>NC_061114.1:9207529-9307655 GCF_002878395.1 Capsicum annuum | reverse complement strand
GCCTCTATGGTAGAATCAGTCAGGGACCTGAGAGGCGGTGGTTTACCCTGATTGTATCGGGGTTTTGAGCATAAATATTCCATTGACCTGTAAAAAGTGGGCCTAACCCTTGGTGATGCAGTAATACATCTAAGAAATTATTCCACCGAATGTACTCCCCTCTGGATATAGGAATAGCAACATGGACTAAATGACCTATCCAAGCCAAGGAACTTATGCCAAAAAGTCCTGACAAATGATGATTTTGACGAGATTTGGCATTTTAAACCAGGAAACGCTCGGTTTCCATCTCAGTTGTAAGTGTAACCAACGTGCTATTAAGGATATGGCAGAAAGATATAATAGAAAAAGAGTGGCAGTATAAAGATCATGATTAGTGTGTAAACCGATTGTATACCACCACTGATAAACACCAAAATAAGCGATATTCACTGGGCCAAGAGCACCCCCTCGAGTAAAAGCTTCCACGACCGGTTGACCAAAATAAGGATCCCAAATTGCATGAGCAATAGGTCTTACATGTAAAGGGACCTGTACCCACGACTCAAAATTTCCTTGCCAAGCTATATGAAACAGATTTTCGAAAGTCCACAAAAAAATTATTGCTAATTGACCGAAGTGAGAAGCAAAAATATTCTTATAATGATGTTCCTCAGTAATATCATCATGACTCTCGAAGTCAGGTTCATAGTACTGAAGATTGTCATGCTTTGAGAAGAGAAATAGAAAGAATGATTCAAGATAAATTGATTATGGTGTAGGACATTGACAATGGTAAAGACTCTAGTCATGCTGATGTGCGAACTGAAAAAGATGTCAAGCTCAACAATTGAGAAGTCACTCCTCACCTTCCTAGAAAGGATTTGTGGAAGTTTATTTTGTTTTTTTTGTTATCCAAATTATTTCAAGATTGTGGTTCGGAGTCTATCTTGTCTTTTCTATATTTTATTTATGTTGATACTCGGTCATTTTTTCTTTTAACAAAATGCAGTGTCCCTTTTATTTGTTTATTTATTTATTGTATTTTTTTTTTACTTTATTGGGAAAAGGCTCAAATATGCCACTGAACTATCAGAAATGACTCATTTATGCCATCCATTAAAAGTTGGGCTCATTCATGCCATCGCCATAACAAAACTGGCTCATCCATACCATTACTTTTAACAGTTGGTTTTTAGAAAATTGCTTTGCCATGTGGCATCATATTAGAGGTCCACGTCATTTTTTTTATCCATTAAAAAGAATTCACCCAACTTTTTTATCCATTAAAAATTAGTTTGATCTATGACAATTAGGTTAATAGTAGAGTCAAAATTTTCATTAAAATTTTTTAAAATAACATAAAAATATATATGAAGAAATCAATGAACATATATATATATATATATATATAGAGAGAGAGAGAGAGAATATACATTAATTTATTTTATACTCCCACACAAATATATACTCCCATGTTATCTAACTTATCAAAAATATATTGGATTTACTTTTGTTTTTATATATGCCAACTGGCCTTAGACTATATTATACAAATTCCATGTCATCTTCATTTTATTCTTTCTTTTTAGATATTTTATTTCATTAAAGAGAAAAGAACAATAAAATTTTGGAATTAATCAATTCATTGAATTAAGTATATAATGAAATGATAAAGACTATACATACATAATACTTGTGAGTTGTAACGTGCATGCATGATTTATATATTATTTTTATTCAATTTCTAAGTAGGATTGGACTACTTAAAATTAATTATATAAGGATATAAAACTATGACGTTTCACCAATTTTTATGTAACTATATCATTAAATTAAATTATAATTTAAGAAAAATATAATTGTAATTTAGACAAATATTCTACCTCCAATGATTAATGTTGATTGTCAAATAATTATCTTAATATATGATTGTGTCAAAACATTAAACTACATATTAAAAAAGATGACAGGGAGCAGTATAATGAGTGTTTGAGAGAACAATGTCCCACGTGAAAAGTAAAAAAAAAATGAAATTATTTATAAAATGTCGGATATTTAAGGTCTCTTGAAAAAAAAAAGTCAATTTGGTTCAAAGCGAATGATATCATGCAATATTAAAAGTATTTTATGGTAATTAATAAGCACAATAATTGATCTCAACGCCACTGTTCTGAAATTTTTGCAGGATGGGTATGAGGATGATAGAGTGACGGCATGAGACGTATTGTCTTATTGTCTTTGCTTATCTATGGATTCATTTACTATATTTGATCACAATTTTAAGCCGCATACAACCAAAAAAAAGTCGATGAGCTTGGTAACTATAAATACTCAGATGATATGAGGCGATACACAAATAATCTCAAAATTAACTCGTTAACAGTAATTAATCAAGTAAAACTTAGTTCAAAGGGAGATGATCATATTATTGATCTGTATTGTGAACAGAGTCACACGTGAGAGCCAGAAAAGGAAAAAAAAAACTATTGATATGGGGCAATATACAAAAAATCTCAAATTTTAAAAGCATAGATCAAACTAATTTTTAATGGATCAAAAAGTTGGGTGGATTCTTTTTAATGCATCAAAAAAAAATTTAATTTTTTTTTAAAAATGACGTGGACCTCTAACATGCGGCCATGTGGCAAAGCTGTTTTCTAAAAACCACCTATTAAAAGTAATGGCATGGATGAGCCAGTTTTGTAACGGCGATGGCATGAATGAGCCCAACTTTTAACAGATGGCATAAATGAGCCATTTCTGATAGTTCAGTGGCATATTTAAGCCTTTTTCCTATATTATTTGTTCGTCTTTCCTTTCTTTATATAGTTCTTTTATGTGGATTTTAATGATATGATATGCATGATGCATTTTCACCAGATCTTAAAATCTAATCTAATCCTGAAACACTTGACCAAGAAGATAGAGTTGAAAGGAAAAATCATGTAAAGAAACGAGTAAAGTGTTGAGATGGTTGTTGATCGAGTTAAAGCCTCACTTGAATGGAATGAAGCAATCACTTTGAAAATAAAAATGACATGGTCATCAATGAGAAGGTCAATCTCAAGAACTTTAAATGGGAGCGATTAGAGGATATATATTCTCCATTATCAGGAGAAGCAAAAGGAAGTTAGCTTAAAAAATGTATGAGTTCTCTAATGAGAGAAATGTAGAAGATAATTTGACCTTTATGTTTGACAAGTGCATAAGAAGTAGTGACACAAGTTCTTAGTTACGGTCAATGTTGAAAAGATGTGTATGAATTTTATGTTTCACTCCCAGATCGCATGCTTATGTACTTGCATTTTTAAAGATTCATATGATGAAGACATTTTATTCTGCTATCCAAATATTGTGTCATCCTTTGTTATCCTGTTTAAGCCTTAGTTTTATTTTCTTTCACACACCTCATTTGGAATCAAAATAGAGTCTAAAAAAAATCAAAGAAAATAAAGAAAGAAAAATAAAAGTGTCAAGAAAGAGAAATATAGTCAGAACAAAAATGTCAAGAAAAAAAAGAGAAATAGAATTAGCAAAAAAGAAAAAGAAAAGTCAAGAAAAAGAAAAGAAAAGTCCAACAAAAAGAAAGAAGAAAAAAATCAAGCAAAAGAACAAGATGTCTGAACTGTGTTTGACTTGATTATTTCTATGACAAGATATATAGGCAGCCCTGTTCTGGGGTTCGGTCCAACCAAGTAAAAATAATTCAATTTACCCAGTATGAAATAAAACTGGGGCAAAAATTTATTTCCTTAAGAGTCAATTTCAAAAATTGTATGCTTCACCCAATCTCATATAAATTTTTGAGCCTCATGCTGCCCTTTCTTTCTAACCCTTTCCAAAAGCTAAGTTACAATCAAAGAAAAACCTTTAGATCGATCTTTGAGAATGTTAAGGCTAAACATGTTATGGGTGCATGCTGTTTCGTATTTTGGGCATTATTTTTCTTTAAAAATAAAAATAAAAATGAGAGTCTTATTGGTGAAAACTCTTTTGGGCACCAAAAGGCAACGGTGAGCTGAGAAAAAAATGAAAATGAGATAGGCTCGTCGGCAAAAATCTATTGAGGTGCCACAAGTTGAAGGAGAATTGTAATTTAGAGTGCATAAATTCATCAGTGACTCAATTTCAAACTCAATAAGTTGGCAAAAGTTGACAAATGATTAGTGTGGAAAGATCCGGTTGATTAATTCAAAAATACATGTCATAATCACTGAAATCGGCTAGCACACCCAAATAAGTTTTCCTTTATGTTGATTTGAAAAAGTGATGCCTATTGTCTTTTCTTTTTTCTTTTTCCTTTTCTTTTTATTATTTTTATTTTTGAATTTTTTTCGTTAAATGAAAAATTATTGTCATCTTTCGTGTATTTTTTGAGTCAAATTTAATTTAATAAAAGTGAGGAAAGACTTCAAAACTTGCTACCAACTCCTTCAATGGTACAAAGCAAGACAAAGGGCTTCGCATGAAGATAACATGTTTCAAAATAAATTGAAGTACTTGTTATCCGAAAGTTTTTGGATTCATAAAATTATGAAAGGTGTGTTTGAAGTTAAACCCAGAAGCATCATGCAAGAGAAATATGATTTGAGTCAAAAAATTTCAGTATAAAGAATTTGGGGGTCAAAAGTACAAGTCAACAATACTTATCAATGATTGAAATGGATCTGAATATGACAAGTGCAAGAGTGGTCACCTTAATTTCTAGATGCGACAAACCAACCACTACGTTTTAAAACCATAATTTGTCTTTATTTGAAATAGAGAGGAATATTGCCCTCAATTCAAATGCTTTAAAGTATAGATATTAAAAAGGTGAAATTCCTCACTTTTCCAAATGCAAGAGGAAATATTGTTACACAAGTTTGATAATAACAATCTTGGTAAAACTTATCATCCTATGCCCCTTGGAGACACACTTCCTTATCTGGGTATTTCAGTTTTCATTTGTTAGGTGACGTACTTCCTAAAGTGAACCTTTTCTTGTAGAAGACGTACTTTCTAGTTGATTCATTTCATTTAACCCCTAGGAGACACACTTCCTTATCTGGGTATTTCAGTTTTCATTTTTTAGGTGACTCACTTCCTAATTCGAACCTTCACTCCTAGAAGATGCACTTTCTATTTGAGTCATTTCATTTAAACCCTAGGAGACACACTTCCTTATCTGGGTATTTCACTTTTCATGTGTTAGGTAACGCACTTCCTAGCTTGAACCATTATCCTAGAAGACACACTTTCTAGTTGAGTCATTTCATTTAAACCCTAGGAGGCGCACTTCCTAGTTAGGGTATATCAGTTTTCACATGTTAGGTAACACACTTCTTAGCTTGAACCATTACTAGAAGACACACTTTCTAGAAGAGTCATTTAATTTAACCCCTAGGATACGCACTTCCTAGTCAGGGTATGTCAATTTTCATGTGTTAGGTAACTCACTTCCTAGCTTAAACCATTACTCCTAGAAGACGCACTTTCTAGTCAAGTTCTTCCATTTAACCCCTAGAAGATGCACTTCCTAGTCTGAATAATTCAAGTTATATTTGTTAGGTAACACACTTCCTAACTTGAACATTCTATCCTAAAAGACACTTTCTAGTTGAGTCATTTAGTTTAACCCCTAGACGCACTTTCTTCTCTGGATAATTTAAATTTCATATGTTTAGGAGACACATTTCCTAATTTTGGTCATCGGTTTTACTCTGAATAAACACATTTCTTTAGCAGGACCTTGATTCACCCTCTTTACTATACTTTTCAAAAGTTGTAATCTGATGACACTCACAAAATTTTCTAGTGAAAACTTGGGCAAAAATTTTTGTGGTCTGGCGCTTATGAGCGTAGCTTTGAAAAAATGAAAGAAAAGCTGATTATTGAGCCAGTTTTGACCCTTACCGAGGGTACAAAGAGTTTTATTATGTATTATGATGCATCTTGAGTGGGACTTAGGTGTGTGCTTATGTAGCACAATAAGGTGATGGCTTATGCATCTAGCCAGTTGAAGGTGCACGAGCATAAAATTTCCCAGCTATGACTTAGAGTTAGCGGCTGTAGTGTTTGCACTTAAAATTTGGCGGTACGTTTTTTATGGGATACATGTAGATATATTCACTGATCACAAAAGTTTGTAGTATGTTTTCACGTAGAAAGAACTGAACCTCAGTCAAAGGAGGTGGTTGGAACTGTTGAAGGATTAAGACTTGAGCCTACACTATTATCTGGGCAAGGAGAATATGGTGGTCGACGCCCTCAGCAGGTTGTCAATGGGAAGTCTTTCTCATGTCGAGAAATGAAAAAGGGAGATGGTGAAATATATTCACCGGCTTGCAAATCTATGGGTTCGACTTATGGATTCTGAAGATGGAGTAGTAATTTTTCATGAGATATCTAAATCTTCCCTATGTGCTGAAGTTAAGAAAGAGCAGGTCGAAGAACCCATCTTGTTGCAGATTAAGAATGATGTGGGTCAACAGAAGGTGATGGCATTTGAAATTGGTGGTGATGGGATTTTGAGGTATCAAAGTAGGCTATGTGTACCGAATGTAGATGGGTTGAGAGAAAGAATTCTCGATGAAGCTCACACTTTGAGGTATGTTGTTCACCCAGGCTCTACTATATGTATCTTGACCTTAAGGCTATTTACTGGTGGAACAATATGAAAAGAGATGATGCTAACTTTGTGTCTAAGTGTTTGAATTGTAAACAACTCAAAGTGGAAACATTTGAGACCAGGTGGTACATCCAAAGAAATAGATTTGCCTATGTGGAAATGAGAGATGATCAACATGGACTTCATTATAGGACTTTCGAGATCTCTAAACCAATATGACTTCATTTGGGTGATTGTAGATAAGATGACCAAGTCAGCTCACTTTCCGCCTGTGAGGAATAATTATTCGGGAGATAATTTTTAATACCCCACAAAATCGTGTGTCAAATTCAGCTTGTAAAGCTCCATGAAAGATCCCAAGACTTAGAAAGTTTTGCTAAGTGTTCAAGATTTAACACTTAGTCTTATTTTAGACCTCTAAACTTTGCGGATATATTTGGCGACCTTCCCGATGTCCGTTTTTCAATTTTCAAGTTGAGTTACGATCGGGAAATCTCGTAGTATATCCCGGGTGAGTTTCGGAATTTTTGGAGTAGCGTAAAGGCATGTTTGGGTGCCCAAAACAGAAGCCTGGTTGATTATCCCGAGCATCCTGCTAACTCCAGTGCTTGCCTAGTTTTTTCAGCATTTCAGGGTCAACTTCAAACGATCATAACTCCTCATTTATCTTCAACATCAAAAGAAGGGTTTCTCTCAAGATCATAACCTATAACAAGAATCAAATCCTTCTTCAAGAATATATGATATTCAAGTTTTTCAAACTCAAGAACTAATTTATTTTCTCTCAAAGGAACAAGAACCCTAGTCAAGGAATCAAGAACATGTCTAAGAATTTCTTCAAGAATCTTCCACCTAAGGTATGCATAGTGTTCATCCACGGATTCCTTTCATCCGTAGGAGTCCAAGAACCACACTTTAAATACTATATTGTGCTTGTCTTGTTGAGATACGATCATGTATATGTTGATGGTTGTTGTTTATGCTTCAAGATGTTAATTTAGGGTGATTCTCATGAAGTATGTGTGCTTGTAGTTAAAACCCATGAAATTGGGTGGTTTAAGATGACTAAATTATTAATAACACCTATGCCATAAAGTGTGCATGCAAGATGTTCAACTAAATTCCTAGAATAGGCATAATCATGTTTTCATGATTTAAGAGTGCTCAATTAACAAGTCCTTACTCCATGTTTTAAGATCTCACGTGAATTCCATGTTGTGTGACTAAAGTTCGAATCTTTACATGTTGTTCATGATACCATGATATTTTATGGATTCAGTTGGTGGAATTGAGTTGAATTATGGTATTATGGTGTATAAAATTGATCATTAGGTCTATGCCCTAAATAGTGCATGCAAGGTGTTTGTTAAAATGCCTAAGTGAAGAAGAATTGAGCATTTTGACCTATTTGTGATCTAAATGATGATTCCATGCCATATCCATATGCTTAAGCTGACTTCCATGCTAAAGCTATGCCTACCATGTGTTTGATAATGTGCCTCAACGAATAAATGATGATCAAGTACCTAGTCTTCATGCTCCAAGATTTTTCCATGTCTCTTAAGTTATGCCATGTCTACTTGATCAAGATGATTTTTATGCTATTAATGTGCTATGAATATGTTGTTGGAATGTCATGATGTTAGAGTATGAAATTATGATCTTGATTATATAAATTCCTACCATGAACAAGATTACGTTAACCATGTACTTCATGAAATCCCCAACTTATTTTATTATGAATGGTTGATATTGATCATGTATTCAAGAATGTCAAGAAGTGTCAGTTTCCTTCTATCGAGTCCTGGGGGTACTTGTACCCAAAAAATATAGATGTGTTCCTAGATCCATGTCATGTTTTCATGATACTCTCAGTCAAGCCATGTTCAGTAGACTTCAGTCAGTCTCATGACTCAGGAAAACTCATGTAAAGGCAGTATCAGTTTAGTTTTACTCACTACTCACTAATCTAGGTAATCTCAGTAATATTTCGTCAGTCTATGGAATTCATTAAATCTCAGTATCAGTACAATTTAGTTCAGTATTCAGTTCAGACATCATTAAACTTAGTCAGCTAACAGAACTCAGTAGCATTTCGTTAGTTAACAGAATTCAGTAGTGTTCCGCTAGTCATCGAAACTCAATAAACTCAGTCCATGTTTAGTTCAGTTAATTTTAGTATGAACTAGGAAATTAGTTCAGTATAATCAATTCAGTGTCATTCAGTTGGGAGTAGGATTCAGCACCGAGCGAACCCAAGGATGGGAACTCACCTACCAGTAGAGGGCGTGATTCTTAGAAGCAATCCTTACGTTCCAGAACTATGTAGCCAGCATAGGTTAAGACATCAATACCTGTCAGTTAAAGGTAGATGAGGTGGCTTAACCTGTCAGATGAGGGTTCTCACCGTTCTCATTAGAGTACTTTCCAGATGAGGGTCACTCACAACTTATCCTTACCAGTGGCACGGTATTGACACCCTTCCATTCACGGCAGAGATTGGACCCCAGCTTAGCTATTATAGCGTATTTAGGGCATGTCTGTTAGGTAACTACTTCCCACAATTTCAATATCAGTCTCAGTAAAAACACTCAGATAGTTCTTCAGGATATCAGGACTGTCAGATACAGTCAACTCAAACACAGTACGGAACTCAACTAGTTCCATTGGATTTAGGACTGTCAGATATAGTCATTCATGCTATCAATTATCAGAACTCATGGTATTAGATATATCAGTTATCAAAATTCAGTTATCATTCATGATATGTTATCAGTAAATACATGTCATTAGTATTCATACTCAGTAGTCATGTTATCACGAGTTCAATTTCAGGACTGTTATATACGGTTAATCAAATCAGTTCTTCATAATTAGAACTATCAAAAACAATCATTCCTTTATCAATAATATAGTATTAGTCTCCCAGTATTCAGTAATACAGTATCAGTTCCTTACTTATTAGTGAATTATATATCAATATCAGTAAACTCTGTCATTCAGTATCTCAGTATCAGTAAACTAATGTTGTCAGTATTTAGACTCAGTAGTCAGTATCACCATGAGTTTAGTTGCAGTTACGTATGTATATATGTATGTATGTATTCTCACCTTCATATCAGTCAGCATTGCTCATACATATAAAACCCTTTGCATTTAGCCTAGCTCACTTGTATACTCAGTACATTCAGTCGTACTGACGCATTCATGCTATGGTGTTTTATTTGATGCCATAGGTACAGAGGCACGAGTTTTAGAGCAGTAGTAGCATTGTAGATTTCAGCAGTCAGTGCTCCTCTTCATTCGAGGACAATATTATTATTACTTTATTATAGTATTTCATATTAGTTTTTCAGTTCATGGAGTTAGTTGGAGACATTTTCCTTCAACTCTTTATTCAGTTCAGTTAGAGGCTTTCAAACTAGATGTCAGATTAGATGTTCAGACTTTAGTATTTATGTTTCTTTTTGGTATTGTTATACCATGTTTTTCAGCTATGTATCAGTATTGAACCTTATGTCCTTACAATTTATGTTTCCGCATATTTTATGAGATATTATGTAGTTTACAGGTACAAATATCAGTCATGGGTTAGCTTGTGGTCCTTCGAGGTCATGAACATTGTGTAGAATTTCGGTTTAGAAAATCAGGGTGTTACAAACTTGATATCAGAGCCTAAGGTTCAACAGTGTCCTAGGAAGTCTGAAAGCTGTATCAAGTAGAGTTTTGTATATGGGCGTGTTGTGCACCACACTTATGTGCAGGAGGCTATGAGATGTTTTAGGAACAGTTTCCCTTCTTTCATGTCTCAAGATCGTGCTATAGCAAGTTTCTCTAAGGAACCCATGTAGATTCATATCATGCACCCCTCATGTTCACTTTACCTTACTTTCAAGGTAACAGAAATAGTGAAGTTCAAAGTCCTAAAGATAAGGCTTTCTCAGAAAGTCCCTACAGTCAGTTATGGGATTAGCCACAGACTCAAATAGTATCCCAGCAGTTCATTATTGTTCCAAGGTCGTACAGATTTTATTCATGATCATGAGAACTCATTCTTGAACCCAGAAGTTTAGCAGTAGTAGAGTTGGGATAATATTATTCTATTTGATCAGATTATGTATTTATGGGGATTAGATCAGTAGGATTGAATAGTACGAGCTAAAAATTTAAGTTTATTGACTCAAAATTAAGCATGAAGGTATGAATATGATATTAGCAGTATATGAGGAAACAGAATCAGATGATGTGTTTATTAAGACAGGCAGGTGTTGAACAGAATGTAGGTATGTGATGGTAGATCAAGTACCTAAGCCAGGCCCTCAGATTTTAGTAGTAGAGCCAGTATGTATAGAAAGCAGTAAGGGAAGACAATTCAAGACCCATTCTCATCTCAGTGCAAAGTTTTTCACTTCAGCTATCATAAAACCAACTCAGGCATTGCATACCAACTCTATGGTCACAAACCATGCTCATGTATCTTTTTTTCCATAATCATGTATGAATTCAATTTCCAGCATAAGGAGTCCCTTTTACTCCGCAGTACGAATCATATTCCATGAGCACAATCTACTTTCATGCACTTTCCATGGGATCATGTGCGCCTTCAGTTCCCAGCATAAGGGGTTCAGTTCCAGCTCCCTTAGTGTTACGAATCATGTCTCACAAATACAGAAATTTTAGACTCAGGTCATGCAGCTCATGACTTATGTATACAGATCATGCTTTAAAGTATACTCAGTTTTCATAGCTCATGCTATGCCCCTACAGATTAGATAAATTCATACCACGTCATGTATATCCTCAGTTCAAACCTTTTTGGTAAATCTATGTTCAGTTAAGTCATTTTACTCAGTCAGTCCCTTCTCATATGCAAATACTCTATGGCCTCAGCCCAACTACTCATACTAAGTACATTTCAATTTTAGAGATCCAGTATTCAGCTACCAGTTATTCAGTTAATTAGATAAGTCAATATGTCTATCCATTTACACTCAGCACCTACATGAATCTTTTCACTAGTATCAGTTGCAGTATGTGAGGCGTAGTTACTGCCACTTAGGTGATGTTCACAGGCCTCAACTTATCTTGCCAAATCCTAATCTGGTCATGATTTTCCTACCCAGCTGTCTTATACAGACTACACCAAGATTTCCTTGCAATCTAGAGCCACTAAAACTCTATAGAAAGAGTGTTAAAGAAAGGCTCTAGTTGACCATGAGTTTTCAGCAGATGCAAGTTCAGTTCAGTTCATGTATCATGTACCAGGATCAGTTATGTCCTCATGTTCCTGCTCAAGCCTATTGAGTAATTAATCTCAGACTCATTGTTATTTCCAGTTCAACGTAACAGTCTTCCTTGAACTTACTCATTCTCATGTTCAGATTTTAGTACCAAACTTGGTATTTAGTTCCATGCCCAGTTTTTAGTTCAAAACTTAGTATCTTTTACCATTGCATGTTAAGTCGCATGTTCACAAGCCAGTTCAGTCATGTATTCACACATCAATTATGCATGATCAGCTTATCCATACTTTCAGTCATGTATTCATGTATTAGCTCAGCCATATAACCATGCATCAGATATGCATGGATTTAGCTTGTCAGTTATGCATCAGATATGCATTCCCATTTGAGAAACTTAGTTCATCAGAACTCTCAGTCCTTCATTCATAAACCAATTACCCATGCATTAGATGTGCATGTTCAATATAATATACTCAGTTTTCAATCATGTCAGTCATGAACCCATGTCTCAGTAGTGAATGTCTTGTACGTACTCCAGTTTATCATTTGCCCCCTCTCAGTTAGTCTCATTCGAGGACAAATATTCCCAAGTGGGAGATATTGTAATAGCCCATAAAATCGCGTGTCAAATTTAGCTCATAAAGCTCCATGAAAGATCCTAAGACTTAGAAAATTTTGCTAAGTGTTCAAGATTTAATACTTTGTCTTATTTTAGACCTCCAAAATTTGGAGATTTATTTGGCGACCTTACCGACATCCTTTTTTCAATTTTCAAATTGAGTTACGATCGAGAAAGCTCGTAATATATCCCGGGTGAGTTTTGGAATTTTTGGAGTAGCGTAAAGGCATGTTTGAGTGCCCAAAATAGAAGCCCCGGGCGATTAGCCCACGTAACCTACTAACTCCAGTGCTTGTCCAATTTGTTCAGCATTTTAGGGTCAACTTCAAACTATCATAACTCCTCATTTATCTTCAACATCAAAAGAAGGGTTTCTCTCAAGATCATAACCTATAACAAGAATCAAATCCTTCTTCAAGAATATATGATATTCAAGTTTTTCAAACTCAAGAACCAATTTGTTTTCTCTCAAAGGAACAAGAACCCTAGTCAAGAAATCAAGAACATATCTAAGAATTTCTTCAAGAATCTTCCACCTAAGGTATGCATAGTGTTCATCCATGGATTTCTTTTATCCTTAGGAGTCCAAGAACCACGCTTTAAATAATATATTGTGATTGTCTTGTTGAGATATGATTATGTACATGTTGATGGTTGTTGTTTATGCTTCAAGATGTTAATTTAGGGTGATTCTCATGAAGTATGTGTGCTTGTAGTTAAAACCCATGAAATTGGGTGGTTTAAGATGACTAAATTATTAAGAACAACTATGCCATGAAGTTTGCATGCAAGGTGTCCGACAAAATGCCTAGAATAGGCATAATCATGTTTTTATGATTTAAGAGTGCTCAATTAACAAGTCCTTACTCCATGTTTTATGATTTCACGTGAATTCTATGTTGTGTGAATAAAGTTCGAATCCTTACATGTTGTTCATGATACCATGATATTTTGTGGATTCAATTGGTGGAATTGATTTGAATTATGGTGTTATGGTGTATAAAATTGATCATTAGGCCTATGCCCTAAATAGTGCATGCAAGGTGTTTCTTAAGATGCCTAAGTGAAGAAGAATTGAGCACTTTGACCTATTTGTGATCTAAATGATGATTCCATGCCATATCCACGTGCTTAAGTTGACTCCCATGCTAAAGCTATGCCTACCATGTGTTTGATAATGTGCCTCAACGAATAAATGATGATCAAGTACCTAGTCTTCATGCTCCAAGATTTTTCCATGTCTCTTAAGTCATGCCATGTCTACTTGATCAAGATGATTTCTATGCTATTACTGTGCTATGAATATGTTGTTGGAATGCCATAATATTAGAGTATGAAATGATAATCTTGATTATATACATTCCTACCTTGAACAAGATTACGTTAACCATGTACTTCATGAAATCCCCAACTTATTTTATTATGAATGGTTGATATTGATCATGTATTCAAAAATATCACGAAGTCTCAGTTTCCTTCTATCGAGTCCTGGGGGTAATTGTACTCGAAAAATATAGATGTGTGCCTAGAGCCATGTCATGTTTTCACGATACTCTTAGTCAAGCCATGTTCAGTAGACTTCAATCAGTCTCATGACTCAAGAAAACTCATGTAAAGACAGTATCAGTTCAGTTTTACTCACTACTCAGTAATCTACGTAATCTCAATAATATTCTGTCAGTCTATAGAATTCATTAAATCTCAGTATTAGTACAATTTAGTTTAGTATTCAGTTCAGACATTAGTAAAATCATTTAGCTAACAAAACTCAGTAGCATTTAGTTAGTTAAAAGAATTCAGTAGTGTTCCGCTAGTCATCAGAAATCAATAAACTCAGTCTATGTTCAGTTTAGTTAAATAGAACAATCAGTAACAGTTCAGTTAATTCTAGTATGAACTAGAAAATCAGTTCAGTATAATCAGTTCAGTGTCATTTAGTTGGGAATAGGATTCAACACCAAGCGAACCCAAGGATGGGAACTCACCTACCAGTAGAGGGCGTGATTCTTAGAAGCAGTCCTTGCATTCCAGAACTATGTAGCCAACATAGGTTGAGACATCAATACCTGTCAGTTGAGGGTAGATGAGGTGGCTTAACCTGTTAGATGAGGGTTCCCACCGTTCTCATTAGAGTACCTGCCAGATGAGGTCACTCATAGCTTATCCTTACCAGTGGCGCAATATTGACACCCTTCCAATCAGGGCAGAGATTGGACCCCAGCTTAGCTATTATAGCGTATTTGGGGCATGCCGGTTAGATAACTACTTCCTATAGTTTCAGTATCAGTCTCAGTAAAAACACTCAGATAGTTCTTCAGGATATCAGGACTGTCAGATACAGTCAACTCAGACACAGTACGAAACTCAACTAGTTCCATCAAATTTAGGACTATCAGATACAGTCATTCAGGCTATCAGTTATCAGAACTCATGTTATCATATATATATATATCAGTTATCAGAATTCAGTTATTATTCATGATATGTTATTAGTAAATATATGTCATCAGTATTCATACTCAGTAGTCATGTTATCATGAGCTCAGTTTCAAGAATGTTATATATGGTCAATCAAATCAGTTCTTCATAATCAGAACTATAAAAAACAATCATTTCTTTATCAGTAATATAATATCGATCTCTCAGTATTCAGTAATACAGTATCAGTTCCTCACTTATTAGTGAATTACATATCAATATCAGTAAACTCAGTCATTCAGTATCTCAGCATCAGTAAACTCATGTTGTCAATATTCAGACCCAGTAGTCAGTATCACCACGAGTTTAGTTGTAGTTACGTATGTATGTATGTATGTATGTATTCTCACGTTCATATCAGTCAGCATTGCTCATGCATATAAAACCCTTTGCATTTATCCTACCTCACTCGTATACCCAGTATATTCATTCGTACTGATTCATTCACACTATGGTGTTTTATTTGACGCTATAGGTATAGAGGCACGAGTTTCAGAGCAGCAGTAGCATTGCAGATTTCAGCAGTCAGTGCTCCTCTTCATTCGAGGACAATATATTATTACTTTATTATAGTATTTTAGATTAGTTTTTCAGTTCATGGAGTTAGTTAGAGACATGTTCCTTCAACTCCTTATTTAGTTAGAGGCTTTTGGACTAGATGTCAGATTAGATGTTTAGACTTCAATATTTATATTTTTTTTTGGTATTGTTATACCATGTTTTTCAGATATGTATCAATATTGAACCTTTTGGCCTTACAGTTTATATTTTTCCATATTTTATGAGATATTATGCAATTTACAGGTATAGATATCAGTCATGGGTTAGCTTGTGGTCCTTCGGGGTCATGAGCACCGTGTAGCATTTCGGTTCAGAAAATTGGGGTGTTACATAATTATGCTAAGCTGTACATTGAGGAAATAGTTTGCTTGCATGGGGCTCCAATGTCTATTATATCCGATCGAGGTAAGCAATTCTCTTTTCATTTTTGGTGGTCCTTTCAAAGGGGTTTAGGTACCCAGGTAAACCTTAGTACTACTTTCCACCCTTAGATAGATGGGCAAACAGAATGCACCATTCAAACTTTGAAAGATATGTTGAGAGCTTGGGTGATTGAATTTAAGGGTAGTTTGGTGGATCACTTATCGTTGATAGAATTTGCATATAACAACAACTATCACTCCAGCATACAAATGGCTCCTTTTGAGGCTCTTTATGGAAGGAGATGCAGATCACCGATTGGGTGGTATGAAGTGGGTAAAACCTATTTATTTGGGCCAGACCTTGTTCATCAGGCGATGGAGAAGATGAAAGTCATTATAGAACAACTTAAGACAGCTCAGAGTTGCCATAAATCCTATGCCGATATTAGAAGAAGGGAGTTGGAATTTGAGGTTGGTGATTGGGTGTTTCTAAAAGTCTCCCCTATGAAGGGAGACATGAGATTTGGAAAGAAAGGAAAACTCAACCCTCACTATATAGGACTATGAAAGATTACATAAAGGACTAGTGGAGTAGCTTACGAGTTGGATTTGCCAACAAGTTTAGCTTCTGTCCATCATATATTTTATGTATCGATGTTGAAGAAGTTTATTAGGGACCATTCTATTGTGTTGGCTATGGAAGAGATTAATGTAAAAGACTCAATGTCATATGACGAATAAGCCATTGCCATTTTGGATCGCCAAGTCCAAAAATAAAAGAGTAAGGAGATAGCTTCAGTTAAAGTATTGTGGAAGAATAAAAAAGATGAGGAAGCTACTTGGGAGTCGAAAGATGATATGCGTGCAAGGTACCCGACTCTATTCAAAACCATGGATGATGATATAGAAGATACAAATCCTATAATAATATTTTCTTTCCATTTAGTTCTTCAAATCGTGCTTTTTGTGTCTCGAGTCATCATTCGGGGATGAATGATCCCAAGGAGGGATAATGTAACAACCCGCATTTTTGGGTTAGAACGTAAACCATCATTCCCATGCTTAAAGGTCCCAAAAGACAATGAATCCCATGTAAATATAAGTATGTTTATCAATTATATGTTATGGGAATCTAGTTGTACATGAATTGAGATCATAGTAGTCCGTTAACTCGAAGACGAGTTGAAAACTTTTCTATCGATTAAGTTTTAGTGAACGTCTCAACTTAGGTCAAATTCCATAGACCATTACTACTTGTATATAAAGAGTTAGAGGGCCTACTATATATCAAATAAAGGTTCATTGAGTGTTCATTCCAATGCCACAAGTTTCACCTTAATACGATATCAGGATAAAAAGGTATACTTGTTTTCCAGAAAGGTGTCAGTCTGTCGAGGTGCGATGGTTAGACTGACGAACCGTCAAGCCAGTGATGGGCCATCAAGACTGACCATTAACCTCAGGTAGAAAGCTAGACCTTTAGACATAAAATGATGGTTGGAGTGAGAGTTAGTCACCAGAGTGATGGTCCGTCACCCAAACCGTCAGTCGAGGCCGAGTTGCATAAAAGGGACATTTTTAACGGGGTATTTGGTACTTTTCCTTCCCAGAAACCTCTCACATGAATTAAATTATACCCTAAACTTTATTGATCTATTTTTATTAGTTTTAAAACATCTCCAATCCTCTCCACTCTCAAGAACAAGAGAAATTAGGGTTTTCTTCAAGGCAAGAATTCAAGCCTTTCAATCCAAGATTTTTTCAAGAAAAGTGTCAAGATTAGGGTTCTATTCTTCAAACTACATAATCTAAGGTATGTGGGATTTTCCTAAACTACATGGGAATGGTGAAATCATTTTAATAATGTTTTGAATGTTGAGAAATCATATGTTTACGAAAGGTTTTTGAGTTACGTTAACAAGTATGCATTGTGAACCCATTTGGATTCTATTGTTTTGGTCTTGAGGCCTTCCCTTGAAATTGACCTTTTACTCATGTGTGCGTGTGTGTGTATATATATATATATATATATATATATATATGCATTTGAGGTTTTAAAAATTTGAATTGAGAGCATGAAGATTGATACTCCCTCTCTTGTTATGAAGTATCTTGATTTCACATGTTATGAATTACTCAATTGCATGTCTTAAAGCATGAACTAAGAGTTTTACTATCATTTATGAACTTTATGTCCATTGTGAATTGAAGAGAGGGATGTTTCTTACTTGTAAATGATAATTGTGATAATCGAAAAAGTGACATAGTTGTCTTGATAAATTGACTACCTTTTTGTTGAAATGTCGAAAAGAGAGAATATTTGCATAGTTTGATAGACGTTTCGAAATAAGAACTTTCTTGCATTGTTAAATGTTTTTGGTAGTTAACTAATTCTATTGGATTGAAAAAACAAAAGAATATAATGATATGATTGTGTAAATGACTTGCAAGTCTTGGTATAACGATACCAAAACAGATAATGCCATAACAGACTCAGAACAGAACAGAAGTCAGATTTCATTTAGATTTTCAGAATTTGAGTTTTGAAAGATACATGTTTAGAAAAGGTTAAAAATAGGCTTAAGAGATGTTAGGTGGCTACCCGAAGAAGGCGAGTTCATAAAACTCATAGCTCAAAATCATATTTTACCGATACGAGTTTTTATATCCCAATGAGGGATTATACGCTGGCCTAGTGCCCAATGGCGTATCTGAATCAGAAACTCCAATCCTTGAGGCAAACTTAGGTTGGAGGCTTGGCCGCAGAGTCAAGGAAGGATTCCATATAGCCCGTGGAATATCAGACTTGTAAGGTGTATAACCTAGCTCAGAAGTAAGGAAAAGAGTGAGTCATGGTTTCAAAGAAATGTTACAAAGTTTTTTAAGTATGCCCATGTATTTTCATATATTATATATAAAATTTTCTATGAATTGCTCTCACTTATGTTGTATAAAAGTGCATTATTTTGGATTGCTCTGCATACTAGTACATCTGTATTGACCCCCTATATTTCAGGGTCTGAGGCACAGTCCTGGAGTCCCGCTAAGAAGTAGATTGGTTGTCTGAAGTTTGCAATTGGTGACCCTCCCTTATTTTGGAAGGCCTTGGTTATTGGACATTGCTATTTTATTTTGTTTTCATGGTCCGACTGGAGGCCTTGTCCCAGTATTTCAGACATATGTTGATTTTGATTTTTATTAGAGGTTTCACAGACTTATATTAGATGGTTTGAGTTTTATTGAACTTATGTACGTATAGTTCAGTTGAATTAAAAGAAGGACCATGTTTCCATTTTGTTATATTCTTCGCACTTCCTTACTGTATATGAATTGTGTATATGATTGCTAGTTAGAAAAGGGATCTCGATCCTTCATGGTTCGGGATGCTCGTCGCAGGTTAGGCGTCGGTTCGGGTCCTGACATAAAATTATCGACATGGGGTGTGGTACATAACCGAAAATTTCCTAGTTATTGATGTCATTTCACCATATATATGATATACCTGCAGCAAATGATAAATACATCACGCATGATTGCAATTAAGAAGAAATTCAAGTAAAATATGAGCACATAAGCAAGGTTTTAATAATAATACAATAACTTTAACATGTAGCATCGCTCGTGACTGATAAAAACATATAAGTTCAAAACTTCTTTTGATTAATGAATATGTTGAGAAATTAAATCCTATAGAGGTAGGTCATAGTTTTACTTCCTTGAACATGCAAGGAGGTTTCCACGTAAACATCTTGTGTTCCTTACATTTGTTCCTTATTTTATCTTTTAACTGTTGAACTCCGATCTGAACCTGGGTGAACTCTTACAAGCCTTTTAATAAGGTCATTCTATGTCTATGAAATAGAAAATATTATTTCATAAGTAACGGTTGTTTATGAAATTATATGAATTGTAACACCCCGTATTTTTTTTTGAGCTAAAAATCGAATCGTCGTTGTAACACCCCGCAGAAAGTTCTCCATATTTATCTTGTAGTAGCTTGCTTATAGAGTTGAAGGCTTAGAAATTTTTCTAAAGTGTAGAAAAGGGACTTAGTATCATTTTGAACTTCCAATCTTCGGGGTATCATTTTGAACTTCCAATCTTTGGAGATTTTATTTTCGACCTTTCCAACTTTCGTTTCTTGATTTTTTTGTTGATACGCGATGGGGCAAGTCAAGAGTACATCTCGGATGAGTTTCAAAATTTTTAGACGAACTTAAGGGCATGTTCGGTATGCCAAACCAGTAGCTCGGGGTGATTAGCCCGCGCTGCCCACGTTACTCCCCCGGACTAGCCAGGGAGCCGCCCAGGGTAGTCCTCCGAGCTAGGCAGGGTGCCACCCTGGGTAATCCCTCGGGATAGGCAGGGCGCAGCCCTGGGAAGTCCGGTTGGGCTTATTTTGTTCAGTTTTTCCTGAATTATTAAGAGTATATTAGGTATTTTCCATCCCCTTATTAGCTTAAACACGGGATTAGAATCCCAAAACACCTTATTACTCATATTTTCATCAAAATTCATCAAGAACACCCTTTAAGGTTTCAAACTTAAATTCCAAATAACTCAAGATTCCACCGTCGGTTTTAGAAATTGATTGAAAATTTGGAATCCCCAAATCGTAGGCTTCAAGAATCATCCATCAATGTCTTAATTTGAGGTACGTGGGGTTTTCCTAAAATTCAATGGGCATAGAAATCTTCATGTAATAATGCAAAGGATTTAGAAATCATGATTTTTACGAAAAGCGTTTGAGTTTACGATTACTAGCATGTTTTAGAAGCCTTGGTTATTATTGTTTTGGTCTTTAGGCCTTCCCCCAAATTGACTTAAAATTATATGTATATGGATGAATATGTTTTAAGTTAATATTTGAATTGAGAGCATGACTTATATGGAACCCTTCTTTTGTTTTGATTTTTCCCACTTATCATATAATATGGATTGTTTTGAATGCATCTTGAAAAGCATGATATGAAATATCTTGATTAACATTATGATTTGATTTTGTCTTTGAATTCAATAGAGAGAGTTGTTTATGTTGATAAACATTGAATATAACTATTTAATGAAAAGAGTTGCATGATTTGTCAAAGATTACATGACCACCACGCGTTTATTGAAAGAATGAGAATCTTTGCATGTTTTGATTTGTGCTTTTGGAACATGAAATCTCTTATATTATTTGCATGCCTGGGTGGTTTGAATATTATTTTAAATGAAAGAATTATGCATGATATTTTATGGCTAAGAATTATGACTTGCAAGTCTTGGTATGACGATACCAAATCAGATAATGCCATAACAGACGCAGAATAGAAAAATCAGATTTCTACTCAGACTTACAGATTTTGAATTCAGAATGATACATGTTCAAAAAAGGCTAAAATTGGGCATGAAGAGATGTTAGGTGGTTCCCCAAAGAAGGCACAAGTTCAGACAACTCATTGCCCAAAACCATGTTTGCCGACACGGGTGTATTATTATACGCTGGCGATGGCCCTGTGGCGTAATAGATATTCAGACAATCCAATCCTTGCGGCATACTTGGGTTGGGGGCTTCCCCGCCGAGTCAATGGCAGATTCCATATAGCCCGTGGAATATCAGACTTGTAGGGGAGTGCCACCTAACTCAGAAGTAATACAAAGATCAGAAATTGCATTGACAGAAGGGTTTTATGATTATCAAAAATGCCTATGTGTTTTGGACTTATATCATATAAGATGTTTCATGACTAGCTCTCAATTATTTCATTTATATAAAAGCTTTATTTTGGATTGTACTGCGTACTAGTACATCTGTATTGACCGGTGCAGTGTTCAGTTGGTAAGCCTTCTATATTTCGGAAGACCTATTTTCTTTCAGACATTTATCATTTATTATAGTTTTGGTCTACTGGGGGCCTTGTCCAAGTTTTCAGACAACTATGTTTCGTATGTAGTAGAGATTTCGCAGACTGAGTCACATATCATTTAGATGTTTTGAATTGCAGTTTTCATTATTATGTTGGATTCAGAATGACCATGATTCCGTAAAGATATTTCATTCCACATCTTCTTTTATTGTGTGAACATAGTGCATGACTATAGATAGAGAGGGGCGTCCAGGCCTTCATATTTTGGGATGCTCGTTATGGCCATGGCCTAGGTTCAGGTTGTGACATGAATTGATCCCAAGATCAAGCCAATTTGATGAGTAATGCAGGCTCAGACACTTGCATTAATAAGCGCTTCTACAGGTATTTTCTTCAGGTCCTTGTGAACTCCAACATCCAAAAGGTACCTGTAAACACAGTAAAACATTCCCCCATATAGAACTTCAAGACCAGCTAAAGTACTGCCTATCGGTAGCATAATGAATACTAGGCTCCAAAAACGCTTGCTGCACTGAGTAAGATGTAATGGGCCAAAGCGGAGTGGAGTATTGGAATGACTGGCACTTTAGCTGCTGAAAAGAATGCTGCTACCTGACCACTAGCCCCAAAGCCACCAGTTCCAAAATGCAGATTAAAACCTGTCTTGCAATAGATCGCGAAATCCTCATAGTTGTTCTTGAAAACCTTGTAATTTCCAAAACTATTTTTTGAGAGAAGAGTTTCAGCACGGTGAAGGACAACCTCGGAGGAATCAGTACTGGCAAGAGTGCATGTTCCTCGCACTTAGGCAAAAAAGAAGCCTATTGAGACACCATACTGAAAGCGGTATAGTTTACCAATAGAGAGGAAACATTCCAGGCATGTAGAGGTGACCCCGGTATTCCTAGGACAATCAACACATTTTAGACATTGAGATTTAGAGTGACGAGAGGTAGATGAGCTGAAGAGGACACCATCGAGGACTGTTCCTGTTTCTACCTCTTGACCAGCTGCCGGGTTGAAATGGATAACTTTGTCACGACTAATAAATATAGATAATTTAGAAAAAGAATATATCAGTTAATTCACAGAACATGCATGCCACATTGCTTTGCTAGATGATTATATAATCACACTGTCTAAAAGTCTAAATTACCAGATCGATAAAAAGGGCATACACTTTTATATTTTCGTTGCTCATCAACATATAGTATATAGTTAGCAAAATATGATGAAGACACAAGCACCAGAAGCACTAGAGATATAACATGTAATATAATGCAAAAAAATAATAAGAGAGTGGTCATATTACTATTCGGATATTCCTATCAACGAAAAGGGCAGCCTGGTGCATTAAAGATCCTACTATGCACAGGGTCCTGGAAGGGCCTGACCACTAGAGTCTATCGTACAAAGCCTTACCTTGCATTTCTACCAGAGGCTATTTCCAAGGCTTGAACCCGTAACTTCCTGGTCACATGACAACAGCTTTACTAGTTAGTCCTATCTTTTATTAGTATAGTCTTAAGAAACCTGATAGCATCTTTTTGAGATCATGCTTTAATTCTCATTCTCTTGTCCCTTTGTGAACCCCCCAAGTTGCAACACTACATGATATGGGTGTCATGGGCTCGAGACCATTTACTAGAAGCCAAGCTCGGGAACTACAAAGACTTCAAGGCGTGTTTATAAAATGGACGTGGTAGAGCTTGTTGCGAACTCGCCCAAGGGAGTGTATGCCTTGACATGTGAGGGATGACCTTAGGTGCTCAAAATACACCCAAGACTGCCCCAAAACACTCTACACCCTCCACCCCTTCATTGAGGGTAAAGGGGTTCTTTTGCAATACCTTTGTAATAGACTATTTAAACATTTTCCTTAGTCTTGTTCCTTAGTTATCTTATTCTTGAAATCACTTGAAATATTGAACATCATTTTCCTCTCAAAAAGAGAGTAGACCACCAAACATTTGAACATCACAAGTGAAAGGTTCCTCTTGTGTTGTGAAACGGCAAGAAACTTGAGTGCTTGAGTGAACCGAGTTCCTCTTGTGTTTACGTAAGAACTTGGTGCTTGTTAATGTGATTTGTAGAGGTTTTAGAGTTTGATACACTCTTTAGTTTCTACATTTCGTATTCTCATTGTGTCAAGTTACCTATCTTTTATCGTTTTCCATTTGTGTTTAATTCTAGTGTCGCTTTGTTGTCTTGTTGTTGCGGGTTTAGGCATGTTGTTGTAGGTTGTTTGCGGACTGTTTTGGTGTTATAGATACCGTTTGTTATCATTTGGTATCAGGGCGAAGACTGGTCATGCGTGTTGTCGGGTGACTTGTGTTTGGTCGAGAAGTTGTCTAGATTTAGGTGTTTTTGCTTGTCTTAGTGGTTTCATGTGTTATCTTGTTGTTTCCCTAGCACACTTGAGTCTAAGGTCCAAGTTAAGTGTTTTTGAAGGGCAGGACGGCTTGGAAACTTTTGTTGTTCAAAGTGTTCTTGTTGTTGTTCATATTATTCTTGAGTAATATTCAACAAAAGGCCTTGTTTGATTTGAAAAGGAGAAGAGAGAGGTAAGTCTTGTGTTTGTATTAAAATTAGTTTCAAGACAACACCAAAGAGGAAAATAAACAAAAGACCTCCCAAAAGCTTACTTACCAAAAGGGTGTCAAACCTTTTTAAAAAAGAACCAAAAAAGGAAAGGGACAAAGCCAAGGCAAAAAGGTGTTTTGCCGTTTTGGTGCAAGTTGGTGAAAAGTTGATTGACACCTTTGACCTTTGGAAAGAGAGTCCCAAGTATTTCCTTTTCACTCCAAAACTGAAAATTATCACCAAACAAAAAGATTGAACAACTCAAGATTGAAAAAAAAAAACATCACACTTCAACAACAATTCCCGGCCAAAAGAAAAGAAAATGTGGACCACACCAACAACAAAACTCAAGATCTTGGACATTCATAGTTTCTTTCCTTGTCTCTTCTAGTTTCTTTCTATTGACTCCTACACTAGTTGACAACTAAGTAACAACCTACTAAGTTGTGAACTAGTTTTCGAGTACGTCTTTCGTGTTAACGTTCCTTGTAGTGCTTTGCTCTTTTATAATTCATAGTTATTCTTGGTTCAAGTGCATACAAAACTTCCTTGAGTCTTCCAAACTGAAATCCATTCTAACTCAAGAGAATATTCATTCTCAAGTACTCACAAGTTGATTGCCGGCTTACAACACTTGAAGGGCCAAGTGAGGGAGCCAAGTGAAAAGAATGAGTGAGAGTATTTTGAACTAACATTTGCTCATTTTGTAGGTACATTTACAAATGGAACTACCACACATGGAACCCAAAACTTCAAATGCACCAATTGTGGACCATAATGTTATGAATGCCCTTGTAGTTAGTCTTGAGTCCTTGTCTTGGGACGTGGCTAGAGTGAATGCTACGATTAAGAAGATGGGTGTGGAGATGGCCCCTATTAGTGGGCGTGTAAAGAGGATAGAAAGCCAACGGAGTTCTCGACCCTCAACTCCTCAAAACAAATCCCCAACCATTACCCCCGAAGCCATGCACCAAAGAATGTATCCACCAAATTTCATACCTCAAGCCAACTATTACTCATAAGGCCGAGGCCTTGATGGACCTTTCCATTCCCTACATCACCAAGTCCTACATAAAGGACTTGGAACCCAAATTCCACCCTTGAATCCGAATCCTCCAAACCAAAAAACTCCAATCCAAAGACCTTCTCTACTAAATGCCAATCTACCATACCAAATTCCAAATATCCAAAACCCGTCGATGCAAGAAGAGAGATATGTGAGGGAGAACCGAAGGGGAGGGGATGGAATATATGATGATCCTTATTCGATGGAAAATGAGATGAGAAGTAGAAGGGTAGAACTAAGGGAAAATTGAGGGGTTGAAGGTAGGGGTGGCCAGGGTGTTCGAGAAAGGGATGTTGGTCTTAACACTATTAAAATGGGACTTTCGATCTGTAAGGGATAAAGTGATCCCAAAGAGTTTCTCGCATGGGAATCCACATACGAGAGAGTCTTTCAAGTGAACAATCTCATGGAGGAGAAGAAGAGCTGCTATACTATTGCTCATTTTGAGGGATATGCTACCACGTGGTGGGAATATGTCAAACGTTTTGGTAACGTATTGATTGAAGGGCAACCCCTCCTTGGTTTTAGTTAAGGTATCTTATGAGGCAAAAGTACCTTCCCAAAAGCTATCAACCTGAACTTCTTGCAAAATTGTACAACTTGAATCAAGGAAACAAAAGTGTGGCAGCCTGCGATGATGAGTTTCAACAACTCATCTTGAAAATTGATCATAGAAGAGAAAAAGTGAGCCACAATATCATCTGGTTCAAGGTCGGCCTAAAAAAAGGAAATTTCTATGCATATGACACTTTATAAGTTTGAAACTAGTGAAGGGATCTTTCAAGCGGCTTTGAAGATTGAACGAGAGAACAAGGAAAGGTCGGAATACAAAACCAAAACATAACAAGGGTCATTGGGTTGGACCAAGGGGAGAGAAGTGGTTCCATCAACTTTGGGGTGGAACAAGTCCAAATAATAACCAGCCAAGGCCCCTCCACCCGTGAACAATATTGCTCAACCACCTCCTCTATGGTTGGAGGGCAAACCAAATGTTTCTTCTAATGTCAAGGGATTCCAATGCTTCAAATGCCACGGATGGGGACACAAGGCTAAAGAGTGTCCTAACTGGAGAAATATGATAGTGAGGGAAGGGAATTTGTATTTCTTGGGGGAAGAATTGGGGCTTAAAACGGTTGAAAATGAAGAAGCCTCTCAAGATAGAGAGGGAGGGGAGGTCGAGAGGCTAGTAATGATGATGAAGAGGAGGTTTGGCCTTAAGAAGGTGAACTTGTAGTACCTAATTATGTGGTATGGAAAGTTATAATTAGCAAAGAATTGGATGATCCTAGCCAACTGGATAACCTCTTTCCTACTAAGTGCCTTATTAAGGGGAGTGTGTGCTCTTTGATTATTGATAGCGAAAGTTTTGCTAATGTGGCTAGTGCCTGGATGGTAGATCACTTGAAGTTACCAACTACTCAACATGCAAGTTTGTATAGACTCCAATGATTGAACGATTGTGGAGAGTTGAAGGTAACTCGTCAAGTGGTGATTCGGCTCAAAGTTGGAAACTATGAGGATAAGGTACTTTGTAATATCATTTCTATGCAAGATTTTAATCTCTTGTAGGTTAGACCATGGCAATACGATAGGTCGACCAAGCATGATGCCCGTACCAAATACTACTCCTTTGAGTTCAAGAGTCAGAATTACAACCTCCAACCACTATTACCATCATAAGTGTGTGAGACACACCGACAAATGAAGAGTTTACAAGGAAAGGGAAAGAAGGAGAAGAAATCCATTGGAAAGGGGGTAGAACCCGAGAGTGGGAAGAATGAGGGGGAAGAGGGAGTTTTGGATTTGAGGGGTAGGGATTTGATTGTAATGTTGGCTCAAAAAGGCAACATCTTCAAAGAGTATGATGATGCTACTCCCATGCTACTTTTGGCTCATGTTTTGAATGCTGACCCATCCACTTTCCCTATCCCGTCTTCCATTCCTAATATTTTGCAGGAATTTTATGATGTATTTCCTAGTGAATTGCCACAAGGACTTCCTCCACTTCGAGGAATTAAGCACCAAATTGATTTAGTTTTGGGGTCGCAATTTTCGAACAAGCCGGCTTATAGGAGCAACCCCATGGATACAAAGAAACTCCAACGGCAAGTTGAGGACCTCCTCAAAAAAGGATATATCAAGAAAAGCATGAGTCCGTACGTGGTTTAGTTGTTCTTGTGCCGAAGAAGGATGGGATGTGGCGAATGTGCGTGGACTACTGGGCCATAAATAAAATTATGGTAAAGTATTGTCATCCTATTCCTAGGTTAGATGATATTCTTGATGAACTATATGGCTCTGGTTTGTGTTTCAAAGGTTGATCTTAGGAGTGGTTATCACCAAATCCGTATGCAATCAGGTGATGAATCGAAGACCGTACTCAAAACCAAGTTTGGTCTATATGAGTGGATGGTCATGCCATTTGGTCTTACCAACGCTCCTAGTACTTTTATACGGCTAATGAATCATGTGATGAAGCCGTTTATTGACAAGTTTGTGGTTTTGTACTTTGATGATGTTTTAGTTTATAGTAAGTCCCTTAATGAACATGTATTTCATCTAAAGAGTGTGTTTGATGTTCTTAGGAAATAAAAGTTGTATGCTAATATTGAAAAACGCTTCTTTGGTGTTGATAAAGTTGTTTTTTTGGGATTTTTTGTAAGTTCGAGGGGAGTAGAGAAAAACAAATCCAATATAACTGCCATTAAAGATTGGCCAACCCCTAAAACCATGGGAGAAGTTCAGAGATTCCACGGGTTGGCAATTTTTTATAGGAGGTTCGTCAAAGGATTTAGTACATTGCAAAGGACCAACCTTTCAAGTGGGGTGAAGAGCAATCTAAGGCCTTTAAGACCTTGAAAGATATGCTCATTTTGGCACTATTGTTGCAATTGCGTAACTTTTACAAGATGTTTGAAATAGAATGTGCTGCTATCAAAGTGGGCATAAATGCGATTTTGATACAAGAATTGAATCCTATAGCTTACTTTAGTGAAAAGCTCAAAGGAGAAACTCTAAACTACTCTACGTATGATTTGGAGTTGTATGCCTTGGTTAGAGCATTAAGTAATTGGCAACACTATCTTTGGCCCAAGGGATTCATAATCCGAATGGATCATGAATCTTTGAAGAAACTTCAGGAACAAGAAAAACATAACAAAAGGCATGCCAAATGGATTGAATTTCTTGAAACCTTTCCCTATGTGATTCAATACAAAAGGGGTAAGGATAATATGGTCGCAGATGGATTGTCTAGAAAGCATGTTCTTGTGTCCACTTTTTCATCAAAGCTAATGGGGTTCGAGATCCTTAAGTCTTTATATCCCGAGGACTCTTACTTCACTCCTATCTTTAGGAAAAGTGAATTCGTGGGTAGGGAAAGAAGGCATTTGAATTCCATCCCCTATGCCATGTTTGATGGGTACTTGTTTTGGGAAATACCGTTGTGTGTACCTTTTAGATTTGGAGAGAGCGTTTGTGAGGGAGGCAAACAACGGCGGTCTCATGGGTAACTTTTCAATTGATAAGACCCTCGAAATATTGGAGGAACAATTCTATTGGCCAAAGATGCACAAAGATGTTGTGAAAGTTTGCGGCCAAATGCATGGATTATAGGAGTGCTAAGTCTAGGATCTTTCCTCACGGGTTGTACACCCCACTTCCCACTCCATTACGTTCGTGGTTTGATATTTCTATAGATTTTGTATTGGGGCTGCCACGGACTCAAAGGGGTCGGGATAGCATCTTTGTTGTTGTTGATCGTTTCTCCACAATGGAACATTTTATTCCTTGCAAAAATAGTGAAGATACGTCTAGTGTATCTTATTTGTTTCTTTAACATGTTGTTAAGTTGCATGGCATCTCAAAGGACCAGTGTAAGTGATAGGGACTTCAAGTTCCTTAGTCTTTTGGAAGTCAATATGGGGTAGGCTCGGTACCAAATTGTTGTTTTCTACGTCTTGGCACCCACAAACCGATGGACAAATGGTAGTAGTAAAAAGAACCTTGGGTTATATGCTACATTCCATGGTTAAAGGTAAGTTGACATCTTGGGAATATCACCTAAAACTCATAGAATTTGCTTACAATTGGGTGATCCATTCAAGTATGGGCATCACGCCCTTTGAATGTGTCTAAGGCTTCACCCCCCTAACTCCCTTGGATCTAACTCCTTTTCCAAGTGATTCTATTATTATATTAGATGGAAACAAGAGATCTGAAGCTATAAAAAGCTTACATGAGAAGGTGAGGTTGCGGCTTGAGAAGAAGAAGCAAGAGGTGGCCAAACGAGTCAACAAGAAAAGAAGACATCTTGTGCTTGAGCCGGGAGATTGGGTGTGGGTACACCTATGGAAACACCATGTTCCCCACCAAATAAATGGAAATTTTCTACCACGAGGTGATGGTACATTGCAGGTTTTTGAAAGAATCAACGATAAGGCTTACAAGATTGACTTGCCTCCGGAATACCAAGTGCATAACACGTTCAACGTGTGTGATCTCTCACGGATTGATACCATTGAAGATGAAGAACCCATGAGTTTGAGGTTTAAATACTCTAAAGATGGAGAGGATGATACGGGTGTCATGGGCTCGAGTCAATTTGCTAGAAGCCAAGCTCGGGAACTACAAAGACTTCAAGGCATGTTTATGAAAATGGATGCGGTTGATCTTGTTGCGAACTCGCCCAAGGGAGTGTAAGCCTTGACATGTGAGGGCTGACCTTAGGTGCTCAAAATACACCCAAGTATGCCCCAAAACACTCCACACCCACCACCCTTCATTGAGGGTAAAGGGGTTCTTTTGCAATACCTTTGTAATAGACTATTTAAACATTTTCCTTAGTCTTGTTCCTTAGTTACCTTATTCTTGAAATCACTTATAATATTGAACATCATTTTCCTCTCAAGAAGAGAGTAGAACACCAAACATTTGAACATCACAAGTGAAAGGTTCCTCTTGTGTTGTGAAACGGCTAGAAACGTGAGTGCTTGAGTGAACCGAGTTCCTCTTGTGTTCGCGTAAGAACTTGGTGCTTGTTAATGTGATTTATAGAGGTTTTAGAGTTTGATACACTCTTTATTTTCTATGTTTCGTATTCTCATTGTGTCAAGTTACCTATCTTTTATCATTTTCCATTTGTGTTTGACTCTATTGTCGTCTTGCTGTTGCGGGTTTAGGCGTGTTGTTGCAGGTTGTTTGCGGACTGTTTTGGTGTTGTAGATACCGTTTGGTATCACTACATGGTCTCTTTATATAACTATCTCAATAAAACACAAGTCTTGCTCTCCTCTCGTAATTTATCCCACCAATACATGGGTCTCTTGCTCTTCTCTCAGTTGGTTGGTTACGTGAACTTCCATTATATTGGTCAAAGTTTGATTCCCCGCCTTGTAATTTCTTTTCCCATTTCTCCGATATGGAGCTCCCCTTCCTTGATGTTGTTGAAAAGAACTTTCTTTTTTCTCCTCCTAAGACAAGTAAATGGCAATTAAGCAGCAGATACAACAAGAAGATTAATGGACATACACAGCCACTAGTATTAGTACACGTTAAAGACTTTTCCACTAGCATTTGATGCTCAAACAACTGCAGATATACGATGTTTGAAGTCATTTTGTAACATCTGAAATTATAATTCCAAAAAATGTAGTATACTTGATAAACAAGCCAAAATACGGAAATCTATCACCATTAACTAAAAACTACTATGTGGAAAAAATAAATGCAGTTCTTGGAGATAAAAGTAACTGACGAAACCGAAAACATGGGGACCAGATGCACCACCAGCACCTTGGTACATCTTGGCAATAATCGGATTGCAGATGCACTCCAACTCTTTTGTCTTGTCCTCAAGTTCATTGGACTCAGCAAGCTGGTTGGCATCAAGTCACTGGATGACCAGCTCAACGGCATCCTCAATCTTCTTCTTGTCAGCTTCAGGCAGTTTGGATGCAATCCTGTCATCCTTTATCTTGTTCCTCATGTTGTACGCTCAGTTCTCTAAAGCATTCTTTGAATCGACCTTCTTCTTGTGCGCTTCATCCTCAGATTTGTATTTTTCTGCTTCTTGAACCATCATATCAATCTTTTCCTTGGAGAGTCTGCCTTTGTCATTGGTGATGGCGATATTGTTCTTTTGTTTAGTAGTCTTGTCCTCAGCAGCAACATTCAAGATGCCATCGGCATCAATCTCAAAGCACACTGTGATCTGTGGAACACCCCTGGGAGCAGGACGAATACCAGAGAGCTCAAATTTACCAAGCCAGTTGGTTTCCCTTGTCCTAGTTCTTTCTCCTTCATAGACCTTGATCAATACACCTGACTGGTTGTCTGAGTATGTTGAGAAGACCCCCCTCTTTCTTGAATGGGATAGTGGTGTTTCTGGGGAACAACAGGTCTTTCACCTTCTTGCTACCTTCACCACTCAAAATTGCAGCTTGTATTGCAGCACCATAAGCAACAGCCTCATCAGGATTAATATTCTTGCTGAGCTTCTTCCCGTTAAAGAAATCTCGCAGGAGTTTCTGAACCTTGGGAATTCTGGTGGAGCCACCTACAAGTACAACATCATGGATACAACTCTTGTCCATCTTAGCATCTCTCAAACACTTTTCAACTGGTTTCATACACTTCCCGAACAGATCCATGTTAAGCTCTTCAAATCTAGCACGGGTAATGGTGGAATTGAAATCGATATCCTCGTAGAGATAATCAATCTCAATTGTAGTCTGAGATGTGGATGAAAGCGTCCTCTTCTCCCTCTCACAAGCAGTTCTCAACCTTTTAAGTGACCTAGGATTACCACTGATATCCTTCTTGTTCTTCCTCTTGAATTCCTGAACAAAATGCTTGACCATCCGTTGTCGAAGTCCTCACCTCCAAGTTGAGTGTCCCCGGCAGTAACCTTAACCTCAAAGATACCTTCCGCAATGGTGAGGAGAGATATATCTAAGGTACCACTACCGAGATCGAAGATCAACACATTCTTCTCACTGACACTAGTTGCTTTCTGATCCAAACCATAAGCAATGGCAGCTGCAGTAGGCTCGTTGATAATACGCATCACATTCAGACCAGCAATAACACCAGCATCCTTGGTGGCCTGACGCTGAGAGTCATTAAAGTAGGCTGGCACAGTAATCACAGCATTCTTGACAGTGAAACCCAAGAAATCTTCAGCAATCTCCCTCATCTTAACGAGCACCATAGAAGATATTTCCTAAACTGCTTCTCCTCACCCTTATAGTTGACAGCAATCATCGGCTTATCACCAAGTGCAGAAATGACCTTAAACGCCCAGTGCTTAATGTCACTCTGCACCGAGGCATCACTGAATCTCCTGCCGATCAACCTTTTTGCATTGAAAACAGTGTCGACCGGGTTCAAAGAGACCTGGTTCTTAGCAGCATCACCAATGAGACGTTCAGAGTCAGTGAATCCAACATAAGATGGCATCGTTCTGTTACCTTGATCATTAGCTATGATTTCAACACGATCTTGTTGCCAAACGCCAGCGCAAGAGTATGTGGTTCCAAGATCAATACCAATTGCTGGACCTTTTTCCAGCCATATCTATCTACTGTATCTCTCCATGAGTACTTTTTGTATTTTTTTTGATAGAAAGGAGAGGCAGTAAAGATCTTTGAAAAACTATGGTTTATAAATAGACAAAAACTCCTATTCTATTTCTAACTAGGATACTAATAAAATCCTATTCTATCTCAACTAAATAACTGAATTTCAGAAATAAAATTACTAAACTAAAAAAGAAAATAACAGCAAATAACTCAATACTACAACTAAAACGAATTCGAATTATTTGGGTTCAAAGTTGGACTCTCCGATGTGAATGAGGATTAGTTTGGCCCCAAAATTATTGACAAAAAATTCCTGATTATTGATGTTATTTCACCATATATATATATGATATAACTGGAGCAAATGATATATGCATCATGCATGATAGTAAATAAGATGCCAATAGAAAGTTAAAAAAAATGCTCACATAAGCAAGGTTTTACTAATAATAATTAGTTGCATCTCTAATGACTAATAATAAAATCATATAAGTTCAAAACATCCTGTGTGTTGCGACCGCATGAAGCTTCACCCAAACTCCGCACTAGTATGATATTGTCCGTTTTGGGCCAAGCCCTCACGAATTTGTTTTTATCAAGATAAATATTCCATGATTCAACATCAACAATCTTTGATCTCTTTGAGTGGTATTCCTTAGATTAGTATTGCTTATAAGTAATATGATATTTATAATCCATCGACAGGATGGGTTTCGTTTGGTTCTCTTTGGAATGATAAATGACCTACTTAACTCAGTGGTTAGAGTACTGCTTTCATACGGCGGGAGTCATTCGTTCAAATCCAATAGTAGGTAAAACTTATTAGATACCAGAGTCAATGGTATCTAATAAGGTTTACGACCCACCTTTAGTGATATTTATTTTCTGATTTTGTATCTTTTCTATTTCATTTTTTAATTTGAATTTTTCCAAACTCTGTCTTGGTAGGACATGTATTTCTATTACTATGAAATTCATAAATGAAGTAGTTAATGGTAGGGTTACCATTATCCTTTTTGTTGTAACAAATCTTGTATGTGTTCCTAAGAAAAGGAATTTGTCCATTTTTCGGAAATTTAATCTTTGTGAGATCGTCAATATTGTACCGAGGGCGTCTTTAGAGTATACCGATTCAGTATAGTTATCCTTCTTCTGAGTTTCTCGACCCTTTGACTTAGGATTAGTCAGTTCTATTTCTCGATGGAGCGGGGAAGGGATATAACTCAGTGGTAGAGTGTCACCTTGACGTGGTGGAAGTCATCATTTCGAGCCTGATTATCCCTAAGCCCAATGTGAGTTTTCTAGTTGGATTCGCTCCCCCGCCATCGTTCAATGAGAATGGATAAGAGGCTCGAGGTATTGACGCGAGGGGGCAGGGATGGCTATAGTTCAGGGAGCGAACTCTGGACGAATATGAAGCTGTTGAGAAAATTCTATAACTTGGCGTCAGCTTGTGTCTATGGCCTCCAACATTAAATGTGCACAAGTAAACACTTAAACTTGTATAAAGTTGAACAAATAGACACACGCGTCCTATATGGGTTTAATAATTATGCCAAATTTCGTTTATAGATTTTTTTTGCTCTTTCCTGTCTTACTATTTATCTAAAAAGGAACGAAAGCGTTGGAATAATTGGTAAAGTTATTGCTATGTGATCCGGAGGTCTCGAGTTCAAATCGTAAAAACATTTTCTTGCATAATTGTAATGCAAGACTGCTTACAATAAACCCTTATGGTTCGACCATTTCCTGACCCGTACATTACGAGAGATTTAGTGCATCGGGTTGTCTTTCTTAGTATCTCTAAAAAAAACAAAAATTTTGGACTTGGCAAAATCATAACTATGTGATCTGGAGGTCACGAGTTCAAATCGTGAAAACAGCCTCTGCAGAATCATAAGGCAAGACTACTTATAGTAAACCCTTGTGGTTCGACTCTTTTTGGGCACCATAATACATAACGAGAGATTTAGTGCACCAGGTTGTCTTTCTTAGTATCTTGTCTAAAAAATAAAAAAAAAATTGGACTTGCCAAAATCATAACTATGTGATCTGGTGGTCAGGATCAGTTCTCATAAGGTAAGACTGCTTATAGTAAACCCTTGTGATTTGACCTTTTCCGAACCCCGCACATAGTGAGAATTTTAGTGAATCAGGCTTTCTTTCTTAATATCTCTTCTGAAAAAACCAAAAAACATAGGACTTGACAAAATCATAACTATGATGTACATAAGTGTTAAACCTAAAATTGAGTTATTAGGTTAATCGGTCAAATTATTGAGAATGATGTCATAAAAAGAAAAGACAGTCCGGTGCACTAAAGTGCCCGCTATGCGCAGGCTCCGGGGAAGGGCCCCATCACAAGTGTGTATTGTATGCAATCTTACATTGTATTTCTGCTAGAGGCTGTTTCCAAGGCTTGAACTCATGACCTCCTGGTTGCATGACAATAACTTTACCAGTTACTCCAAGGCTCCCCTTCAAATGTCATAGAGGACGTAATTAACTTTTTTGTGCAACCTCGTATATATTCATAGCAGTTATTAGATGAAACTTTTTAATTTTTTATCTAAAAGATTATAATTACTCTATTCCAAATCACTAAATATACTGTTATATTTCGAGCACTTGTTGATGAACAATAAATTTGTTTGATAGAAAGTATGTGTAGAGTGGTATGCAATCAAGTGAATCCAAATGGATACAGTACTAATGGGATAAGGATCAAATTTTCCCATGAACTATATAAAAGGTTCAAATTATCTTATTAAAGTTTGGATAGCCAAACTCGAAAATTAAAAAAAAAAGTTATTTTACATTGGATTTTCATTATAAATATTTTTATAATTTGTGAATGGAACTGAACTCTCATAGGTTGATTTCTTAGATGTCACCACTGATCAACTAATACTTATTAAAGTCATCTTTCTTTTGATTTTGTTGCTGTAATATATCAGAATTGCTGTAAATATTTTTATATTTGTTAAGACCAGATATTGCTGGTAGATTTTATTGTTGCTTTTATGGACTGGGTCACTTTTGACCTGGGTGTAAACAATTTATTTTGGGTAATAATAAATGGTCCAAGTAGCCCAACTTTGAATTAAAAAAAAATAAAAAAATATCAGAATTGCAGTTGAAAAATAAAATGAACAAAATTTAAACAAATAATTTAATTCAAGCTGAGGCGGGAATATTTTGCGCTTTTTAACGAGATTCAATCCCGTTGTAGCAAAACTTTTCACCGATCCAACGGTAATCTTCGTGACTTATCAACATCTTCAGGATACAACAATCCAATCACTATGTATAGCTCGACAAACTCTGGACAAGAATTGAGTCCAAACTTCACAAAAAAGGAATATCTCCCTTCAACTAAATAAACTTTCTTTTAGCCTCAAAGGGAAACTCTTCGAAATGAATCCGAATTATTCGGGTTCAAAGTAGGACTTCTTGATATGAATCAGGATTAGTCAGGCCCCAAAATTATTGATACGTAACCAAAAAAAATCGTGTAGCAAATGATATATATGCATCATGCATGATAGTAATTAAAGATGCCAATAGAGAGTAAAAAATGATCACATAAGCTAGGTGTTTAACAATAACGATAGCTTAATAAAACATCCAGTAGTTTTACTCCCTCGAGCAAAGAAGTTTTCACGTAAACATCCTGTGTTCTTTACGTTTGTTCCTTACTTTAGTGTTTAATTTTTGAACCAAGTGAGGAACATGGTTCTTATTACTGCAGTGAACTCGTACAAGCCTTTCAATAAGGTTATTCCATGTCTATGAAACAGAAACTATTAGTTCATAAAAAAACAGTCCAATTTGATGAGTAATGCAGGTTCAGACACTTGCATCAACAAGCTCCTCTACAGATATTTTCTTCAGGTCCTTGCGACCTCCAACATCCGAATGGTACCTAATAGTGCAGCAAGACATTCCCCTGAAAAGAACTTGAAAAAGGGCGAAAGTAATGCCTATCGGTGGCACTGCTGGAGCTCCAAAGACACTTGCTGCGTTGAGTAAGATGTAACCCGTCCAAGCGGCGTGGATCATTGGAATGACTGGAACTTTGGCAGCTGCAGAGAGTGCTACTACCTGACCACTAGCCCCGCGGCCACCAGTTCCAAAGTGCAGATTATAACCTGTCTTGCAATAGATCGCGAAATCCTCACAGTTGTTCTTGAAAAGTTTGTAATTTCCAAAACTGTTATTCGCAAGAAGAGTTTCAGCAAGGTGGAGGACAACCTCGGAGGAATCAGTACTGGCAAGAGTGCATTTTCCTTGCACTTGTGCAAAAAGATGCCATTTGAGACACCATACTGAAAACGGTATAGTTTACCACCAGAGAGGAAGCATTCCAGGCATCTAGAGACGACCCCGGCATTCCTAGGACGATCAACACATTTTGGACATTGAGATGCAGAGCGACTAGAGGTAGATGGGCTGAAGATGACACCATCCAGGGCTGTTCCTGTTTCTACCTCCTGACCAGCTGCTGGGTTGAATTGGATAACTATTTCACTACTAACATATATACCTGTGAAAAAGGATATAGCAATTAATTCATGGAACATTTGCTTTGCTAGCTAATTGTATGATCACCCCATCTAAAAGTCTAAATTACCAGATTGATAGAAAGGACATACACTTCTATTTTTCCATTGCTCATCCACATACGATAAATAGTTAGCAAAATCTGATGAAGACATAAGCATCGGAAGGTCTAGAGATATAACATGTAATATAATTCATAAAAGAGTAAGAGACTGGTCATCTAACCAGTCGAATATTCCTACCAACATAAAAGGGCAGCCCGGTACACTACAGCTCCCTCTATGTGCAGGGTCTGGGGAAGGGACCAATCACTAGAGTCTATTGTACGCAATAAGGGACCAATCACTAGAGTCTATTGTACGCAATCTTACCTTGTAAACAGCCTTGAACCTGTGACCTTCTGGTCACACGGCAATGACTTTACCAGTTATTCCTATCTTTTATTAGTATAGTCTTGAGAAACCTGATAGTTGTAGCACCCTGAATTTTTCGAGCTAGAAATCGAACCATCGTTCCTACGTGTGAAAACTCTAATCCCATGATTCATATTTTAATTCATGTGTCATGATCTTTATCCTAGTGTGGGAAGTGCTTTCGAAGAGAAAAATGTTCATAGGAATCACTTAGAACAAAGTACATCTATTGCAAGACAGCTAAGATTCATCCAAAGCTTGGTATTCGATTCTACAAGGATCTACTTTGAACATGTATAACTTTTAATATCCGTGGAATTTTTCAGTCAAGACCCACCAAATCGTCGATAATTGAGTTAACTTTCCAACGATACCAATTTTGCCTTAATCCGATACCCGAACAAAAAGTTATAGCAATTTTCGTGAGAGGCAGTGAGTGTACACAATAAGCCCACGCCGCTGGGCTTAGAGCGCCGGACTGGAGCAGGCGTTGCGGTCTCTACTCCCCCGGACTAAGGGGGCACCGCCTGGTCCATTCCTATGCTATTTTCAACTCCTTAGGGGTCAAAGCGTACTTTGGTCCTTCCTCCCCAACCCCAAACATCCAAAGGATGATTTATATTACCCAAAAGGGCAATATTTTTCCCATCTTCTTCAACATCAACTCACCATAAACCCTCCTTTTCCCCAAAAATGAAATCCAAAATCCTTTTCTCCAAGAATCCAAGGAATTCTAGCTTTCTTCTCCAAATCAAGAAGCTTAAGGTATGTGGGACTATCCTTAAACTCCATGGGCATGGATTTTATCATTTTTATCAAGTATAATGATTTATAATCATGTTACAAATTAAAGGTTTTGAATATTGTTTCGAAAATCATGTCATAAAGATCGTTTTGATGAAAGTGTGTGCATTGTGTTGAACTCTTTTTGTGGAAATCAAGTGATAGCCCTTACGTTCATACGTTTATAGTTTTGGAAAGTTTAATTGAGAGCATAGACAATGAATTCCCTCTCTTGTTGCGAAATATAGTCTCTCTTTGTATTGTGAATGATTTTGAATGCATGAACTAAGGTTTGAAAGTAAGTTCCTTACCCTCATGGTGTTTGACATGGTTTATAATACTTGAGAGGAAGTTTTCTTGCCATAACTATACCCATGGTATTTAAAATAAGAATTTGCACATGATTGAATAATTGACATGGCCACCGCATGTTTATGTATTGTGAAAAGAGAGTAATTGCATATAGATTTTATGAGATTTCAAAATGATATCTCTCTTGTGATGTTATAAATCTTTGGTGGTCATTTGCATGTTTTGAATGAGATGAGCTGTGAAATTGATACAATATGGATGACTTGAAAGTCTGGGTATGACAATACCCTATGATGATATGCCCTTAAGATTTTAAGTATTGAATGATTTTTTCTTATGAAGAATGATATTTGAAGAAATGAAAATTGGGCCTAAAGAGAGGTAGATGGTTACCCAAAAAAGGCATTTGAGTGTAAAGGATCATTGGTGGAAATCAAATTTGCCAATTTGGGTGATATGATTAGCTAATGCCTATGTATACTTGCCCTTGAGACACTGGTATACTAGAATAGTAATTAGGACTCCAATCCTTGTGGCATACTTGGATTGGGGGCTAGACCGCTGAGTCAAGGGCGGATTCCATATAGCCTATGGGATTGTAGAAATGTAGGGTGTACCATTTACCTCATGATTGAGATAAATTGTGCGTCTTGGTTTCAAAAAAACATTTGAAAATTTTAAATTATGCCTATGTGTTTTACTTATCCTATGTGTAATGCTTTACGAAATGCTCTTATCTATGTTGTGTAATAAAATGCTATTTTGGATTGTTTCACATACCAGTATATTTGTATTGACCCCCTATATTTCAGGATCTAAGGCACAGTCTCGGGGTCCCACTAAGCAGTAGGTTGAAGTTGGTGAGCCTCCCTTATTTTGGAAGGCCTTCTTTAGAACATGTTAGTTTATTTTGTATTATGGTCTGACTGGGGGCCTTGTCCCAGTTTCAGACAAGTTGTCGTTTTTAGTTGTAGTAGAGATTTTGCAGATGTGTAGTAGATGGTTTGAGTTTTATTGAACTTATGTCGCATTACTCAGTTGAAATATTAAAGTGACCATGTTTTCATTTTGTCATGTTTTCCGCATTTTCTTTCAGTACATGATTTCTAGATAGAGAGGGGCTCTCAGATGCCTGTCACGGCCAGGACCTCAGTTCGAGATGGCTTTAGGAATGTCTCTCTTTTCTTCCTGATCTAGATTGTGCCATTGTGTTGTCCATATAGATGCTATCCAAATTCCATCTTTAATAAGATTGTATTAGCTATGTCTCACTGTTGAGTTGATTTAAGTGCAGAAGTTTAGAGTCTAAATAATGTGGTCCTTTCTAATCGAGTCATAAACGATTATGAAATTGCACAAGCACTTGAGAGGAGTCCATAAGTGCCTTAAAGTGTATTGATTTAAGCCTATTCCCCTATCTATATCAATCGTGTGTTTGAGTCTGAGGTTTGAAGTGTATTCAGTCCCTTTCAAAATTCTTGTTGCAGATGACATATTAAAGGGTAGTGATGTATGTCAGAATGTTGGAACAATATTTCCACCCGAGTAGTAGTATATGTTAAGGTTATGTTAAGGCATCATACCCTATTGGTAGTAAGATGACCCCGAAGTTAGTGAAATAAAGTCACAAGGTTAGAAGTGAGGATGACTTTTGCATAAATAAGTAGTTTGAGTTGTATAACCTTGATTGAGGGGTGGGTTTCTCTTGTATGGTCATTGGCTAATATTGTAGGGAAATTTTTAGAGTGTATGGTAGTTTGTGGAGGACGTGTCTGGCTGTGATTATTAGTTATTCAAAATAGGGAAAGATCTCAAAATGAATCGCTATAGTGGTTGTAGAAATTATTTAAAGGCGGTGAATGGAAAGGGGTAGATTAGTTAATAAGTTATGGGTAGAAACTCATTGGCGTAAATGGAATTTGAAGGTATTCTAAATGTATGCATAGGTAAGTAAGTATAATGTGAGAAAGTAGAATGTGTTGATAAGATTGTAATGGGTTATGTTATAAGATTAAGATCGACTGTCCCTATTATGTGACTTTACCCCTTTTATTGTCTTTCCTTTGGTAGTTGAAAGCTAGCACTGCATGTGACAAGGTGTGGTAGATTCTAAGATGTGGTAGAAATGTTGTGGAGAGAATGAACTTATGGGCAGTAGTTAAGTTAAATGGCATAGTTGGGTTGATTCCCAATTTGATGGAATACTATAGTATTTGACCTGCTTCATCAGTGTTATATGATTGGTGCTATTAGACAATAGGCTTGAAATTTAGATGTGGAGTGTAGTGGTAAAAATAGTAGCTTAACATTAATAATGCATGTTTGTGGAAGTAAGTAGTAGGCTTGATTCGATGTTTGCACTAGCCTAGGTTGGCAACTTGTGGAAAAAGGAGTGGATAATTATGATATATTTATATACATAGGACTAGTGTTAGAACGATAAATTGTGGTTGATTCATTAAGCGGATAAGGGCGTGGGTATAAAAGAATAAGTTGAACCTCCAGGTAGTATGTTTTTAGAAAAAATCTTACCTGTATAAGTGTTTGGCGTACCTAGTCCGTGTTCTTGAAATTTGTAGTATGGAGACATCTGGGGAAGACTAAGGAGTTGTTGTATGGTTTTCTTTATAGCTGAATTGAGAAAATAAAGGTTGGCAATATGTGCCTTTGGTATAGTTTTGCAAACTTTGTTAAGTTGTAAGTTATATGGTTAGAGGTCTAATGTTTGAATATTGAGTAGTGGAGAACGGATCATTATGTCCTCAAGTCTAGGATTATGACTTTGATCTAAGGGGGAGATGGTGAATAAAGGTAGTTCCCAAATTTTCTCAGTGTGGCAAGTTGTGGGGAGGAGTCATGATAAACCTGTTCCTATTCAAGCATATTCCTCCTACTTCAATTTGAGAGGTCATTGTCCTAATGTCTTATGTATTCAAGTTTTGCCTATGTCTAAGGTATTAGTTCTCTATAAAACTCATATAATGTTCCGACCTCCAAACTAGAAGCAATGATGTCTCAATAATCCAAGTTTTCTAGTATTCAAGCTTTATGTAGTGATTCTCACGACCAATGGATCCATATATCATATCATGCTTGGTTCTAAGAAACTATGCTTGCTATATGTAACCGATTCATTCTATGTTAGGTCTAGACCTATGTGATAAGGTTCATGCAAACTTATCACTATCTCAACTCTGAAAATGAGAAGCAATAGCTTCAAGTATCAATCCTTGTCTCAATCGTTAACTACACGAGTTCCACCTTTATGTTATACAGCTCATGACATATGCTCACATGTTCTCATTGTGACCAGTCCTAAGAACTCTTTTTGGGTATGTTTATGTCCAAACAACTCTCTGTCTATGATCTAGACACTTGAAATATGATGCACTTCGTGTCTATTGTACCGTATCTTCACCTCGTGTTCCACCTTGAGTAGTATAATAAGTATAATAGTCAAATAGTGTTACTCCAATTCATGATGCTTATGCTCAGGTCCCTCAATGACCCACCGAATGATAGTATGATGGTAGTTATGAAAGGATAGTAGTGACTTAGGTAGAAGGAGTGGATGTTAAATGTGAAAATTTTGATGTGATTTTTTTAGCTAAGGTTATAGGTGAAAGGGGAAATAAGGAGATGAACTTTTATTATGTGAAATAGTTAGAAAGGAGATACATGGCAAAAATCGATGTGATAGTGATTGAATTTGTTGTTCTTAGTGGGGAGATCCATAAAGTTCAATGTTATGATTGATGAAAACACAAACCCGTGTACTATGTTGTTAGTACTCCCTGAATTAAAATCCAAGGGTGTTTGATAGTAGTGATGAGGTGAAGTACTTTTCTCAAAGGGATGTAGAGTATGGAGTCCCATAGCGTAAGCTAGCACATCTTTTCTTATATCCAGGCTTCAACATGGGAGTATTATACAGTGGTCTTGGGATTAGATGTGTGATGGTAGGATTGTAAGATGGAAATGATAAGGTATGTAAATTATTGTCCGAGGCATAGCCGAGTAGTGCCTCTAAGTTTACGTCTATCCGTTGTATCATATAAAGTGGAGAACACTTCTATTCCTATCTCCCGCGAAATATCATTTATGATTGTGCCAATGTGAATTAGGTCAATTATCACCAAATTAACTTATGTCTTATGCTGTGATGATTATGATCCTCGGAACTCACATGCAAGGTCATCTCTATGTCAATTCTTATTATCTCACACTTCGTGCTTATACTTTTCACTAAGGTTTATCATGAAGCTCTTCAATGTCTTAGCATATTTTGTTGAGGAAAAATGTTCAAGGAGAGGTTAAGTTCCTTATTCCATACTTTTAGAGATTCAAAAAGTCTCTACCCATCATTCGGGGATGAATGATCCCAAGGAGTAGATAATGTAACACCCTGCATTTTCGAGCTAGAAATCGAACCGTCGTTCCTATGTGTGCAAACTTTAATCACAAGATTAATATTTTAATTCATGTGTTATTATCTTTATCCTAGTGTGGGAAGTGCTTTAGAAGAGAAAAATGTTCATAGAAATCACTTAGAACAAAGTATAGCTAAGAGTCGTTGATTCATCCAAATCTTGGTATTTGATTCTACAAGGGTCTACTTTGAATGTCTACTTTTGATATACATAAAATTTTTCATCTCAAGACCCACCAAATTATATATAATTAAGTCAGATTTCCAACGATACCAATTTTGCCTTAATCCGATATCCGAGCAAAAAGTTATAGCTATTTTCGTGAGAGGTAGTGAGGGTGCGCGATAAGCCCACGCTGCGCGGGGCTTAGAGCACCGGAATGGAGGGGGCGTCGCAGGCACTGCTCCCCCAAACTAAGGGAGCACCGCCTGATCCACTCCCATGCAATTTTGAACTCCTTAAGGGTCAACAATGATACAAACCAAACTAGGATTGCATCGAAAATAACACAAAAATAGTCCACAAACAAAGGGAAACCCGAGAGCTCAATGACACCAAGTCTCGGCTTCAACAACAACAAGAAACAAGATATAAATGACACCAAAACAGAACAAGAACAATAGATACACAACAATATAATAATAAGAACAACACTAGGATAACGACAATCTAACGGAATGAAGATTACAATACACAAACAACTACAAACGATTACATGAAAGTAAAGATAGGTAGTGTGACATAGATTATTACAAACACTCAAAACCATGGTGTGTATCAAACACCAAAATCCTTAATACAAGTAATAACAATATCAACACTCTTATGTGGACATAAGAGGGGCATCAATCTCCCCAAGCACCAACGTTTCCAAGCCAAGACACAACAAGAGTGAATCCACATTCAAGTTTACCTAGTTTCGGCCAAGCCTCCTAAATAGAAGAGAGGACTTGTATTCAATGTTATACAACATTCAATATCATCGAAAAACTAATGAATGAAACCCTATATTATTCTGTTTATAGTGTATTACAAATAATAGGTAAAATGTCCCTTTAATGAAAGGGTGGGACTAGGTGAGACTAGGCGCCCTTCAAGTGTAGTGTAATTTCGGTTTTGGAGGTGTATTTAGGTCCTCCTTTCACACTTCAACAATGTCTTAGCTCGGGTGGAATTTTGAAACACTCGTACACCTTCATCATTGTGGTCATGCCCGTATCATCCTCCCCTTCTTGAGAAGGATTCCACCTCGAATCCATACCTTGCAAAATAAAAAAGGATACAAACAAAAACATATCCTCATAGCATGGGGGTTAATTAGTGTTAGCAAAATAAACACATCAACATGCCAAGGCGGTATACACTTGAAGTATATCCACGGGTCCTTTTTGTTGAACATGAAAATTTTAGTAAAAATGGCACAAAGGAAGTGGTCATCATCAACAAAAAGAGATAAGGAAGAACCTTGTCTTCCTTTATTAGCATTCACAACCAAACTTTTCTTGTCGTCTTGACCAAGCATCAAGTGGAAAGTGTGGAGAATTCCACATTCCAAGAGGGTGCTGGGATCAAATGGGAGAAGTAGCCAAGGGCCTAAGCCGAGGCTATCCCTTCTTTCCCTTAGAATCTCACTTCCACAACCACACACGACATTTGCCTTTAAGAGAAGACTAACATTCAAGAATAGAGAGATACGGCCCAGAAGTCCTACCTTAAAACGACATATGTCATTCTTCACAACATTTCTTATCACATGATCTCTAGGAACAAAGCTAATAGAAATACTTTCATCACACACTTTGTTCAAGGAATCATGCACTTCTACACTAGGAAAATCCGCCACTACACCCATTTGGCCACTACTAGCCATATCACAATATTCTACGTCTATAGGAGTGTAGGAGATAGAGTTTTTACCTTGTAGATCACATGAGCTATGGTATTTACCTTGGTTTGGGTCTTGGAAGCATCACAAGGTGCTTGGACAATAGGTCTTGAATTTGGTGGGATAAGTGTGGATACCAATTGGCGTATCTTTTCAAGGTGCCGTTTGAATTCTTCAACAATTGTCATTGAAGCTATCAAACGTGGCTTTGAAATTATAGGCAGCCATGGTACCTAAAATAAAAGAAAACAACAAACAAAAACAACAAGCTAGTTATTTCAAAATAGCCTCACCACACTCTCACTCTTTGATTACCTCACATGTAGTTTCACAAGTGTTGTAAGACAGCTAAGGAACCCATGAGGAGTTGAGGGTCAAGTATACTCTTGTTTGGAATAGATTTTGATTTGAAACTCGTAGGACTTGAGTCAAGAACTAACAATGATTCAAAACAAAAAAAGTACGCAACAAACGCAAACACAAACAAACGGACTCAAGACTAACTTACAAGCTAGTAGATGAGTACTAGCTTGCCAATTAGTATTAGAATCAACAAACGAAACTGAGGAACAATAATAGGAAACTAAGAAATATAAAATTTGAGCCAAAATTGTTGCATGAACAGTAACAAATTTGGAATTGGTGGTAATTTATTTAAAGAAGGGAATTACAAATCTTTTGGAGCTCTTTTTCAATTCAAATTTCAAGGCTCGACTTTTCTTGTACTTCTCCTTAAAACATGGGCCCTTAAATCATGGAAAAGTGATTGAGAAGTGATGTAAAGTCTTTTGGTGGTTGGGGGTCTTTCAAGACTAACAAATACTTACGTCTTTTTCCTTTACCTTTTGGATCTAATACTCCTTCATGTTTAACACTATATGAAGGAGGTGAAGAACTTCAAGAACAACAACAACACACCAAGAACAACAACAACAATCACAAGTCCAACTCCAAATCCACAACAATATTGGCACTAACTCACGGCCAAGCTACAACAACTTCAACAAAATTGTTCTTAGACCACGAATCCTCAACAACAACATACGGCCAAGCTTATAACAACAATAACAACACACAGCCAAGGTGAAAACCACAATAACAATGTTCAACAGTGGACGGCCAAGTTTAAGTTCACAACAACATCATCAACAAATACAAGCTAAAACTTAGATCTAAACACCTTTAGTGTTAGTGATGAAGAAAACTAATACTAGAAAAACTCAATACAAGTAAAAATATCGGCCAAGAGATAACAAGAACACAATTTTCAGCCAAGAACAAAAATGGATAGATTTGCTTCTTTTTTTTGAGATTTTTAATTTTTTAACTTTTTTTTATTTTCAAGTGAGCTAGCCCAAGATTGATCTTGTGAGAACAAAATCACCCATGATCTAATACTAAATGATACAAGCCAAACTAGGATTGGATCGAAACAACACAAAAATAGTCCACAAACAAAGGAAAACTCGAGAGCTCAATGACACCAAGTCTCAGCTTCAACAACAACAAGAAAGAAGGTGTAAATGACCCAAAAACAGCATCAACAACAAGAGATACACAACAATATAATAAGAAGAACAACACTAGGATAACTATAACGCCCTGTAAAAGTCGTACATATACTAGCTTCAAGTGGTATGGTTTTAAGCTTGAAAACATGAAATTTTTCTAAGTGTTGAAAGACTTAGAATCATTTTTAGCTAGTAACCTTCGGGGATTTTATTTCCAACCTTCCCGATGTCCGTTTTCAGATTTTCTTATTACGTTACGATGGGGCAAGGTTGTAGTGCATCTCGGAAGAGTTTTGAAATTTTTAGACGAGCATAAGGACGAGTTTGGGGTTGCATTCTAGTGAGGGTCCGCAATCTGCAGGCGTCGCCTAGAAGATCGCCTGGCCTGGGCTTGAGCCCGCGATTGAGCGAGCTACGCCTGCTAAAAAGCATTGCTGTAGAGCCTGCGTCGCCTGCTACATTGCCCCAGGACAAACTATTCAGGCCATCCAGAAAATTAATGGCATTTCAGTAATTGTCCAATCCCCCATTAATTTAAACACGAGATTTAATCCCTCAACCACCAAAATAGAGTCTCATTCACCAAAATTACTCAAGAACTCTCTCAAGGATTTCAAAATAAAAATCCTAATAGCTCGAGATTCAACCGTGTGTTTTCAAAATAAATTAAAGATTTGAAATCCCCGCAACATAGCTTCAAGAAGCACCTATTATTTTCGCATATAGAGGTACGTGGGGTTATCCTAAAAATCTCATGGGCTTAAAAATTCATGTTTTAATAATGGGGGTTTTGAAATTATGAGTATAATCATGTTTTAAACGTTTCTATGATATTGATTTTGTCTTTAGGCCTATTTCTGAAGTGATTTGATATATTATATATGTATATGTATGTGGTTCGAAAAGATGTTAACTTGAGAGCATGAATTATATGGAATCTCTCTCTTGATATGATTTTGTTTGAAATTTGCATATGATGTGAATTGTTTGAAAATAATCTTGAAAAGCATGACATGAAATATATCAAAAATTGTTATGATTGGATATGATTTTGACTCGCAAGAAGAGGGTTGTTTATGTTGAAATATGTTGAACATAATAGTTGAATGAAAGAATGATGTGATACTAATGACTTGCAAGTCGGGTATGACGATACCCTACAGAATATTATATATGATTGAATTAAATGGAGTTGAATCCATTGATTTTACATGAGATAGGTGAATGCCCAAATAAGGCATTTGAGTGTAAGGGCTCATCACTGGAAACCGTGTTTGCCGACAAGGAAAATTGGTACCTTGCTTTGTGATGTTAAGTACCTGATATATATTATGCCACTTTGGGACTATGGTTAGGAGACTTTCTTTGTGATCTTGTGCACTACCATACTTCATTGGGTTGAGACACCCTGCTGTGTGATCTTGTGTGTCTTCCCCTCACTTATACTCTAATCTCAATGATAACCGAGGTTTAACAGTTGGTGTAAATTTGATATTGTATGGTTTTCCACCTACCTCAGCTGCATTGCACTGTTGTTGATAAATTATTTCATTCTGCCCTTGTTTTTCAAATGATTTGATATGAAACTGCTGTATAATGGATCTCACTTATATTTTGTAAAAGTATTGTACTTTTGTTTTGGATTACTTTGCATACCAGTACATTTGTATTGACCCCCTTCCCTCCTAGGTTTGAAGGCACAATCTATGGGTCTAGAAAATCAGAGATTCTCAGGCAGATTTGCAGAGTCTCTTGGTGAGCCTTTATATTCTGGATGGCCTGATTGTCTGGCAATTTTATTTATTATTTAGTAGTTTTGGGTCTACTGGGGGCCTTGTCCTAGTTTTCAGACAATTATTTATTTCAGTTATGTAGTAGAGATTTCACAGGCGGTTGTTCAGATATCGATAGGTGTTATGGGACATTATTTCCCCTTTGTTGATTTTATTTGATTTATGACCCTGTTGTCATAATATTGTGTATCTTCCGCATATCTTATTATCATATGAATTATGTGCATAATTACCAGATAGATAGAGGTGTTTCGGGCCTTCATGGTTTGGAATGCTTGTCACGGTCAGGGCCCCAATTTGGGTTGTGACAAACTTGGTATCAGAGCATGGTTCATGATCCCAGGGTGTCTGCAAAATCACATCGGGTAGAGTCTTATTTATGGGTGTGTAGAGAACCACACTTATAAGCAGGAGGCTACCAAGCGTTTAGGAAATATTTCCTTTCTTTGTGAATTAGTTCGTGCTTCAGAGTCAAGTTTGTTCCTTTTCAGTGATCTTTTGCCTTACAGAAATAACAGTCATGCCTCCTCATTGCAATACTAATTAGAGTGCTCAGAATGATGAAGTCCATCGTACTCATGGGATGAGGACATGTAATAGAGCTCCCTCTGTAGACCCTGTCCCTACTTCAGGAGTCCCTCAAGTCCCAACCAGTCCACCTTGGGCTCCACGGACCAATATGAACCATACCCTGACTTCGCAGGGGAATATATCAAATGTAGAGTTCAAGAAATCTATTCATATGTTAACACAGTTGGTGGCTGCACAGACTCAGCGGTCAGAAGATACTGGGTCTACATCTATTATTTTTGAAGCTACACGGGTGAGCCAATTCATGAGGATGAATCCTCCCAAATTCATAAGTACTAAAGTAGAAGAGGATCCGCAGGAATTTGTAAACGAGATAGAAAAGATCTTCAAAGTGATGCATGTTGATGAAGTAGAAGCGGTAGAATTGGCCGTGTATCAGCTAAAAGAGGTGGCGAATTAGTGGTACAATGATTGGGAAGATACAAAAGGAGACAATGCTGAGCCCTCGGTATGGAATGAGTTTGTAGATGCTTTCCTTGACCGGTTCTTCCCTTTAGAGTTGCGGAATGAAAAGGCTGAGGAGTTTATAAAACTTAAGCAGGGTAAGATGAGTGTTCAGGAGTATACTCTAAAGTTTAATCAGCTGGCCCATTATGCTCATGAGATGATGAGTAGTATGAGGGACCGAATGAGGAAGTTTGCATCCAACCTCTCAAATGACCTGGTACATGAGTGTTTGGGAGCTATGTTTAACAAGGAGTTGGACTTTGCTAGGCTGATAGTTCATATTCAACAGGTAGAAGAGAAGAAGAAGAAGAAGAAGAAGAAGAAGAAGAAGATTTTTGAAGCTAGGGAGATAGAAAAATAGGCAAAAAGAGCCAGATCTGTTGACCAGGGTCACAGTCAACCTTAAAGCGCTAAGTGAGGAAATAAATGGCAGAAGAAGAAGAATTTGGGTAATGTACAGTCTGCTGCCAGCACCCCAGCGCCCAGACCACCAGAAGACAGACGATCTTAGAGTTTTTAGACTCATCATGGATCCATAGCCCCAGATACTCAGTCGCAGGGCAGTGTGTCCTAGTAGTGTCGTACTTATCCACGGTGTGAGACTTGCAAAAAAAACCACCCAGGGAGGTGTTATTTTGAGGGGAGAAATTGTTATACTTATGGCACAGTGGCTCATCTTCAGAGAGATTTCCCTTCTGCTGAAGGAAATATGGAGGAGGAGCTAAGCCCCAAGCCACCTCCACGGCTTCTCCTCCTAAGGATGCCGCTTCAGCTGCCAGGAGTGGTCGTAATTGGAAGATTCACCAGATTTTGTCACCGGTATGTTACAAATCTTTTCCCATAATGTTTATGTATTGCTTGATCCCGGGTCTGCCTTATCTTATGTGACCCCTTATGTGGCTATTGGTTTTGGGTTTGAGCCCAAAGTTATTGTAGAACCCTTCACTATTTCCACTCCTTTAGGTGATTCTGTTGTTGCTAGAAGGGTGTATAGAAATTATGTTATGTCTATTCTTAGCCAGGATACTGTGAAAGACCTTATAGAACTTGATATGGTAGATTTTGATGCTATCCTTGGGATGGACTGGCTCCATTCATGTTATGCCTTACTTGATTGAAGAACCTGGAAGGTAACTTTTTCTTTTTGGAATGAGTCATCAATAGAGTGAGCAGGAAATTCTATGGCACCTAGAGGTCACTTTATCTCATACCTAAGAGCCCGAAAGCTTATCTCCAGAGGTTGTATGTATCATCTAATCCAAGTAAAAGATTCCAGGGTTGAAAATCTTCCTCTTCAGTTGGTCCCTATAGTAAATGAGTTTCCAGAAGTTTTTTCTGAAGATCTCCCAGGGATACCACCTGATAGGGAGATAGATTTTGGCATTGATGTGTTGTCAGACACTCATCCTATTTCCATTTTGGCATATAGAATGGCTCCCGTGGAACTAAAAGAGTTAACAGAACAGCTCGCAGACCTCCTAGACAAAGGCTTTATTCATCCTAGTGTTTTCCCATGGGGTGCACCTATACTTTTCTTGCAAAAGAAGGATGGGTCCCTTCGTATGTGCATAGACTACCACCAGCTGAATAAGGTCACCATTAAAAACAAATATCCTCTTTCGAGGATTGATGATCTCTTTGACTAGCTTCAGGGTGCTAGGTGTTTTTCGAAAATAGACCTTCATTTGGGTTATCATCAATTGAAGGTTAGGGAGTCAGACATTCCCAAAACAGCCTTTCAAACCTGATATGGTCACTATGAGTTCTTAGTCATGTCCTTCGGGTTGACTAATGCCCCTGCATCCTTCATGGATCTTATGAATAGGGTGTTCTGTCAATTTCTAGACTTGTTCATCATAGTGTTCATTGACCATATTCTGATCTATTCCAAAAGTGAGGAGGACCATGCCAATCACCTCCAAATTATTCTTCAGACCCTTAAGGATCATCAGTTATATGCTAAGTTCTCTAAATGTGAATTCTAGCCGAATGCTATTACTTTTTTGGGGTATATTGTGTCTAGTGATGGGATTAGAGTAGATCCCCAAAATATTGAGGTAGTGAGAAAATGGTCCAGACCCACGACAACAATCGATATTTAGAGCTTCTTGGGCCTGGCGGGTTATTACAAAAGGTTCGTAGAGAGTTTTTCTTCCATAGCTACTCCGCTCACTAAATTGACTCAGAAAAAGGTGAAGTTTGTGTGGTCTGATTCATGTGAAAATAGTTTTGAGAATTTGAAAGAAAAGCTGACTACTGCTCCTGTTTTAACTCTTCCCAAGGGTGTAGATGGTTTTGTGGTATACTATGATGTATCCCATGTGGACTTGGTTGTATTTTGATGTAGCATGGTAAGGTGATAGCTTATGCATCTAGGCAGTTAAAGGTGCATGAGCAAAATTACCCCACTCATGACTTGGAGTTAGCAGCCGTGGTGTTTGCACTTAGAATCTGGAGGCATTATCTCTATGGAGTGCATATTGATATTTATACTAACCATAAAAGTTTGCAGTATGTTTTGTCGCAGAAAGAATTGAACCTCAGGCAGAGGCGTTGGATGGATCTTTTGAAAGACTATGATACGAGCCTACATTACCATCCGAGCAAGGCAAATGTTGTAGCCATCGCTCACATCAGGTTGTCTATGGGCAGCCTTTCTTATGTTGAAGAAGGGAAGAAAGAGATAGTGAAGGATATTCACCGCCTTGCAAATTTGGGAGTGCGACTCTTAGATTCCGAAGATGGAGGGGTGATTGTTCATGAGATAGCTAAGTCATCCCTTTGTGCTGAAGTTAAAGAGAAACAGGTTGAAGATCCCATCTTGATGCAAATCAAGAAAGATGTTGGTCAACAGAATGTAATGTCGTTTGAAATTGGTGGTGATGGTATTCTGAGATATCAGGGTTGGTTTTGCGTTCCGAATATTGATGGACTGCTGAAAAGAATCCTTAATAAGGCTCGTACTTCGAGGAATGTTGTTCACCCGAGCTCTACTAAGATGTACCATGATCTGAAAACTTTGTATTGGTGGAATAACATGAAACGTGATATAGCTGATTTTGTTTCCAAGTGTTTGAACTATAAACAAGTGAAGGTAGAGCATTTGAGGCTCGGAGGTACTTCCCAAGAGATAGCTCTACCTTTATGGAAGTGGGAGATGATAAACATGAACTTTATTACAGGACTTTCGAAGTCCCAAAACCAGTATGACTCTATTTGGGTGATTGTAGATCGGTTGACAAAGTCAGCCCACTTTTTGCCTGTGAGGACTAATTATTCGGGAGATGATTATCCAAAGCTGTACATTGAGAAAATAGTCCGTCTGCATGGATCACCTGTCTCTATTATATCTGACTGAGGTACGCAGTTTTCTTCTCAGTTTTGGAGATCATTTCAGAAAGGTTTAGGTACCCCGGTGAACTTAAGCACATCATTCCACCCTCAGACTGATGGGCAAGCTGAACGCACCATTTAGAACCTTGAGGATATGTTGAAGGCTTGTGTAATAGATTTCAAAGGTAGTTGGGTAGATCACTTTCCATTGATAAAGTTTGCTTATAATAATAGCTTCCATGCCAGTATTAAGATGGCACGGTTTGAAGCATTGTATGGAAGGAGATGCAGGTCTTGGATAGGGTGGTATGAAGTTGGTGAAACATGGTTGTTTGGGCATGAACTTCTCTATCAGGCAATGGAGGACGTGAAATTAATCAAAGAACGACTTAAGACAGCTCAGATTTGTCAAAAATCCTATGCCGACGTTAGAATAAGAGAGTTAGAGTTTGAGGTTGGAGATTGGGCATTCCGTAAAGTTTCTCCCATGAAGGGAGTTATTCGATTCGGGAAGAAAGGTAAGTTGATTCTTCGCTATATAGGACCATACCAGATTATAAAAATGATAAGTGGAGTTGTATACGAGTTAGAGTTTCCTGCAAATTTGGGTTCTGCTCACCCGGTATTCCATATATCCATGTTGAAGAAGTTCATTAGAGAGCATTCCTTAGTGTCACCCGTTGAGGAAATAAAGGTGACTGATTCCTTGTCTTATGAAGAAGATCCTGTAGCAATCCTAGATCGTCAAGTTAGAAAATTAAGGAGCAAATAGATAGCCTCAATTAAAGTATAGTGGAGAAATCAGAAAGTTGAAGAAGAAACTTGGGAATCAGAAAATGACATGAGAGTTAGATACCCAAACTTATTCGATTCGGTGAATAGTGAGATGGAAGGTACACTTCTTGTCTTATGTCTTCTTTTCTGTTTTTGAATATACTTGAAATCATCCATGAGTGTATTCTGTGTCATCATTTGGGGACAAATGATCCCAAGGGCGGATAATGTAACGCCCCGTAAAGTCGTGCATATACTAGCTCCAAGTGGAGTGGTTTTGAACGTGAAAACTTGAAATTTTTTGAAGTGTTGTAAGACTTAGAATCATTTTTAGCTAGTAACCTTCGGGGATTTTATTTCCAACCTTCCCGACGTCCATTTTTAGATTTTCTTATTGCGTTACGATGGGGCAAGGTTGTAGTGCATCTCGGAAGAGTTTTGGAATTTTTAGACGAGCATAAGGACGAGTTTAGGGTTGCATTCCAGTGAGGGTCTGCGATCTGCAGGCTTCGCTTAGTAGATCGCTTGTCTTGGGCTTGATCCCACGATTGAGCGGGCGACACCTACTAAAAAGTGGTGATGTAGAGCCCGCGTTGCCTGCTACATCGCCCCAGGACAAACTGTTCAGCCTATCTGGAAAATTAATGGTATTTTAGTAATTATCCAATACCCCATTAACTTAAACACGGGATTTAATCCCTTAACCACCAAAATAGAGTCTCATTCACCAAAATTACTCAAGAACTCTCTCAAGGGTTTCAAAATAAAAATCCTAATAGCTCGAGATTCAACCGTGTGTTTTCAAAACAAATTGAAGATTTGAAATCCCCGCAACATAGGCTTCAAGAAGCACCTATTATTTTCGCATATAGGTACGTAGGGTTATCCTAAAAATCTCATGGGCTTAAAAATTCATGTTTTAATAATGGGGGTTTTGAAATTATGAATATAATCATGTTTTAAACATTTCTATGATATTGATTTTGTCTTTAGGCCTATTTCCGAAGTGATTTGATATATTATATATGTATATGTATGTGGTTTGAAAAGATGTTAACTTGAGAGCATAAATTATATGGAATCTCTCTCTTGATATGATTTTGTTTGAAATTTTCATATGATATGAATTGTTTGAAAATCATCTTGAAAAGCATGAGATGAAATATTTCAAAAATTGTTATGATTGGATATGATTTTGACTCGCAAGAAGAGGGTTGTTTATGTTGAAATATGTTGAACATAATGGTTGAATGAAAGAATGATGTGATACTGATGACTTGCAAGTCGGGTATGACGATACCCTACAGAATATTATATGTGACTGAATTAAATGGAGTTGAATGTATTGATTTTACATGAGATAGGTGGATGCTCGAAGAAGGCATTTGAGTGTAAGGGCTCATCGCTGGAATCGTGTTTGCCGACAAGGGAAATTGGTACCCTGCTTTGTGATCTTGCATACCTCATATATATTATCCCACTTTGGGACTATGGTTAGGAGACCTGCTTTGTGATCTTGTGCACTAGCATACTTCATTGGGTCGAGACACCCTGCTGTGTGATCTTGTGTGTCTTACCCTCACTTATACTCTAGGTTCGGCAGCAACCGAGGTTTGACAGTTGGTGTAAATATGATATTGTAGGGTTTTCCACCTACCTCGGCTGCATTGCACTGTTGTGACAAATTATTTCATTCTGCCCATGTGTTTTCAAATGATTTGATATGAAACTGCTGTATAATGTCTTTCACTTATATTTTGTAAAAGTATTGTATTTTTGTTTTGGATTACTTTGTGTACCAGTACATCTGTATTGACCCCCTTCCCTCCCAGGTTTAGAGGCACAGTCTAGGGGTCTAGAAAATCAGTAGATTCTCAGGCAGATTTGCAGAGTCACTTGGTGAGCCTTCTATATTCCGAAAGGCCTGATTGTCTGGAAGTTTTATTTATCATTTAGTAGTTTTGGGTCTACTGGGGGCCTTGTCCCAATTTTTAGAAAGTTATTTGTTTCAGTCATGTAGTAGAGATTTCGCAAGCGGTTGTTCAGATGTCGATAGATGTTGTGGGACATTATTTCCCCTTTGTTGATTTCATTTGATTTATGACCATGTTTCTATAATATTGTGTATCTTCCGCATATCTTATTATCATATGAATTATGTGCATGATTACCAGATAAATAAGGGTGTTTTGGGCCTTCATGGTTTGGAATGCTCATCACGGCCAGGGCCCTGGTTTGGGTCGTCACAATAACAACAATCCAATGAAATGAAGATTACAAGACACAAACAACTACAAACGATTACAAGAACGTAAAGATAGGTAGTGTGACATAGACTATTACAAACCTAAGAACTATGATGTTTATCACACACACAAAAACCCTTAATACAAGTAATAACAACACGGACACTCTTACGTGGACACAAGAGGGACTTCAATCTCCCCAAGCACATATATTTTCAAGCCAAGAACACAACAAGAGTGAATCCACACTCAAGTTGACCTAGTTTCAACCAAGCATCCTAAAGAGAAGAGAGGAATTGTCTTCAATGTTATACAACATTCAATATCATCTAAAAGCTAATGAATGAAACCCTACATTATTCTATTTGTACTGTATTACAAATAATAGGTAAAATGTCCCTTTAATGAAAGGGTGAGACTAGACGCCCTTCAATTGTAGTGTAATTTCAGTTTTGGAGTGTATTTAGGTCCTCTTTTCACACTTCAACAATGTCTTAGCTCAGGTGGACTCTTGATGAACTCGTAAACCTCCATCATCGTGGTCATTCCCATATCAAAGGGGAAATTTGGTCCTTCCTCCTCAACCCCAAACATCCAAAGGATGATTTATATTACCCAAAAGGGAAATATATACCCATATTATTCAACATCAACTAACCATAAACCCTTTATTCCCCAAGAACGAAATCCAAGATCCTTTTCTCCAAGAATCTAAGAAATTCTAGCTTTCTTCTAAAAATCAAGAAGCTTGAGGTATGTGGACTATCCTTAAACTCCACGGGCATGGATTTTATCATTTTTATCAAGTATAATGATTTATAATCATGTTACAGATTAAGGGTTTTGAATATTTTTTTGAAAATCATGTCATAAAGATCGTTTTGATTAAAATGTGTACATTGTGTTGAACTCTTTTTGTAGAAATCAAGTGATAGACCCTTATGTTCCTACGTTTATAGTTTTCGAAAGTTTAATTGAGAGCATGGACAATGAATTCCCTCTCTTGTTGCAAAATATAGTTTCTCTTTATATTGTGAATGATTTTAAATGCATGGACTAAGGTTTGAAAGTAAGTTCCTTACAATCATGGTGTTTGACATAGTTTATGATATGATGAGAGGAAGTTTTGTTGCCATAACTATACCCATGGTATTTAAAATAAGAATTTGCACTTGATTGAATAATTGACGTGGTCACCGCATGTTTAAGTATTATGAAAGGAGAGTAATTGCATATAGATTTTATGAGATTTCAAAATGATATCTCTTGTGATGTAATAAATATTTGGTGGTCATTTGAATGTTTTGAACGAGATGGGATGTGAAATTGATACAATATGGATGACTTGCATGTCTGGGTATGACGATACCCTATGATGATATACCCTTAAGATTTTAAGTATTGAATGATTTTTTTTATGAAGAATGATGTTTGAAGGGGAGCCTTGGAGTAACTGATAAAGTTGCTTCCATGTGACCAGGAGGTCACAAGTTCAAGTCTTAGAAACAGCCTCTAGCAGCAATGCATGGTAAGGTTGTGTACGATACACCCCTATAGTGGGGCCCTTCCCCGAACACCGCGCATAACGATAGCTTTAGTGCACCGGGCTGCCTTTTTTAGGCATGATGTTTAAAGAACTAAAAATTAGGCCTAAATAGAGGTAGATGGTTAAGGCGTTTGAAAGTAAGGGATCATCGCTGGAAACCAAGTTTGCCGATGCGGGTGATATAATTGGATAATGCCAATGTATACTTGTACTTGAGACAATGATATAGTAGAATAGTAGTTAGGACTCCAATCCTTTTAGCATACTTGGATTCCAATCCTTTTAGCATACTTGGATTGGGGGCTTGACCATCTAGTCAAGGGCGGATCCCATATAGCTTGGAGGATTGTAGAAATGTAGGGTGTACCATCTGTCTCAGGATTAAGATAAAGTGTGACTTGGTTTCAAGAAACCATTTGAAAATTTTAAATTATGCCCTTGCGTTTTACTTATCCTATGTGTAATGCTTTACGAAATGCTCTCATCTATGTTGTGTAATAAAATTCTATTTTGGATTGTTTTACATACCAGTACATATGTATTGACCCCCCATATTTCAGGATCTGAGGCACAGTCTCGGGGTCCCGCTAAATAGTAGGTTGAATTCTGTCAGAGATTGCACTTGGTGAGCCTCTCTTATTTCGGAATGCCTATTTTACAGCATTGTTAGTTTATTTTGATTCATGGTCTGACTGGAGGCCTTGTCCTGTTTCAGACAGGTTGTCGTTTTCAGTTGTAGTAGAGATTTCACAATCATGTAGTAGATGGTTTGAGTTTTATTGAACTTATGTCTCATTACTCAGCTGAAATATTAAAGTGACCATGTTTACATGGTTTGAGATGTTCGTCACAGCCAGGACCTCATTCCGGGCCGTGACAATAGCATCTTCGTGTAATTCTCATTCTCTTATCCCTTTGTGACCCCGTGAGTTACAATACTACTTGGTCTCTTTATATAACTATCCCAACAAAGCATGAGTCTAGATCTCCTCTAGTAATATATCCCAACAATACATGGGTCTCTTGATCTTCTCTCAATTGGTTGGTTACGTGAACTTTCACTTTATTGGTGAGAGTTTGATTCCCTGCCTTGTAATTTCTTTTCCCATTTATCCTTCCCCGACCCCATTCTTTTTTTTTTGTTTTGAAAATCAGTTTCATACTATATCTCAACATGGACAAACTATCTTGAACAAGTTGATATAAGACCTTCTATCACTCTCCAAATGATCTACCAAGAGAGGCAAAGGGACTATTTCAACTTGAGAGGCAAGTTTCGTCAATGAGTGAGATATCAAAAGTGTAATTTCTTTGTTAGTTTACTAATTTTTATCTTTGGAAAGGAATTTGTATAGGCTACTTCCTTTCATAGATTGCTCAACAAGGTTCCATGCCCCCCTCTAGTCATTGCAATATTTTTGCTTATCTATATCACGTGGTAGAGTCAAGCCAAGCCCTTCACATAATATGCTCACAACCGTCCAGTGATGGCTTAATTGAAAAAAAAAACAACAAAGTGAAAGATCTAGAAATGTGCACCATGATGGGCGTAGATATAGCCAAATTGCCATGTGTAAATGTGACCTCCGATATGGAGCTCCCCTTCCCTGATCTTGTTGGACTATCATCACCCATGTCAGCACCTTGGTACATATTGGCAATAATCTGATTGCAGATGCTCTCCAACTCTTTCATCTTGTCCTCAAGTTCATTGGACTCAGCAAGCTGGTTGGCATCAAGCCACTGGATGACTTGCTCAATGTCATCCTCAATCTTCTTCTTGTCAGCTGCAGTTTGGATGCAATCGACTCATCCTTTATGGAATTTCTCATGTTGTATGCACATTTATCCAAAGAATTCTTTCCATCGACCTTCTTCTTATGCGCTTCATCCTCAAACTTGTATTTTTCTTCTTCTTGAACCATCTTCTCAATCTTTTCCTTGGAGATTCTGCCTTTGTCATTGGTGATGGTGATCTTGTTCTTTTGTCTAGTAGTCTTGTCCTCAACAGAAATATTCAAGATACCATCGGCATCAATGTAAAAGTACACTGTGACTCGAGGAACATCCCTTGGAGTAGGACGAATACCATAGAGCTTAAATTTACCGAGCAAGTTGTGGTCCCTCGTCCTGGTTCTTTCACTTTTCATAGATCATGATCAATACACCTGGATGGTTGTCTGAGTAGGTTGAGAAGACCTGTTGTTTTTTGGTCGGGATAGTTGTGTTTCTGGGGATAAATACGGTCATGACACCGCCAGCAGTTCCCAGACCAAGCAAAAGAGGGGTAGCATCCAAAAGAAATAGGTCTTTCACCTTCTTGTTATCTTCACCACTCAAAATTGGAGCTTTTACAGCATTACCATAAGCAAAAACCTCATCAGGGCTAATGCTCTTGCAGAGCTCCTTCCCATTGAAGAAATCTCGCAGGAGTTGCTGAACCTTGGGAATTCTAGTGGAGCCACCTACAAGTACAACATCATGGATAGGGCTCTTGTCCATCTTAGCATGTCTCAAACACTGCTCTACTGGTTCCATACACTTCACGCATAGATCCATGTTAAGTTCTTCAAATCTAGCACGCATAATGGTGGAATAGAAATTGATACCCTCATAGAGATAGTCAATCTCAGTTATTGTCTGAGAAGTGGATGAAAGCATTCTCTTTGCCCTCTCACAAGCAGTTCTCAGCAGTCTTAAGTGCCCTAGGATTACCATTGATATCCTTCTTGTTCTTCCTCTTGAATTTCTGAACAAAATGATTGACCATCCTGTTGTCGAAGTCCTCACCTCCAAGATAAGTTTATTTGGCAGTAGCCTTAACCTCAAAGATACCTTCTGCAATAGTGAGGAGAGATACATCAAAGGTACCACCACCGAGATCAAAGAACAACACATTCTTCTCACCAACACTAGTTACTTTCTTATCCAAACCATAAGCAATGTTAGCTGCTGTTGGCTTGTTGATTATACGCATCACATTCATACCAGAAATAACACCAGCATCCTTGGTGGCCTGACGTTGAGAGTCGTTAAAGTAGGCTGGCACAGTAACCACAACATTCTTGATAGTGAAACCCAAGAAATCATCTGTAATCTCCCTCATCTTAACGAGCACCATAGAAGATATTTCCTCAGCAGCAAACTGCTTCTCAAAAATCCCCCCATTTTCTTTTAAAACCCGATGTGGGATATATCCCACTTTCAACAAATCTCCACCTTGGAATATTCCACATCTTCAATTCTCTTTCATGACAAATTTCAGCTGTGTCTTCAACTTTTGAACTTCAATGTTCAACAATGTTGATCAAGTCCAAATAATGTCCAAACTTGATCGCAGTCACCACTTTAGTTAGCATATCAGTAGGATTCTCTGTAGTCTTGATTTTATGCACTGTGAATCCACCTTCTTCTAGTATTTCCTATATGAAGTGATATCGAACATCAATGTGCTTCGTTCTTGCTTGATGGACTTGGTTTTTTGCTAATTTAATAGCGCTTTGACTATCACAAACTATTGTAATAGTTTCTTGTCTGATACCAAGTTCCTTAAGCAATCCTTGAAGCCAAATTGCATCCTTCACAACCTCTGTAATAGACATGTACTCTGCCTCTGTTGTAGACAAAGCAACTGTTGACTATAAAGTAGACTTTCAACTAACTGGCGCTTTTGCAAAAGTAAACACATAACTAGTAGTTGACCTTCATTTGTCCAGATCACCAGCATAATCAAAGTCACAATATCCAACTACAGACGAATTTTCTTCCTGCTCAAAAACTAACCCAACATCCACGGTATTACGAATATACCGCAAAATCCATTTCACAGCTTGCCAATGTCCTCTTCCTGGATTATGCATATATCTACTCATAATCCTAATAACATGTGAAATGTTAGGTCTTGTGCAAACCATTACATACATCAAGCTACCAACAACACTTGCATATAGTACCCTTGATATATATTTTTCACTTTTAACTTCATTCTTTGGCGACATATCAGAACTAAGCTTAAAATAGGGAGCCAATGGAGTGCTAACTAGTTTTGTTTTTATCCATACCAAATCAATCTAGCACCCTCTTCAAGTATTCTTTCTGAGATAAATAAAGTTTCTTTGATTGTCTATCCCTTGTTATCTCCATGCCAAGAATCTTCTTCTCATCTCCCAAATCCTTCATCTCAAACTCCTTACTTAGTTGACCCTTCTGCTTCTCAATTTCTGCCAAATTCTTGGAAGCTATCAACATATCATCAATGTAAAGGAGAAGATATATAAAGGAACCATCCTTAAGCTTGCGTAAATACACACAATGATCATATTTTCTTCTCACATACTTCTGCCACAACATGAACTTGTCAAATATTTCGTACCACTGTCTAGGAGACTGTTTCATCCGTACAATGATTTTTCAAGTTTGCACACCATGTTTTCATTCCCTGCAACTTTGAATCCTTCAGGCTAAGTCATGTAAATTTCCTCTTCCAAATCACCATGTTAAAATACTATTTTTACATCCATCTGAACTAGTTCCAAATCCAACTGCGCTACCAAAGCCAACATAATTCTAATGGAAGAATGTTTTACAACTGGAGAAAACACTTTATTGTAATCAATTCCTTCCTTTTGAGCATATGCCTTGGCCACCAATCTTGCTTTGTAGCGAACATTATTTCGGTTAGGAAATCCTTCTTTCTTTGCATATACCCCAATAACTTTCTTTCCCTCCAGGAGGTTGGCTAGATTCCACGTATTGTTCTGATGAAGGGACTTCATTTCCTCATTCACTACAACCTTCCACTTATTTTCTTCACAACTTTGGATATCTTCTTTATAAGTGGCAGGAGTATCGTCAATTATGATTGAGGTTGCACATGCCATCATCTCTATGAGATGCATAGGCTTTTTTATTGTTGTTTTGGGTTTTTGGGTTTCTATTGACTCAAGTTTCTATTTAGGTTCTTCAGTTGGAACCTGCATCTCAACTGGCTCTGCTTCCAAATCATCATTTGTTTCTTCATCTGCTTTTTATGGAGGAAAAATAAATTTTCCCTCAAACTCCACCTGCTTTGAAGCACTATTATTTACTTTTGCATCTTCATCTGCATTCTTTTTCACACTGCAGATTCATCAAAAGTAATGTCTCTACTGAATATTACTTTTATTGTCTCAGGATACCATAGGTGGTCCTTTGTGTAACACCCCGCATTTTGGGCTAAAATGAAAACCATCGTTTCTATGTGTAGATGATCCAAAAGCCATAAATCCTATGCAAATTTGACATGTTAATCAATTATTTTGTGTGGTAACCTATTTGATCATGAATTGACATCATAGAGGTCCCCTAACTCTAAAACGAGTTGAAAGCATTTCTACCGAATAAGTTTTAGTGGATGTTTAAACTTGGGACAAATTCCATCAACCATAACTCCTTGTATATAGAGAATTAGAGGACCTACTATATATCAAATGAAATTCCTTTGAATTATCTTTCTAACGATACCAATTTCGCAAAAATCCGATACCCTACCAAAAAGTTATGTCTATTTTCGTGACTGTGGGAGTAGCATCACGCGATTAGCGTGCGACGCACGCACCAAATTTTCAGATTTTGTTTTCGCATTTTAAGGGTAAACTAGGTATTTCCATCCCCCCTTCTTCAGCTTAAACACTGGATTTTACTCCCAAATAATCTCATTATTGATATTTTCATCAAAACCATCAAGAACACTCCTTAGGGTTTCAAACAAGAATTTCAAATAACTCAAGATTCAACCGTCAGTTTCAGAAATTGATTGAAAATTTAGAATCCCAAAACCGAAGGCTTCAAGAATCATCCATCAAATTCCTAATTTGAGGTACGTGGGGTTTTCCTAAAATCTCATGGGCATAGAAATCATGATTTTAAGAAAAGGGTTTCGGATTTATGAATATATTCATGTTTTAGAAGCCTTAATGATATTGTTTTGGTCTTTAGACCTTCCCCACAATTGATTCAAAAATATTTATATATGTACGCATGTGTTTTAAGGTTGATGATTGAATTGAGTGCATGACTCATGTAATCCCTCTCTTGTTGTGATTTTTATTTACTTATCATATGCTATGGATTGTTTTGAATGCATCTTGGAAAGCATGATATGCAATGCCTTGAAAAAAATGTTATGATTGTATTATGGTTTTAACTTCCAAAGAGAGGGTTGTTTATGTTGATACATGTTGGATATAATTGTATAATAAAAAGAGTTGCATGGTTTGTTAAAGAATACATGACCAACCCATGTTCATTGAAAGAATGAGAATTTTGCATAGTTTTCAGAACATGAAACCTCGTTTACTATTTTTCATGCTTGGGTGGTCTGAACTGTGTTTAAATGAATGATCATGCTTAATACTAGATGGCTCATAAATAGGACTTGCAAGTCTTAGTGTGACGACGCCAACTCAGATAATGCCATGGTAATCCAGAACATAACAGAATGCATGTTTAAAAATAGAATTTCAGATTTTGAAACTTAGAATAATGCATGATTAGAAAGGGTTAAAAATAGGCATAAAGAGATGTTAGGTGGTTACCCAAAGAAGGCACGAGCTCAGACAACTTATTGCCCGAAACCGTGTTTTGCCAATACTAGATTATTATTATATGCTGGACAAGTGTCCTGTGGTGTATCAGAATAGAAAATCCAACCCTTGCAGAAAACTTGGGTTGGCGGCTTGCCCGCCAAGTTAATGGCAGACTCCATACCACTCGTGGAGTCGTAGACTTGTACGGAGTACCACCTAACTCAGAAGTAATAGAAAGAACAGAAGTGCATTGACAGAAAAGTTCTATGTTTTCAAAAATGCCCATGTGTTTTGAAATTATATCTTTCATGATGTTTATGATTATCTCTCAACTATTTTATTTATAGAAAATCTTTGTTTTGGATTTCTTCACGTACCAGTACATCTGTATTGACCCCCTCCCCCTACCTATCAAGTTCTGAGGCTCAATCTAGGGGTCTTGATAAGCAGTAGATTTTCTCTAGACAGACATGTAGAGTTCCATGGTGAGCCTTCTATATTTCAGAAGGCCTAGTTTACTTTAGTCATTTATCATTATTATGTTTTGATCTACTGGGGGCCTTGTCCTAATTTTTAGACAGTTGGGTTTTTGTATGTAGTAGAGATTTCGCAGACTGAGTCAGATATTATTCAGATGTTTTGAATTATAGTTTTCATTATGATTCAAATTCAGATTTAATGACTGTGATTCCATTTCATTACGCATTTCCTCATTATCTTTTTATATATAAACAGTGCATGTGATTATAAGTTAGAAGGGCGTCCGGGCCTTCAGGGTTCGGGATGCTCATCACCTTTAGTGCCCTGGTTTGGGTAATGAAAAACTTGGTATCAAAGCACGGTTCATCGTCCCAGGGTGTCTGCGAAATTGTGTCGTGTATAGTCTTGTTTATGAGTGTGTAGCGTGCCGCACTTATAAGCAGGAGGCTACTAGGCATTTAGGAATTTCTCTCTCTTTCTTCATGTTCTACTTCATGCTATGGAGTTAGAATGTTCCTTTTCCATACTCTAATTCATGCTATGGTGTTGCCTCGAGTGTAAAGTTATCTAGTTCTTTCCATACTCTGATATTCTCGAATCGTGCCATATCCTCGTTATTTTTAAGGTATCATAAATAGTTAAGATTAAATACTCAAAGATAGTTATAGGATTATAAGAGGGATAGAAAGCATCCCATCAGTGCTTTTGAATTTCGATGATTGAAGCGCTTTATCATGTTTGTAAAAATTGTGCACTAAGCCCAAGTCAGACGTGCTTTCAGATTCCTCCTCAGAATCCATAATGATAATCTATACTCCTCTATATATGTACTGTTCTTGAGGTAACCTAATTGGCAAGTTCTAATTTCCTCCCCTGATAATGCCATCAGACTTGCTAGCAAGAAGTTTCAAAAGTCTCTCAAAGCATTTTGAGAGGAGCCTTCCAGTGTGTTGTAAGTCTCTCAAGTTTAAATTTATACTCTCATTCTTATGAGTCATTCAGTTAAGACAAAGTAAGATGTGTATACTTATATTATTGAATATTATGTGTCAAGTTTCTATCTCTCGTAATCTTGTTATCATTGTGTTTTTGAAAATCAAAGTCTAGCGAAGCCATGTGGGACTCTTTCGATTCACTAGCATAGTTGCTTTATTATTCATTTCATTTTCTTGTTCAAAACACAAAATCAAATTCTAGTGAAATTGTGTGGGACCTATTTTGATTCACTGGCAACTTGTTATTTATCTTGTTGTACTTGTGTTGGTTGGAACTGGGGTTTAGAGGTGTAGTGACAAGAAAAGTGGTAAGGGTGATTTATTAAAATTATATATCTGAATCTTTTTGCATAATATTGAGTTAGTAATGAAGTGATATGTCCTTGTGTGTTAGTTTAGTAGAAGGTAGGGAAGGAGTCATTAGTTAAGGTGAATTATTGTTTGCTTAAAGTATGAAAGGAGTTGTTGACGGTGTTTGTTGTGCAAGAAAAGTATAGTTTATTGATGAAGGTACTTGGTGGATGAGTGTTGTTAATTTAAGCGTCCCTAAGATTGCAATAAGAAGGGTAGATAGTAATTGTGTGTAGAAGGAGGATGTGTTAATGGATTTTAAATAAGATATATCATAGTATTGTGATTGATTCTTACAGTTATGAAGTGTTAGCGGATTAATGTTTTCAGATATTTGGCATGAAAAAAATATTGTGTGAAGTTGTGGTTCGCCATGGCTAGGACTAGACACTAAGTTGGAATAGTAGATGGTGATCAAGGTGGGTATAATGATTGATATAGTGGATGTTTGTTGTGTGAAAGTGACCTAGTAAGCTTGAATAGTGTATACAAGAGCTTAAGTTTATTTTATTCATAATCGAGTCTGATGTCGTATATATGATGTGGAAGTAAGCCCAAGGTGTTGTGGGACTAGATTAGTTTCGAGGATTAGAAGTTAGTAAGTGTTCAAGTATTATATGATGGCTATTGGGGTTATAGAAAGATATAGAAAGATATAGTATGTCTCAGAGGGTAGTATTAGCAGCGGGTGTGCCACTTTCAGGTTGGTCATTCGGGTTAAGTTCTGTTAATTGCGTGTATTGTCATTTTCCAGACCCCAAAGTCCAGTGAGTGTAGTTCAGTTTAGAGTTTAGTAAGGGATCTCTCAGACTTAAGATGTTGGCTTAAAGATAAGGAGAGATGATAGGTCACGTAACCCATTCTTATCTCAATGTTTTTCAGTTTTCCCAATACCTACTCATGCCTCACGTTTTAGTTCCATGATCATAGTTCATGTTCATGTATATGATAGAGAATCATGTGCTCTTCTAGTTCCTAAATGAGGAATTCTAGTTCATTTAGTAGTCGGGATCACATTCCATAAATTATGAACTCCAAATTGAGGTCATGCAGCTCATGACTCGTGTACTCACGCTTTATAGTGTGCTCAATTCCCATAACTCATGATACACGCCAAATGATTAGCGAGATTCAGCTTATAGACAGGTATACTCTGAATTCAGATCACTTTGATGAAACCCTGATGTTGATTCGCTGTTTCTCAGGCCTCAGTTAAGTGTCAAGTCTTGTATAGTATCCTTCCATGCTTCAAGATCTTATGTTCTAACCTTTTAGTGACTCCTTCTTATGTAATGATAGTGGTGATGAGTAAATGTTTCTTATTGATGGAAGATCATAGTATGCTTGTTTTAGATAAGGCCATAAGTGTGAAGTAAGATCTGGGGCCAAGTCTTTGATATATGTGATGGTTAGTGGAAATTTGGATGTGTATGCTCTTGGGGAAGCATGTGGGATTTATATAGATAGTGGTTTAGAGAATATGTGAAGTATGTTCTTATGGGTGGTTGCCTTGAAGTTCATATATGGTTATAAAGATAGGCTTGAATAACATGTTGGGATTTAAGTGGAGGAACGCAATATGCGCTAGTGAATCCATAGTAAAAGTTTAGAGTTAGTCATTGAAGTGGTAAGGCACGTTATGCTTAGGGTGTGATCTCTAAAAAATATATAGGAGATTGAATCATATGGTTTAGACTAGTATCATGGTGTGGCATGTTATATTTTGTGATTTGAAGTTAGGCCTGATCATGGTGAGAGGACTTATGTTACTTTAGGCATTAGTAGAAAGATTTATCAATGCCCATATAAGAATTCTAAGTTGAACCAAATGGGTAGGGTATTAAAATGGAATAATATAGTTAAGTGAGTATTCGAGAAGTGCGCTAAGCTTGAAAGTAAGAAGTTGCACTTCCTAAGGCCTGGTAATTCTATCCTAGTTTATGAGTCATATGTCTATATTTCATTCTATAGAGTAGTGTCATTGTTGTGATTCCTTAGTTGGATGTCTTGTGTAACTCATGCGCAAGATTCTTTGCTCCCGAATGCTACAAGAACTTCTTTAGAAAGAGTGTTTAAGAGATACTCTAGTTAAGTATAAGTTTCCAGTATAGCCAGCAGCTCAGTTTAACAGTCAGACAGACAAGTTACTGTTGTTTTTAACCTTTACACCCATTCCTACTATCCGAAGTCCTATGCGTATGACCATCCCAAGAGATAATCTATTCCATCCATGTAAATTGTAAATTCAGTTCAGTCCGAACATCATGTTTCAGATTCAGCTATTTAGTCATGACTCAGTTCATAAGAGTTCAGCGCATAGTCTCAAATCTTTCCAGGTATTTTAGCTCATACAGTGTAATACCTTTGTACGATCTAAATCTTGTTTTCTCAAGATTCGTACTTACATAAGTAATCACTTCTCAATTCGATATGTATGATTGGATCATGAACACCTCAAGGGAATCCTAAATTCTCAGCATGAATCAGTTCCTTAAAGCAAGTAAGGGCATCAACTCAGAATTCAGTTTCATGATGGAAGTTTAAATGTTTCAGATCAGTATATTCTTTCTTAGAAGACATATAATGTCCATTTTATTCCATACCTTTAAGACTTCAATATACCTATCCATCATTCGGTGACGAATGATCCCCAGGGGGAGATAATGTAACACCCCGCATTTCGGGCTAGGATGAAAACCGTCGTTTCTATGCGTAGATGATCCAAAATCCATAAATCCTATGCAAATTTGGCATATCAATCAATTATGTAGTGTGGGAACCTATTTTATCATAAATTGAGATCATAGAAGTCCCCAACTCTAAGACAAGTTAAAAGCATTTCTACCGAATAAGTTTTAGTGGATGTTTAAGCTAGGGCCAAATTCCATCAACCATAACTCCTTGTATATAACGAATTAGAGGACCTACTATATATCAAATGAAAGATCTTCAAATTATCTTTCCAACGATACCAATTTTGCAAAATTATGATACCCAAGTAAAACATTATGGCCATTTTTGTGACTAAGGCAGTAGCATCGTGCAATTACCATGCGACGCATGCTCTGTCGCATGCACCAAATTTTTAGATTCTATTTTTGCATTTTTTTAAGGGACAATAGGTATTTCTACCCCTTTCTTCAGCTTAAACACCGTATTTTACTCCTAAATGACCTCATTATTGATATTTTCATCAAAAACCATCAACAACTCTCCTTAGGGTTTCAAACATGAATTCCAAATAACTCAAGACTCAACCGTCAGTTTCAGAAATTGATTGAAGATTTAGAATCCCCAAACTGAGGTCTTCAAGAATCATTCATCAAATTCCTAATTTGAGGTTCATGGGGTTTTCCTAAAATCTCATGGGCATAGAAATCATGATTTAAGAAAAGGGTTTCAGATTTATGAATACATTCATGTTTTAGAAGCCTTAATGATATTGTTTTGGTCTTTAGACCTTCCCCAAAATTGATTCGAAACTATTTATATATGTAAGCATGTGTTTTATGGTTGATGATTCAATTGAGAGCATGACTCATGTAAAATTCCTCTCTTGCTATGATTTATTTCTACTTATCATATGTTATGAATTGTTTTGAATGCATCTTGAAAAGCATGAAATGCAATGCCTTGAAAAAAATATTATGATTGGATTATGGTTTTAACTTTCAAAGAGAGGGTTGTTTATGTTGATATATGTTGGACATAATTGTATAATGAAAAGAGTTGCATGGTTTGTTAAAGATTACATGACCACCCCATGCTCATTGAAAGAATGAGAATTTCGCATAGTTTTTGGAACATGAAATCTCGTATACTATTTTATTTATACGAAGAACAGAAGTGCATTGACAAAAAAGTTTTATGTTTTCAAAAATGCCCATGTGTTTTGAAATTATATCTTTCATGATGTTTATCATTATCTCTCAACTATTTTATTTATATAAAAGCTTTGTTTTGGATTTTTTTGCTTACCAGTACATCTGTATTGACCCCCTCCCCTACCTCTCAGGTTCTGAGGCTCAATCTATGGGTCTTGATAAGCAGTAAATTTTCTCCAGACAGAAGTGCAGAATGTTGTGGTGAGCCTTCTATATTTCAGAAGGCCTAGTTTACTTCAGTCATTTATCATTATTATGTTTTGGTCTACTGGGCCATGTCCCAGTTTCCAGACAGTTGGGTTTTTGCATATAGTAGAGATTTCGCAGACCAAGTCAAATATCATTCAGATATTTTGAATTGCAATTTTCTTTATGATTCGAATTTAGATTTAATGACCATGATTCTGTTTCATTACGTATTTACACATTATCTTTTTATATATGAACAGTGTATGTGATTATAAGTTAGAAGGGCGTTCGGGCCTTCAGGTTTCGGGATGCTCGTCACAGCGAGGGCCCTGGTTCGAGTCGTGACACTTTGACTCTAGAAGTAATTCCCATAAAGATAGATTTCTTAGCTCTTAGATCCAATTTTGACTCTTTCACATAATAGTATGCAGTTGAGCCAAATACATGTAAAGAATCATAATCCACAGTAGGTTTTCCATACCATTTTCAAATGGTGTCTTCCCACCAATTACAACAGATGGCAGATGATTAATAATGTGGCATGCATATGTTATTGCCTCAGCCCAGAATTATTTTCCCAAGCCAGCATTGGACAACATACACCGTACCTTCTCCAGCAAAGTTCGGTTCATGCGTTCTGCCACTCTATTTTGTTGTGGTCTATGTCTGACAATGAAGTGTCTGATGATGCCATTGTCTTCATAGACCTTGTTATAAAGATCATTCTTGTTTTCACCTCCATTATCTGAACGAAGACTCTTAATCTTTCTACCTGTTTGATTTTCTATCATCGTCTTCCATTTGACAAAAATTCCCAACACTTTGTCTTTTATTTTCATGATATACACTCATACTCTTCGGGAAAATTCATCAACAAAGGTTACAAAACAGTGTTTCCCACCTAATTAAGGTGTTTTGGAAGTACCCCAAACATTAGAATGTACAAAATCCAAAATGCCTTAAGTATTATGGATAGTTGTACCAAATTTAACCCTTGTTTGCTTTCACACAATGTTCACAAAATTCCAAGTTTCCAAATTTAACGCCCTTTAACAATCCTTGGTCTAATAGAATTTTCAAGGATTTACCTCCAATGTGTGCCAAGTGCATATCCTATAGCCTGGTTATGTCTGCCTCTTTGTCAACACTAGATGTTACTGTTGCTGTCCTAATAATTGTATTGCCATGATAATGGTAAAAATTATTGTTCTTACGAATAACCTTCATTACCACAAGTGCACTGGAGTATATCTTTATCAATCCTTTTTCTGCAATAACTTTAAGCCCTTTTGAATCAAGGGTTTCCACATAAATGATTTTCTTCTTTAAATTCGGTATATATGAACATCTATTTGTGTTCTGATCATTCCATCATGGTTCCTCAAATGTATTGAACCAATGCCTTATGTGGTAAGAGAGTTGTTCTTTTCTGCGTGGATAACTTTAAATTCTCCTTCTTCAAAATCAATGAACTAGTCCCGATTGGGACACATATGATATCTACAAGCCGAGTCCATCAGTCATACATCTGATGGTTTTGATGACTCTACTGTAACTAGTGATAAATTTGAGTCGTCACAATCAGCTACATTTGAATTCATCACAGCCTTCCCTTTGTTAGTTTTGGCCTTATTCTTCAATTTTGGACAGTCCTTCTTCTAGTGCCCTTTTTCTCGACAAAAGGCGCATTCATCTTTGCTAGGTCTGAACTTTGACTTGGATCTTTCCTTATTTGTTCTTGTTTGATCTTGAGAATGTACTCTCGTTACTAGTGTTTCTCCTTCTCCTCTCTTCTGTTTCTCTTTCTTTCTTTGTTCATAGTTGTACAAAGCTAAACAAACTTTTTTTGTAGAAATTTTATCCCTCCCGTGAAGTAGAGTAGTTTCAAGGTGATTATACTCATCGGGAAGTGACCCCAACAACATCAATGCTAGATAACCATCAATAAAAGTTACATCCACATTTTGCAAATCTGTAACTAATTTATTGAAACATGTGATATGATCATTTATTGTTGTACCAGGAACATAGGTGAAGTGAAATATTTTTTTCTTCCGAAAAAGTTTATTCTGAATATTTTTCTTCAAAATTTATCCACCCATGCCCTCCACAATTTACTTTTCCTTTGTGAATGGATACTTCTGTTCTCTTCCAAGGAAGGACCGAATAGTACTACAAGCAACACAGTTGATGTATTTCCAACTTATATCTCCAATATATTCTGGTTTCTTTTCTTCTAGGGCGAGATCTAATCCTTATTGAAAAAGGACATCTTCGACCTCATATCTCCACATCCCAAAGTGTCCTGTTCCATCAAAAATTTCAACTGCAAATTTCGCATTTGTCTAAATTCTTGACATAAGCGAAGATACCAATGATGTGTTATTGACACCTGATGTGGACACTTGTGTCATGTCTGATCTGGATACTTTTTGATTTCTCTCTCCCATTTTATGCTATAAATACTATTTAATAGCTGGCTACATAAAGACCAAGATAATTCTTTTTTGGTCTGGAAGAACAGACTACGCTACAACCACAGAGCATACTAAGAAAAAACCTTGACAATACAGACCCAAGAAAATATCCTTTCTGATGTGGAAGATCAGGATATGCTGCAACCACAGAGCATACTCAGACAGAATCAGATAGAATCCTGGCTCTAATACCAACAACCACAGAGCATACCAATTGTTGGGACCGCGTGTAACTTCACCCGAACTCTGCCCTAGTATGATATTGTCCGCTTTGGACAGAATCAGATAGAACCCTGGCTCTAATACCAACAACCATAGAGCATACTAATTATTGGGACCGCGTGTAACTTCACTCGAACTCTGCATTAATATGATATTGTCCTCTTTGGGTCAATCGCTTATAGATTTGTTTTTGGGAACTTCCCAAAAGGCCTCATACTAGTAGAGTTGGGTGACACCTTAAATAGTGGACATTCTTCCTCTAATTTTCCAATGTGGGATTGATTTGCTTCCCAACACTCTTCGCCCTTATAGTTGACAACAATCATCGATTTATCACCAGGTCCAGAAATGACCTTAAACGGCCAGTGCTTAATGTCACTCTGTACTAAGACATTGCTGAATCTCTTTCCGATCAACCTTTTTGCATTGAAAATAGTGTTGATCAGGTTCATAGCAACCTGGTTCTTAGCAGCATCGCCAATGAGATATTGAGAGTCAGTGAATCAAACATAATATGGCATTGTTCTGTTACCTTGATCATTAGTTATGATTTTAATAGGATCATGTTTCCAAACACCAACACAAGAGTATGTGGTTCCAAGATCAATACCGATTGTTGGACCTTCACCTTTTCCAGCCATATCTATCTACTGTATCTCTCCTTTGTGAGTTTTTTTACTTTTTGATACAAACAAAAGGTAGTAAAGAGCTTTGAAAAACTATGGTTTATAAAATCTCGAGTGGTTGAACAACTATTTATATTGGCTATCATTGACTAAATCAATAGTTGACATTTGCCACGACCCAAACCGGCCGTGACGAGCATCCTGAACCATAAAGGTACGAGAGCCCTTCTAACTCTTAATCATGTACACCATTCATATACAAATAAGAAATGCGGAATAATACAATATGAAACGGAATCATGGTCATAAGTCTGATATATATTACACAATGGAAAATGAAATCCAAACCATCTGACAATATCTAAAAACCGTCTGCGAAATCTCTACTACATGATCACTAACACAATCTGAAAACTGGGACAAGGCCCTCAGTAGACCAAAACCGTAACTAAGAATAATAGTCTGAAAGTAAACAGGCCTTATGGAATATAGAAGGCTCACCAAATGGAGACCTGCAACTCTGTCAAAGGAAATCTACTGCTTATCAGGACCCCTAGACTGAGCCTCAGAACATGAGAGGTAGGGGGAAGGGGGTCAATACAGTTGTACTGGTATGCAAAGTAATCCAAAATAAAGCTTTTATACAAATAAAATAATGGAGAGCAATTTGTCAAAACATCATACATAAAATAGTTTTCAAAACACATGGGCACTTTTATGAAAATTATAAATCATTCTTTACAATGCAGTTTCTGATCTTCGTATTAATTCTGAGTTAGGGGTACACCCCTACAAGTCTAAAATCCCACGGACCGTATGGAATCCGCCATTGACTCGGCGGGAAATCCCCCAACCCGAGTGTGCCGCAAGAGTTGGAGTTTCTAATTCTGATACGCCACACAGTACTAGGCCAGCGTAATATAATATACCCGGATCGACAAATCACGATTTTGGGCAATGAGTTGTCAGAACTCATGCCTTCTTTAGGGAAGCACCTAAGCTCTCTTTATGCCCAATTTTATCCTGTTCTGAATCATGCATTTTCAAACATGCATGCATAATTCTTTCATTAAAACACAGATCAGACCACCCAACATGCAAACAGTATAAAAGATTTCATGTTCCAAAAACACAAGTCAAAACTATGCTGAGATTATTCAAACATATGGTGGTCATGTGTTCTTTTGGAAAACCATGCTACTCTTTGTTATATGAATATTCAATCATTTATCAATATGCATAACCCTCTTTTTTTATTTCGAAATCATATTCAAGTCATAGCATAAATCAACACATCTTATATCATACTTTCAAGATGCAATTTAGAACAATTCATATCATATGGAAGATGGGAAAAAAATCATAACAAGAGAGGGGTTAATTATAACTCATGCTCTCAATTGAATATTCATTCTTAAACACATCCATCCATCCATACATACATACATACATATATATATATATATATATATATATATATATATAATTTTTCAATCAATTTGGGGGAAGGTCTAAAGACTAAAACCATACCGTCAAAACTTCTAAAACATAATTGTATTCATAAATCCAAAACCCTTTTCTTAAAACATGATTTCTATATCCATGAGATTTTAGGAAAACCCCTTGTACCTTAAATTAGAAGCTTTTAAATGAACTCTAGATTTTGGGATGCTATACATACAATTGGTGGGTGCATCTTATGGGGATTCCAAATCTTAAAGAATTATTGAAAAGCTACGGTTAAATCTTGAGATGTATTGATCTTTGATTTGAAACCCTAAGGAGTGTTCTTGAGAGAATTTGATAGAAGTGAATGTATTTTGGTGTATTTGGGATTAAATACCATGTTTAAGATGATTGGGTGATTGAAAATACCCAAAATATTCTTAATGAGATGGGTATTAAAATATAACTGGGAGCCCAATTTCATGGGCCACCGCGCATGCCACAATCATGGTGACTCACTGGAAATTGACGAATGGGATTTTTAAGGTCACCGCGACGCGGTGCCATCACGTTGTCCCATTGGTTGGGACCTGGTACTTCAGCGTGATGCGCCACCATCGCGCTATGCTACTGGAATTTGACAATTGCTAAATAGGCCCCCTCCGCAATGTGCCAAGCACCAAGATGATGGTATTTTACGACTAGGACTGAAACTAGCCATAACTTCTTGTCCGGGTATCGGATTTGGGCGAATCTTATATCGACGGAAAGCTCATTCAATTTCCCACATGATAAAAAGTTGAAATTAGGGAAATTATATATGGTTTAAACTTTACTCACTTTGGAAGTCAAAAGAAATGAGGTTAAGTCTCTTTAACACTTAGAAAAATTTTCAAGTCTTTTCAACTCTTTGAGCATACTACTAGAGGCTAATACACACACAAATATTTACGGAGTGTTACATTATCTCCTCCTTGGGATCATTCATCCTCAAATGATGGGTAGGAACTTGTTAAAGCTTAAAGGTATGGAATAATGTGGACATAATATGTCCTCTAGGAAAGGATATATCTGATCTGAAACATTTAAACTTCTATCATGAAACTGAATTCTGAGCTGACTTGACTTTACTTGCTTCAAGGAGATGATTCATGCTAAGAGTTTAGGATTTCCTTGAAGTGTTCATGACCCAATCATACATATTGAATTGGGAAGTGATAACTTATGCAAGTACGAATCATGAGGCAACTAGACTTAGATCATATCAGGGTATTATACTGCCTGAGCTAAAATACTTAGAAGTATTTGAGATTATGCTCGAAACTCATATGAACTAAGTCATGACTAAATAGCTGAATCTGAAACGTAATGCTTGGGTTGAACTGAATTCGTAATTTACATGGATGGAATAGATTATCTCTTGGGATGGTCATACGCATGAGACTTCGGATAGTAGGACTAGGTGAAAAGGTGGAAAACCACAATAACTTGCCTGTCCGACTGTTAAACTGAATTGTTGGTTATACAAGCAGAATTATACTGGAACTTATACTTAACTGGAGTATCTCTTCAACACGATTTCTAAAGGAGTTCTAGTAGCATTAGGGAGCAAAGGACATTGGGAACAATTTACACCAGACGTCTGACTACGGAGTCACAATATTGACATTACTCTATAGCACGAAATACAGACATGTAACTCATAAACTAGGATAGAAATATCAAACCTTCGGCAATGCAACTTCTTACTTTCAAGGTTAGCCACACTTCTAAAATACTCTCAACTATATTTTCTCCTTAAACACCATGCGCATTGATTCCACTTATTTTTCTCACATGGCCGCTGACATTTCCATCTACTAATGTCTAGACTGAACTAAATCACCTCACCATCTTCAAGCCTAACCCAAAATCACAAGATGCACCACATAATACTGTAGTACTAGTCTGAATCATGAATTCAGTATACCCTGCATTTCATAATTCCTCATCTCATGCATAATTCTTATTGCCACTCTAGCAATCACCTTTTGCATTAGACGTTCACAAACCCTCAAAGTATCTACTCGTATGTGTACAAACATGACATTAAAGACTATCTTCATACCCACATATGCACTTCAAGGCAAACACCCATAAAGACAAACTTCACATATTCTCGAAACCAATACCAATACAACATTCACTCGCTACCCCAAGAACATACACACACAAATTTCAACTAACCATCATATGTATCAAAAGACTTGGCCCCAGATCTTACTTCACACTTATGGCCTTATCTAAAACAAGCATACAATAATCTTTCATCAACAAGAACCATTTACTCATCACCACTATCATTACATAAGGAGGAGTCACTAAAAGGTTACAACATAAAACCTTGAAGCATGGAAGGATATTATACGAAACTTGACACTCAACTAAGGCCTGAGGATAGGAAAACAACATTGGGGATTCATCTAAGCGGTCTGAATTGGGGGCATACATGGCTATAAGCTGATTCTCGGCAATCATTTGGCGTAAAGCATAAGTTATGGAAACTAAGCATACTATAAGATGTAAATACATGAATCATGAGCTACGTGACCTCAATTTGGAGTTCATAACATGTGGGACGTGATTCTGATTACTAGGTGAACTGAAACTCCTCATCTTGGAACTGGAAGAGTACATGATTCTCTATCATATGCATGAACACGAACTATGACCATGGAACTGAAACATAAACATGAGTAGGTATTGGGATAGCTAAAAAATATTGAGATAATAATGGGTTTTAGCCTCACCCTCACTTTTTGATGCTTTATATCATACTGGCATTTCTACTAGAATCTGAGTGCCGAACTTAGTTACTTGTTCTATTATCGCCCCCTTAGCTTCAAGCCATCATCTTAAGTTTGAGAGATTCCTTACTACACTCACTGCACTCTGGGGTATGGAATACGACGATACATGCAATTAATAGAACTTAACCTGATTGACTATACTTGGAAGTGGAAAACCCACTGCTAATACCACCTTCTGAGACACACTCTATCATTTTATAGCCCCAATAGTACTTATTTAATACTGAAACACTTACTTCGAATCTTCATAAGTATCCCCATAGTCGGAGTGCACACTCTCTAGTGCTTCAACTCTTAGTTTTGTTGATTCAACCTTAAAATTAAAAAAAAATTCAGACTTAGATTCTAACACTTAACATAGATATCACCAAGTCTTTGATGAATCATACTACTTCTGATATAGCCTACTAATATCGCGACTCCAAACTTATATCTCTATACTATGAGAATCAAGATCATATCAAAAGGCTCAACTCTATCAATCAAAACTCCTTAACTTGGCTATCTAGCACACCATAACCATCTAACTATTCTTTCTCCACCTAGCAACTCAATGGTACCACTTGCCACACATAATATGTAATAGCCTTAGAAAATTACCGCAACCTCATATCACCTTGGGCATACTTCTACATCATACATAGAACATCATACTTCATTACGAATCAAATAAACTTAAGCCATTGCATACACCGTTCAAGCCTATTAGATTATTTCCATACAACTAGTATCATTAGCCAAGAAATCATCACATCCACCTTCATGGATATCAACTGTTCAAACTTAATGTCTAGTGCTAAACATGATTTACAACCCAACCTGACACACAATTCTCACAAAACATTCATCATTAGTCTTAAGCCACTATTCTTACATCCATATTCTATATTAAATTCAATCCTGTAGTTTATCATCAATCATCTATCACCAATGAAGAATGCAACATAATATACTAGATCATTAATTGGGACATTCTACCCAAATACCTCAAAAATCTACTACATACCTTCTCACAAGTAGTACTAATTTACAACTACCAACGAAAATAAGTTCAAAAGGGGGTTAAAGTCACATAATGAACACAGTCAACCTTAGTTTTATATTATAACCCCATGCCATCTTATCTACTTATACGGCTTTCTCACATTACACTTACTTAACCAAGCGTACATTTAGACTACCTTCAAATTCCACAAGCAACCATGAGTCTATAATCCGAACTTACTGGCTAATCTAGCCATTTTCATACTTCAAGCAAACAAAAATTCACCTTGACTAATAAATCCTTCTTTACCTTCTACTAAACTAACACACAAGGACATATCACTTCATTACCAACTCAATCTCATGAGAAAAGATTCGACTATACATATATTCATCCAACACAAGAACAACAAGTTGCTAGTGAATCGAAATAGGCCTCACACGACTTCACTAGACTTTGATTTTTATGTTTTGAACAAGAGAATGAAATGAATAACAGAGCAACTATGCTAGTGAATCCAAAGATCCCTACACAGCTTCACTAGTCTTTCAGTTTCAAAAACACAATGATAATAAGATTACAAGAGATAGAAACTTGACATATCATAATTAATAATCCAAAAATACACATCTTACTCTGTATAAATAAAATTTTAAGTCAACACTTCCCCCCTCAGACTACCATACAACCCATCCATGTTACTAGCTACCACATTAGTCTATCACTATAAAGGGGTAAATCATCCTCAAACATCGGTTATTCAACTATAACTATTTAGTTACACAAAAGTCACCCTTACTGTGACCTCTAAACTTGTGACTTCATTTCACCAACTTCTTGGTCCAACATCACTACCAATAGGTCATGACACCGACACTTTAACTTATACTACTACTCGGGTGGAAATGCAATTGCAACATTCTGCTACACCATATTACCTCAGAAGCGTGACATTGGCAACATAAATTTTGAAAAGGATTGAATACACTTAATACTACAGGCTGAAAAGCACGATTTCATTAAAATCAAGGTTCACACTAGAACTAATATACTCTGAAGCACTAACGGACTCTTCTCAAGTCCTTGCAGAAATCTTATATGATTTAATTAGAAAAAAACATACCATTTAGACTCTAAACTTTTGTACTTAAATCAGCCCAATAATTAGACATATCTGAGAACATTAGAGTAAGGAAAGATTTGGGATGACTGTTACTTTCGTATGGGCGACACCATAGAACTAATTAGAGTATGAAAGAGGAACATTTCGACTCCATAGCATAAACTAGAATATGAAGAAAGGAAAACATTCCTAAACGCCTAGTAGCCTCCTGCTTATAAGTGAGGCGCACTACACACCCATAAACAAGACTCTACCTGACGCGATTTCACAGATACCTTAGGACCATGAACCGTGCTTTGATACCAAGTTTTTCATGACCCGAACCAAGGCCCTGACCGTGATGAGAATCCCAAACCATAAAGGACCGATAGCCCTTCTAAATCCTAATTATGTACATCATTAATATACAAATAGAAAATATGAAATAATACAAAATAAAACGGAATCATGGTCATAAGTTTGATATAAGTTGCACAATGGAAATAAAATCCAAACCATCTGACAATATCTGTAAACCATCTGTGAAATCTCTACTACACGATCACTAACACAATCTGAAAACTGGGACAAGGCCCCCAGTAGACCAAAACCATAACTAATAATAATAGTCTGAAAGTAAACAGGTTTTCTAGAATATAGAAGGCTCACCAACTGGAGACCTGCAACTCTGTCAGAGAAAATCTACTACTTATCAGGACCCCTAGACTGAGCCTCAGAACCTGAGAGGTAGAGGGGGGTCAATACAGTTGTACTGGTATGCAAAGTAATCCAAAATAAAGCTTTTATACAAATAAAATAATGTAGAGAAATTTGTCAAAACATCATACATAAAATAGTTTTCAAAACACATAGGCACTTTTATGAAAATCCTAAATCATTCTTGACAAGCAGTTTCTGATCTTTGTATTAATTCTGAGTTAGTTTCTGACCTGTTTCAGCTGATGGTAATCTATGCACATATAAAGGGAACCATTTTTCTTCCACACGAAGAGTACAAGTGCACCTAGGAGAAACACTAGAATGGATAAAAACTTTGTCTAGAAGGTCTGCTAGCTGTTTTTTCAATTTTTTCTATTCTGCAGGGGCCATTCTATATGGCGGAATAGAGATGGGATGGGTGTTCGCAACAAATCAATACCAAAATCTATCTCCCTATCAGGTGGTACTCCTGGAAAATCTTTGAGAAAGACTTCTGGAAATTCATTGACCACAGGGATTGACTAAAGAGATAGACTCTCAATATCGAAATCTTTTACTCGAATCAGATGATATAGACAACCTCGGGAAATAAGCTTACGAGCTATAAGATAAGATATAAAGTGCCTTTTAGGCTCTAAAGAATGACCCTTCCACTCTAAGACTGGTTCATTCGAAAAGGAAAAGGTGACTCTTTGGGTCTACAATTTAGTGTGGCATAACATGAATGGATCCAGTACATCCCTAAGATAGCATCAAATTTAACTATTTTAAGCTCTATGAGGTCTGCCACAGTATCCTGGCTACAAGAAGATACAACACAATCCCTATACACCCTTCGACATCCTTCTAGCTACAACAGACTCTCCCACCGAAGTGGAAATCGAAAAAGGTTCAGCAATCACATCGAGCTCAAACCCAAAACCAAAAGCCACATAAGGGGTCACATAAGACAAGGTAGACCCAGGATCAAGCAACATATAAAAATCACGGGAGAAAATCTATAACGTACCCGTGACTATATCGAGGGAGGCTTCTGTATCCTGACGGTTGGTCAAGGCATATAACCGGTTGTGACCACTCTCGATAGCTGAAGTAGCACCCTTCTGAGGCAGTGGTGGTACAGAAGAATATGCCTGACACTTAGTACCATCAAAGTTCTTTCTAGTAGAGGGACAATCTCTCTGGAAGTGGCCCGCCTGTCCACAAGTATATTATACCAACCTGCCTATCTGACACTTCCCTAGGTGATGCTTACCGCAGGTCTCACATCGTAGAAAATTACTATACGGCTGAGCCACACTACCCTGGGATTGTGTATCCTGAGCTCTGGATCCATGATTAGTCTGAAAACTCTAAGATCGTCGATCAACTGGAGGTCTGCGCACTGACTGTAGATTGTGCATTGCCCTAAAACTTTTTCTGCCATTTGCTACCCTAATTACCACTCTACTGTCTTGGCTCTCTTCGCCTTCCTGTCCTTCTCCCTAGATTCTGCTATTTTTTACTTCTACTCCTCTACCTGCTACATATAGACTGCCAGTCTAGAGAAATCCATATCCCTTTTCAACATAGCCCCCTTACATTCAAGCACTAAGTCATCCGAAGGCCAGATGCAAATTTTTTTATTCGAGCTCTCATATTACCAATCATCTCCAAAGCATATCGGGCCAGTTGGTTAAAATTCAAAATATATTCTTTGACACTCATTTTTTCCTGCTTTAGATTCATAAACTCTTCAGCTCTGGCCTACCTCAACTGTAGAGGAAAGAACCGATCAAGGAAGGCCTCCAAGAACTCGCCCCATACTGTGGGCTCAGCACTCTCACCCTTCAAATTCTTCCACTCGTTATACCACTAATTTACAACTTCTTTAAGCTAATAAGCTGCTAATTCTACCCACTTCCACCTCGTCTACATGTATCACCTTGAAAATTTTCTCCATCTCATCCACAAATTCCTATGGATCCTCCTCTACTTTGGTACCAGTAAACTTGGGGGGTTCATTCCCATGAACTTCCCCACCTTAGTAGCCTCAGATGTAACAAATGCAGACCCAATATCTTCAGACTGTTAAGTCTATGCGGCCACCAACTGCGTAAGCATATGAATAGACTGTCTAAATTCTGCATTTGAAATGTCCATCTAAGAAGACTGGGGCCGATTCACATTTGTCTTTGGGGCTCGAGGGGGACTGGTCGGGACTGGAGGTACTCCCAAAGTTGGGACAGGTTCAGAGGTGAGAGCTCTGTTACGGGTCTGCATCCCATGAGTGGAATGGATCTCATCAGTCTGAGCATTCTGATCGATAACACGACGAGGAGGCATGGCTACTTTTTCTGAAATACAAGAGATTATATGATTAGAGGATAATTTAGACTCTAAGCACGAACTAAATCACAAAGAGGGGAAACATTTCTAAACGTCTAGTAGCCTCCTTCTTATAAGTATGGCGTGCTAAACATGCATAAACAAGACTCTACCCAATATGATTTCACAGGGTAGGGACCATGAACCGTGCTCTGATGCCAAGTTTGTCACGAACCAAACTGGGGCCCTAGCCGTGATGAGCATCCCAAACTATGAAGGTCCGGATGCCCTTCTAACTTGTAATCAATTACACTATTCATATATAAAAGAGAATACAAAAATACATAATGAAACGGAATCATGGTCATAAAATCTGAGTTTAAATTCATAGTGAAAAGAAAAATGAAATTTAAAACATCTGAACAATATCTGACTCAGTCTGCAAAATCTCTAATACATCTAAAAATATCTGAAAACTAGAACAAGGCCCCCAGTAGAGCAAAACCATAATAATGATAAATAACTGTAAGATACTAGGCCTTTTGAAATATAGAAGGCTCACCATCTGAATTCTGCATTGCTGTCTGAAGGAAATCTACTGCTTATTTGGCTCCCTAGATTGAGCCTCAGAACCTGAGAGGTAGGGGGAGAGGGTCAATACAGATATACTAGTACGCAAAGAAATTCAAAATAAGCTTGTATATAAATAAAATAGTTGAGAGCTAGTCACAAATATTATGATAGATATAATTGCAAAACACATGGGCATTTAGAAAACGCAAAACATTTCTGTTCTTTGTATTACTTATTAGTTAGGTGGCACTCCCTACAAGTCTACGACCCCACGGGCGGTATGGAGTCCGCCATTAACTCGGCGAGCAAGACCCAACCCAAGTTTGCCATAAGGGTTGGAGTTTCTATCCTGATATGCCATAGGGAACTTGGCCAGCGTATAATAAAAATTCCATATCAACAAAATACGGTTTTGGAAAATGAGTTGTCTGAACTCGCGCCTTCTTCGGGTAGCCACCTAACATCTCTTTATGCCCATTTTTAACCCTTTCTAAGCATGCATCATTCTAAGTTTCAAAATCTGAAATTTTGTTTTCAAACATGCATTCTGTTCTGGATTACTATGGCATTATCTGAGTTAGTGTCGTCACACCAAGATTTGCAAGTCCTATTTCTGAGCCATATTGTATTAAGCATGATCATTCATTTAAAGCACAGTTCAGACCACCCAAGCATGCAAAATAGTATAAGAGATGTTCTGAAAACTATGCAAAATTCTCATTCTTTCAATGAATGTGGGGGTGGTCATGTAATCTTTAACAACCCATAGAACTCTTTTCATTATACAATTATATCCACCATATATCAACATAAACAACCCTCTCTTTGGAAATTAGAACCATAATCCAATCATAACATATTTTCAAGGCATTACATATCATGTTTTTCAAGATGTATTCAAAACAATCCATGAGATATAATAAGTAAAGAAAAAGCATAACAAGAGAGCGATTTTTCATGAGTCGTGCTCTCAATTTTACCATTAACCTTGAAACACATGCTTACATATAAATATAAAATTTCAAATCATTTTGGGGGAAGGCCTAAAGGCCAAAACAATAGCATCAATGTTTCTACAACATGAATATATTCATAAATCCGAAACCCCTTTCTTAAGAACATGATTTATATGCCCATGAGATTTTAGAAAACCCCGCGTACCTCAATTTCAGAAAATAATATATGCTTCTTGAATCCTACAATTTGGGGATTCCGAATCTCCGATAAATTTCAAAAACTAACGGTTGAATCTTGAGTTATTTGGATTTTTATTTTGAAACCCTTGGGAGTGTTCTTAATTATTTTTGGTGAAAAATACCAATAATGTGGTCATTTGGGAGTATAATCCCGTGTTTAAGTTGATAGGGGAAAGAAAAATACCCAAAACACCCTTAAAAAGTCAGGGAAAACTGAACATTGGTCAAGGCGCCGCCTTGGTTGGGCACTGCGATAAGCGAGGCGCCGCCTTGCTTATCGGGAGCTCCTCTCCAGGCAAGGGGCTAGGCAGCGCGCCATGGCCCTATCGTAGAGGCTCACTGTTTTGGCACCCCAACCACGGCCTTATGCTTTTTCAAAAATTCTGAAACTCACCCGAGACGTACCCTTGACTTGCCTGATTGCATAGAAACAAAAATTTTTATAAACAGAGGTCGGGAAGGTCAAAAATAAAATCTCCAAAGATTAGAATCTCAAAATGAGTCTAAGTCCTTTTTACACGGAGAAAAAATTTAGGTTTTCAACTCTATGGACACAGCACTAGGAGCTAACACATGCACGACTTTTGCGGGGCATTACATGGAACAACAAAGAGATAAGTTCTTTATGGTTCTAGCACTAAAAGGACTTCGATCTGATTTGAGTCCTATAAGGGATCAAATCTTGGCAAGTTCATCAGTTCCTTCCTTAATCGACGTTTCAACTCGATTGCTACGTATTGGTTCAAAAACAAATGATACGAATAACGTTGAGACATCTGTATTAGCTGTGAAAAATGAGAACTAACAGGAACAAAATGTCGAGCAAAGGGGAAACATTAGAAACTCTAGACCCTATTACAACTATTGCAACAAGCCAGGCCATACTCGACAAACTTGTTCGAAATTGCATGGTCGACCACAACATACTAACAATCGTAGTACAGCTCACGTGGCTCAGATCCGTAAAGATACAGAGGGTTAACTGTCTAATTCTATTACTTTTTCTGGAGCAGATTATAATGATTACTTGCAGTATCAAGCGGCTACGCAACAATCACCTTTATATGGCACCCCACAAACTGGTAATTTCATTTCTTGTCTAACCAGGTCTTCACCCACTTGCCCATTGATATTGTATTTTGGTGCATCTGACCATATCTCTTATAATCAGAATCTTTTCTCAAATCTTAGTCATTCTACAACCCTCTCCGCAGTTACCCTTGCTAATGGATCACGTACTATAATAAAAGGAATAGGGGACATGCAACTTCTTCCCTCTATTTCCTTAAACTCAGTTTTATTTTCTCTTGAATGTCCATTTAATTTGATATCTGTAAGCAAATTAACCAAGCACCTCAATTGTGGTGTCACTTTTTTGGCTGACTCTGTTGTTGTACAGGACCGGAGAACAGGGAAGACGATTGGAACAGGATATGAGTCACAAGGACTGTATCACATGTAAAAATCACCACCACCAATTGCCTTCACTTCTGCTACCTCAGTTGATCTTCTCCACAGCCGTTATGGTCACCTGAGTCTCGCAAAACTTCAAAACTAATCCCTAGTCTTTCCACTGTCTTCGTTTAAATGTGAGTCATGTCAACTTAGGAAACATAATCGCACTTCATTTTCCAAAAGAGTCAATAATAGGGCCATATATATGTTTGGCATTGTTCACTCAGATGGGGTCTTAATCATGTCGTTTCAAGTCTAGGATTTCAGTATTTTGTTACCTTTATTGATGACTTCTCCCGTTGCACATGGGTATATTTAATGAAAAATCGTTCTGAAGTATTCTCTATTTTTCAAAAATTTTGTGCTGAGATAAATAATTAATTTGGTTTTTCAATAAAGGTATTGCGCAATGATAATGCCAAAGAGTACTTATCTTCTCCCTTTTTCAGTTTCATGTCGTCTCAAGGAATCACTCATCAGACGTCTTGTGTGTATACTCCTCAACAAATGGAGTCGACAAATGTAAAATAGGCATCTCATCAAAACTGCTCGTACTTTACTTATACACCATCACATTCCTCTTCGTTTTTGGGGAGATGTTGTTCTCGTTGCTTGTTATTTGATCAATAGAATGCCTTCCACTGTGTTGCAACAACAAAGTTCTCACTCAATTTTTTCTCCAAGTCAAAATCCTTATCATCTACCTTTGAGAGTGTTTGGATGTATTTTCTTTGTCCATAATCAAAGTAATAGAAATGACAAACTCCAACAAAAATCAATGAAGTATGTCTTTCTAGGATACTCTCGATGTCTTTCTAGGATACTCTCGTCACCAAAAAGGTTACAAATGCTATGATCCAAAAACAAATAAATATTTTAGTAGTGCAGATGTGACATTTTTTGAAACATCTCCTTATTTTTCTCCAAGCACTACAAGCAGAAGTTTAATTCCTCAAGTTTTGCCAGTACCAATATTTCATCTACAACAAGTCACTATTTCAGAAAACACTCAAACCACTCCTCCTCTTCAAGTATACACTCGACGTGCTCTTCCTCTTAACAATGATAATTATAGCACTACTCCTAGTCATGATACATTGGTCTCTCCCAATGACTCATCTCTTTCTCCATCGTCACCTTCTCTCGTCATACCTTCATCAGATGCAGTGATCCCACCAATTGCCATAGGCAAAGGTATACGTACTACTCGAAATCAACAACAAGAAAGATATAACTGTTTAAGTTATCATCGGTTGTCCCCATTATATTATACCTTTGTGTCTACCCTATCTAATGTACCTATACCAAAAACTGTTAGTAAAGCACTGGAACATCCAGGGTGGAGAAATGCTATGCTCGAAGAAATGAATGCTTTACAGACCAATAAAACTTGGGAGTTGGTCCAATTACCGAAGGGAAAATCTACTGTTGGAAGTCAATGGATCTATACGGTAAAATTGGGTTTGGATGGAACAGTTGATCGACTGAAAGCTCGACTTATTGCCAAAGGGTATACCCAGATTTATGGTCTTGACTATGGTGATACGTTCTCTCCAGTTGCCAAAATTGCATTTGTTCTCTTGCTTATCTCCTTGGCAGCAATGCATCATTGGCTGCTTCAACAACTAGATATTAAGAATGCATTTTTGCATGGTGAACTTGTTGAGGAAGTTTATATGGAGCAACCTCCTGGATTTGTTGCTCAGGGGGAATCAGACTTAGTTTGCCGTCTCAAACATTCTCTATACGGACTCAAGCAATCTCTAAGGGCATGGTTTAGCAGATTTAGTTCTGTCGTCCAACAATTTGGCATGTCTCAAAGTAAAGCAGACCACTCTATTTGCTATCGACATAATGGTCCAGAAAAGAACATTTATCTGGGCATTTATGTTAACGACATTGTCATAACTAGATATGATCCAGAAGGAATATCACAGCTAAAGCAACATTTGTTCAGTCACTTTCAAACCAAAGATTTGGGGAAGTTAAAGTATTTTTTGGGAATTGAGGTAGCACAATCCAAGACAAGTATTGCTATCTCACAAAGAAAATATGTTTTGGACATATTAGAAGAGACATGCATGTTAAATTGCAAATCCATTGACACTCCTATGGATCCAAACATCAAACTAGTCCCTAGACAGGAGAAGCCGCTGAAAGATCCCGGTAGATATAGAAGATTGGTGGTAAACTAAATTATCTCACTATCACACGCTCGGATATTTCATTTGCAGTAAGCATGGTTAGTCAATTTCTCCAATCTCCATGTAAAGATCATTGGGATGCAGTAATTCGCATCCTCCAATACGTCAAAAGAGCTCCAGGACAAGGATTGATAGATGAACACAAAGGTCACAGAAACATTGTTGGATATTCTGATGCGGATTGGGCAAGTTCTCCAACAGATAAACGCTCTACGTCTGGGTATTACGTCATGATTGGAGGCAATTTAACTTCTTAGAAAAGTAAGAAGCAAGATGTTGATACCAGATTTAGTGCGGAAGCTGAATATCGAGCTATGGCCTTTGTTACATGCGAGCTTATTTGGCTGAAACAACTTCTCCAAGAGTTAAAATGTGTTGAATTCAAACAGATGAAGCTTCTATGTGACAATCAGGCCGCCCTACATATTGCCTCAAATCCAGTTTTCCATGAAAGAACGAAACATATAGAAGTGGACTGTCATTTTATTAGGCATAAGATTGAGTCCGGATGCATTGCTACCAGCTTCGTCGGTTCAAATGACCAATTGGCATATATTCTGACTAAGTCCTTTAGAGGAGCTCGGATTGGATATATTTGTGGCAAGCTCAGAGTATATGACATGTATGCTCCAGGTTGAGGGGGAGTGTTAAGATACTCAGATACCAATGTCAAGATATTTGTCAAAGTATATCAATTGTAAGATTGTGTTAGATACACATAGTCAAATATTGTAGGTACACATAGTCACATATTGTACGTAAAAGGCAGGATATCAGGGATTTAATCTCGACCTTTCTATCTAGCTTTGTGTATATATTCTAGGTGTAATCTATCATTTTGTAATAAGCTGAAATACAGCTACATCTTTAATAATTACAAACCAGCAAAGCTATTACTCAGCTTGCTATGCTAGTGGGATCACCCCTTCATAACTCATACATATCTACTATAGACTTAAAGACTACAGAAACAAGAAAACAATTATCTGGATATGTACAAAATTAAACTCCACCATGTGAGAAATAACATTTTTGCAGCCTTTGTTGTAGATCCTCTGTTGCTCGAACATTACATACACATGCAATCACCTTTGCTACTTTCTCTTCCTGTGTCGCTTTGCCTTCAAATATACTAGCATTTCTTTCCTGCCATACGCCAGCCACAAACTCTGCATAGAGCAACTTGATCAAATGAGCTTGTTGAACTTTTCGTTTAGCTATCTGCAGCATAGTTTGGAAGTTCTCCGGCCAAGTATGTGCAGTAGGACATAAAATCTGCACCCATTGAATTAATATATACCAAACCGTCTTAGCATAACTGCATTCAAAGAGCAAAATAATCTCGGGTATCATGCCCATTTTGACACAGTTTACGGGTATCATCAATCTGCATTCTCCATTTCAATAGTCTGTCACCTGTAAGGAGACTATTTTGTATTTGCAACCACATGAAAAATATAGATTTTGGTCTAGCACGGTTCTGTAACAGTAGCCCTCTCCAGTCCACCTTAGTATGAGTTCCAATCATTTGTCAATGTGTGGTAGACCATGCTTCTATTACGCTGCATAGAGGTCTGAATGAGTGGCAGATACTCCCTCGCCCTAAGAACCTTTCTTACCATCCAACTTGCCTGTTGGAGTATTTGGATATGCTCTAGTTGTTGTCCCTTGATATAGTATGTATGGATCCAACGTATCCATAGCTTGTCCTGTTTTCTAGCTAAATCCCAACATACTTTTGTGATCGCAGCTTTATTCCAGATCTTCAAATTGTAGAGTTTCATTCCACTGGCCGCCTTTGGAAGACACATTCTTTCCCAAGATACCAAAGCTTTTTTTGTTATAGTATTGACTCCGGACCATATGAAACTTCTACAATACGTATTAATAGCGTTCATTACTTTGGCAGGAAGTATAAACAATTGAGCCCAATAAGACTGCACACCAAAGATGACAGTTTTAACCTATTGAATCCGTCCTGCATAGGAAAGTGTTTTTTGCTGTCCATGAGGAAATCTTGGATACCACTTTTGTCAATCAAAGGTTGCCACTGGAAAAGAGTGAACTTCTTAGTAGAGAGGGGTACGCCTAAATACTTAAAGGTAATGTCCCTTGGATATATGCTAAGTGTTTCAAGACCTTCTGAGTTTCATCAGCACTGATACCTCTCACATAAACAGAGCTTTTAGACAGGTTTGCCTGTAATCCTGAAGCTTTAGTGAATTTCACAAACTTTTTATGCATTTTAGCAACAGAAAAGTACTCCCCCTTAACAAACAACAACAAATCATCCGCAAAACAATGATGAGTAGTTCCTAGTTTTGCACATCTAGGATGGTATTTAAAAGTTCTATCTCTCTTCAGCTCATTAAGACTTTGACTTAAGTATTCCATAGCGATGACAAATAAATAGGGAGAGATAGGATCACCTTGTCTCAAACCTTTGGCAGCATCAAAAGGTTTGGTGGGTTCAGCATTGATGACTATAGAGTAACTGACAGTAGTGACACACCCAAATACCCATTGGATGAACCTTGCCGGGAGACCAAGACCCTCCGTTTTAGATATGGCCATTTGACGGAGTTGTAAGCCTTTTGCAAGTCAACTTTTATCATACAAAGAGGTGAGACATGCTTTCTATTATATGATTTCACCAACTCATGTGCTAACAAGACACTATCAACAATTTTTCTCCCTGGAGGAAAGCCTGGCCGCGCTTCTGAAATGATACTAGCTATAACTTTTTGAATTCTCTTATCTAGGACCTTTGCTATGAGCTTGTATAAGATACTGCAACAAACAAGTGGTCTATATTCTTTCACCGTAGAAGGTTTGTGGACTTTGGGAATTAGTGTGATGGAGGTACAATTCACAGCCTTTAAAAGGTTGCCAGCAACAAAGAAGCTCGTGGTTGCGGCATACACATAATCTTTGATTATGTTCCAATCCTTCTTGTAGAAATAAGCATTGTATCCATCAACCCCGGGGGCTTTGTCATCCCCAATATCACATAGGGCAACATATATTTCTGCATGAGTAACTTCAGTACACAGTTCGACTTGTTGTTGGTGGTCCCTCATTGTAACCATATTCACAGCAGGTAGTGTAGATGCTGCCGAACCCATAAGGGACTTATAAAATGCGAGAATTTCTTCTACTATGGAGGAAGGGCTATTCAGTCTATCTCCTGTCATGTTTTTCAGAATAGTACTGTTTTTTTTTTTTGCTTCCTCTCTTTCATAACTGCTGAAAAATACTTGTTGTTAGAGTCACCAAGCTTAATCCATGTAGCTCTCGACTTCTATTGCAAAACTTTTTCCTCAATAGACGACCCTTTCTCAAGATTTTGCAGAGTTGTATGTTCTTGGTTTGCTAACTCATCAGTATATGCACCGGATAACCTATCCTGTATTTCAATAAGATCCATTCTAGCCTTAGTAATTTTTTAAGTTAATACTCTAAATTCTGCATTGTTCAGTTGCCTGAATTTCGATCTTAATGCCTTAAGTTTCAGCCGAATATTCTTCATAGGTTTGTTGTCCAGTTTTCTCTTCCATCCTTCTGTAACCACAGGTTCAAATGAGACATGATCAGCCCACACATTTTGGAATTTGAACGGAGCCTTGATAGACTGATTATCCATCCACATTGACAGTTATTGGAGAGTGATCAGAGATATAAGGGAGATTATATTCAGACACCAAATGCCCATAATGAGTCATCCATTCATCGTTACCCAATGCTCTATCTAGTCTGCTGTATATCCTAGCATTCCCTCTTTGCTTATTAGTCCAAGTGTAATACTTGCCTCTCCAGGGAAGCTCAGAGAGTACTATAGTATGAATACAGTTGAAGAAATCTTGAGTTTCTGCATTAGTGACAGGCGCTCCATGCATTCTGCCTTGGGAGCACAAGATTGCATTGAAATCCCCCCAAATTAGCCAAGGTTGTTGAATTTGATGGGCTAAACCTTGTAACTGTTGCCACAAATCCAACCTTTGATCCACCGTACTATAAGCATAAACTACGGTGAGTAAGCTGACACTTCCACTATGTCTACACATAACTTGACAATGTACAAATGAGCGTGGCTGGTGATTACTGTGACATCATACATTGTAGAATCCCATAGCACCCACACCCTTCCATTTCTGGCATAGGCATACTTATGAATAGCATTCCAAGAAGGGGCCACATTATTCAAGATTATGGAGGCTTTTTCTTCTTTGACTCTTGTTTCCACAATACCGGCTAATTTGATTTTCTTCTCCTTCGGATAGAGGCTCAACTCTTTTTGCTTGTGCCTCTTATTGAGTCCCCTAATATTCCACACTAACTAGTTCATTGGTATATTTGAAACCCCCCTCCCTCTTCATAAGGAAGGAAACTTGACATCACTTTGTTACTTAATTGCCATGGACTACCATGTTTGCTTGTAGTAGCTTCAGAAAAATCTCCAGCACTCTTAGTCACCTGTTGCGTCAAGGTCTGGAATATTCCCACAGCATACTCACCCGAAGGTTTTAATTTCATAGTCGGATCAAGTTCCACAGAAGTATGTTGCTAAGGTATACACTGTTTCTCTTTACCATTCAGAGGAAGCCTTGGACTATTGGCTCCACCATGTTCTTGGAGTAATGTTGTAGCATCAGCCCACTTTGGCAAATTCAATATGAAGCAAACTGAATTTGAAACAATGTAATACGAAACAATATTTGAATGTTCACTTAACCCAATAGATTCCAATTAGTCACCTTAGGTAGGTGCTTTTACCCTCAAAGGGAAACTTTTTAAAACGAATCCGATTTATTCGGGTCCAAAGTAGGACTTCCCGATGTGAATGAAAATTAGTCGGACCCCAAAATTATCGACACGTGACCAAAAAATTCCCGTAGCAAATGATATATATGCATCATGCATGATAGTAATAAAGGATGCCAATAGAAAGTAAAAAATGATCACATAAGCAAGGTGTTTAACAATAATAATAACTTAATAAAACGTAAGTTCAAAACATCCTGTGGTTTTACTCCCTTAGCAAGGAGGTTTTCACATAAACATCCTGCATTATTTACGTTTGTTCCTTACTTTTGTTATAAACCAAGTGACGAGCCTGGTTCTTATTACTGTGGTGAACTCGTACAAGCCTTTCAATAAGGTTATCCCATGTCTATCAAACAGATACTATTAGTAGTTCATTAAAAACGGTCCAATTTGATGAGTAATGCAGGTTCAGACACTTGCATCAACAAGCTCTTCTACAGGTATTTTCTTCAGGTCCTTTCGAACTCCAACATCCGAAAGATACCTGTAAAAGCAGTAAGACATTCCCGCGAAAAGAACTGGAAAACCAGCAAAAGTAATGCCTATTGGTAGCGGTCCTGGACCTCCAAAGGCGCTTGCTGCGCTGAGTAAGATGTAACCTGTCCAAGCGGAGTGGAGTGTTGAAACCACTGGCGCTTTAGCTGCTGCAGAGAGTGCTGCTACCTGACCACTAGCCCCGCGGCCACCAGCTCCAAAGTGCGGATTATAACCTGTCTTGCAGTAGATCGCGAAGTCCTCACAGTTGTTCTTGAAAAGCTTGTAATTTCCAAAACTGTTATTCGCGAGAAGAGTTTCAGCGCGGTGGATGACATCCTCGGAGGAATCAGTAGTGGCAAGAGTGCATGTTCCTCGCACTTGTGCATAAAAGACAGATTTTGAGACACCATACTTAAAGCGGTATAGTTTACCACCAGAGAGGAAGCATTCAAGGCATGTAGAGATGACCCCGGCATTCCTAGAACGATCACCACATATTGGACATTGAGATTCAGAGCGACGAGAGGTAGATGAGCTGAAGATGATACCATCGAGGGCTGTTCCTGTTTCTACCTCCTGACGTGGTGCCGGGTTGAAATGGATCACTATGTCACGACTAACATATATACCTGTGAAAAAGGATATATCAGTTAATTCACGGAACATGCATGCCACATTTGCTTTCTGTTGCTCATCAACATACAATGTATAGTTAGCAAAACCTGATGAAGATACAAGAACCGGAAGTTCTAGAGATATAGCATGTAATATAATGCAAAAAGAGTAAGAGAGTGGTGATGTTACTATTAGGATATTCCTATCAACATAAAAGGGAAACCGGGTGCACTAAAGCTCCCGTTATGCATAGAGTCCGGGGAAAGGCCCGACCGCTAGAGTCTATTGTACGCAACTAGTCACCTTCTGGTCACATGGCAACGACTTCACTGGTTATTCCTATCTTTTATTAGTATAATCTAGAGAAACCTGATAGCATCTTGGTGTGATCATGCTTTAATTCTCATTCTCTTATCCCTTCGTGACCCCCCAAGTTGCAACACTACATGATATCCTTATATAACTATCTCAATAAAACAAGAGTCTTGCTCTCCTCTCGTAATATACCCAACAATACATCGGGGTCTTACTCTTCTCTCAGTTGGTTGGGTACGTGAGCTTTCGCTTTATTGGTGAGTGTTTGATTCCCCGCCTTGTAATTTCTTTTCCCTGTCCCTAATTCTTCTTCTTTTCTTAAAAAAATCAATAATTGTTTCATACAATATCTCAACATGGCCAAACTAGCTTCAACAAGTTGATATAGGACCTTCTATCACTCTCCAAATGATCTACCAAGAGAGACAAAGGGAATATTTCAACTTGACAAGCGGCAAGTTTTGTCAATGAGAGAGATATCAAAAGTGTAATTTCTGTGTAAACTTATTTTTGTCTTTGGAAAGGAATTTGTATAGGCTACTTCCTTTCCTAGATTGCTTGACAATCTCTTTTGTAGACTAGAGGCAAGGTTCCATGCCCCCCTCTAGTCATTGCAAGTTTTTTGCTTATCTATATCACGTGGTAGGAGTAAGCCAAACCTTCGACAAAATAGGCTCACAACCTTATAGTGATGGCTTAATTGAAAAAAACAACAACGAAGTGAGAGATCTAGAAATGTGCACCATGGTGGGCGTAGATATAGCCATATCGCCATGTGTAAATGTGATCTCCGATATGGAGCTCCCCTTCCTTGATCTTGTTGAAAACTTGCTTCCTCAGCCTTCTCCTCCGTCCTTTTTTCTCCTCCTAAGACAAGTAAATAGCAACAAAGCAGCAGCAGATACAACAAGAAGATTAATGGACATACATAGCCACTAATTAAGGATTTTTCCACTAGTATTTGGCATATCAAACAACTTCAGATATATGATGTTTGAAGTCATTTTGTAAAATCTCAACCTTTTTTATAAAGCAAAATCTGAAATTATAATTCCGAAAAAATGATAGTATACTTGATAAAAAGTAACGGACGAAACCAAAAACATGAGGAACAGAAACAGTTTAGTCTACCTTTTCAATCTTAGGACCAGCACCACTGCTGCTGCTAGGAGCAGGACCATCATTGTCCATGTCAGCACCGATGTCACCGCCAGCACCTTCGTACATCTTGGCAATAATCGGATTGCAGATGTTCTCCAACTCTTTCGTCTTGTCCTCAAGTTCATTGGACTCAGCAAGCTGGTTGGCATCAAGCCACTGGATGACCTGCTCAATGGCATCCTCAATCTTCTTCTTGTCAGCTTCAGGCAGTTTGGATGCAATCCTCTCGTCCTTAATGTTGTTCCTCATGTTGTATGCACAGTTCTCCAAAGCATTCTTTGCATCGACCTTCTTCTTGTGCGCTTCATCCTCAGACTTGTATTTTTCTGCTTCTTGAACCATCTTATCAATCTTTTCCTTGGAGAGTCTGTCATTGTCATTGGTGATGGTGATCTTGTTCTTTTGTTTAGTAGTCTTGTCCTCAGCAGCAACATTCAAGATACCATCGGCATCAATGTCAAAGCACACTGTGATCTGAGGAACCCCCCTGGGAGCAGGACGAATACCGGAGAGCTCAAATTTACCAAGCAAGTTGCTGTCCCTCGTCCTAGTTCTCTCACCTTCATAGACCTTGATCAACACATCTGGCTGGTTGTCTGAGCAGGTTGAGAAGACCCCCTCTTTCTTGGCCGGGATAGTGGTATTTCTGGGGATCAACACGGTCATGACACCGCCATAAGTTTCTAGACCAAGCGAAAGAGGGGTAACATCCAAAAGCAACAGGTCTTTCACCTTCTTGTTACCTTCACCACTCAAAATTGCAGCTTGTACAGCAGCACCATAAGCAACAGCCTCATCAGGGTTAATGCTCTTGCAGAGCTCCTTCCCGTTGAAGAAATCTTGCAGGAGTTGCTGAACCTTGGGAATTCTAGTGGAGCCACCAACAAGTACAACATCGTGGATAGCGCTCTTGTCCATCTTAGCATCTCTCAAACACTGCTCTACTGGTTCCATACACTTCCTGAACAGATCCATGTTAAGCTCTTCAAATCTAGCACGGGTAATGGTGGAATTGAAATCGATATCCTCGTAGAGATAATCAATCACAATTGTGGTCTGAGCTGTGGATGAAAGCGTCCTCTTCGCCCTCTCACAAGCAGTTCTCAACCTTCTAAGTGACCTAGGATTACCACTGATATCCTTGTTGTTTTTCCTCTTGAATTCCTGAACAAAATGATTGACCATCCTGTTGTCGAAGTCCTCACCTCCAAGATGAGTGTCTCCGGCAGTAGCCTTAACTTCAAAGATACCTTCATCAATGGTGAGGAGAGATACATCGAAGGTACCACCACCGAGATCGAAGATCAACACATTCTTCTGACCAACACTAGTTTCTTTCTCATCCAAACCATAAGCAATGGCAGCTGCAGTAGGCTCGTTGATAATACGCAGCACATTCAGACCAGCGATAACACCAGCATCCTTGGTGGCTTGACGCTGAGAGTCATTAAAGTAGGCTGGCACGGTAACCACAGTATTCTTGACAGTGGAACCCAAGAAAGCTTCAGCAATCTCCCTCATCTTAACGAGCACCATAGAAGATATTTCCTCAGCAGCAAACTGCTTCTCCTCACCCTTGTGGTTAACAACAATCATCGGCTTATCACCATGTCCAGAAATGACCTTAAACGGCCAGTGCTTAATGTCACTTTGCACTAAGGCATCGCTGAATCTCCTACCAATCAACCTTTTTGCATCGAAAACAGTGTTGATCGGGTTAATAGAGACCTGGTTCTTAGCAGCATCACCAATGAGACGTTCACAGTCAGTGAACCCAACATAAGATGGCGTCGTTCTGTTACCTTGATCATTAGCTATTATTTCAACACGATCATATTTCCAAACGGCAACACAAGAGTATGTGGTTCCAAGATCAATACCGATAGCCGGACCTTCAACTTTTCCAGCCATATCTATCTACTGTATCTCCTCTCCCCGCTCACCTAACACAAACAAATGGCAGTAAACAGCAGATACAAAAAGAAGGTTAATGGGTGTATGCAATTCATTAACCATTGCCATTAGTACTAGCACATGTTAAGACTTTCCTACAAAACCATTCACATCATTCACATTGGAAGTATTTTCCACAACATTTAAGTCTGCGCCCAAGAGCCAGGTCAATGATCCTCTTTCCAATCTCTTACTCTCTGGTGCGATTAACTCGCAAGCTACAACGAAAGTATATGAAAAAATTGGAGAACATTTCCTACCGAACACGCCTGTAGACTACTTCAGACATATTCAACAGTTTTATGATTGGAGTTCATTCGTTTTGGTGTGATTTCGATTAATGGGGTATGCCAAGTTTCATTAAACATGGCCACTAGTACTAGCACATGTTAAGACTTGGTACAAGCCCATTCACATTGGACATGAACATGAGAAAATTGGAAAACATTTCCTACTGAATACACCCTAAAACTACTTAAGCCATCTTTTACTTAAATTCAGATAAAAATGGTGAAAATGAGTAAGTTTCTTGCGAACTTCAACGGATCTTCCTAAATGCCTCCACCTAGGAAGAATTTACATTTTATTTTTAAAAGTGACTTCAGCTACATATGGACGAACTTCAGACATGAAAAAATGACTAACGTCCAACTATTTTTGTCTAAACTTGACGTAAAAATGACTAAATTTCAGCCATTTATATCTTTAGACACGATATTTGGAGTTTTATTTCCTCAACGCCCCACTTGTAGAACGATATTGGGGTATGTTATTGTTATTGTGTTGGTAACTAATTGGCTAAATACATAGATAATTTTCATTTTGATGCTCTATCTCAACCTTATTTCATTATAACCTTAGATCATTTAGACAAAATATACTGATTATTGATGAAGTCTTTTTTTTTCTTTTTGAGTCAACTTTGATAGCCCCTCTCTCCTATTTATCTCCTCTTTACTTTTCTCCTTTCATGTATTTCCTTCATCTACTCTACTCCCCTATTTAATTCTTCCTAAGCTAAATATCAACTCCCTTCATCTCACGTTACTTGTCAACATTACTAAGAATATTCGTCCCATTTTTCAATTTATAAAATTAAAGACAGAAGTATCGAAAATGCCCTTTTACTTCGTCTATTAGATAAGTTTGTTTCTAGTTATATTACAGGGCCAAATATAGCCCTACCGTTATCAAAACTAAAGTAGTACACGCGTGATGCGTGTACATTATTGAATTGCATGACTTTTTGTTTGAACTTTCGATTCTGGCAATTACAAAAGAGAGAATTAAAACTCGTAACTAATGCTCAACGTATTGATATAATATGCATCCCAAAGAGACAGTACTTGAAGCTTTATGGAGAGGTGAAAGATGATAATTAGCAGAAGAAATAAGCAAAAAGGCTTAAATGTGTCATCGAACTATAAGAAATGACTAATCTATGTCATCCGTTATAAGTTTGGCTCATCTATGCCATTGTGATTGAAAGTTTGGCTCATCTATGTCATTACCATTACAAAACGGTTCATTCCTGCTATTATTTTGTAACCGTAATTTTTGCAAAATCACCGTTACAAAATAATGACACAAATGAACTTTCCTGCAACGGCATGACATAGATGAGCCAAACTTTTAAAGGCGATGATATAAATGAGTCAAACTTATAACGAATGGCATAGATGAGTCATTTTCAACAGTTCGATGACATATTTGAGCGGTTTTCCAAGAACTAATTCACCATTATCACTAGAATTCGAGGATCATAATGGACGTGATTATAATGAAACAGGAATGATTTACCTTGAAGCCGATACTTCTGTTAGTGTTAAGATTAATTATTTCTAGTTACTTAATTGCACAGTTAGTAATAGCTAGTATGAGTTAGTTACTTAATTGCACAGTTAGTATTAGCTAGTATGAGTTAGTTAGTTACTTGTTGTGTTAGCTAGAGGACAGCTCATTGACAGATGGTTTTAGTTACAACATTAGCTACTTTTCCTTATCTATAAATATCTTTGTATAGGCACATTGATAATCAATGAAAGCAGTTATTCAGTTTCTCTTTGTTCTTCCCATCTCACATTTATGCTTCTATGGATTAAGCTTTATGCTGAACCTTCTTCCTCAGCTATGTCCAGCTGATTTTGACATGGTATCAGAGCCAGGTTGCAAAATTGGTAACCTTCTCACTCAATTTGTTGTATCGATGGTGAAATTCAGTAAAATTTGATATCGTTTATTACTTGGTGCATACCTTTTCCCTTTGATTCGTCGTACTGGTTCTCTGTTCGATAAACTGCCGAAGTGAACTTTGTGTCTTTGTATTCGAGTGCTGCTTTCTCCCTTTGCTGTTTTTTTTTTTGTCAAAATTAAGATACTCTTGAGATGACGAATTCGGGTGAAGAATCTTCGACTATGAATGTTAATAGTACCACTAGCACTGGTATTGCGGGGGATGACATCAGTTCCCCTTTATAGATGCATCCCTCTGACAATCCGGGTGCAATGCTGGTACCTATTCCCTTAGATGGAACAGGGTATAGATTATGGAGAAGGGGAGTTCTTAGAGCCTTGTCTGTTAAGAACAAGTTAGG
>NC_061114.1:9130113-9204529 GCF_002878395.1 Capsicum annuum | reverse complement strand
CTGTATTCCCACAAGGTGGGGTCTGGGGAGGGTAAGATGTACGCAGACCATACCGCTACCTCCGAAGAAGTAGAGAGGCTGTTTTCGATAGACCCCCGGCTCAAGCTAAAGGATAGTAACAAGTGGACGGATGACATGATAAAATCAGGAATAAGAAATAGTAAATTGGAAATTAGAGAAATATGAAATACGTGAAAATAAGGGAGACATGAAATAAGAAAATAGGGACTAAGACATAAGACATTGGGCCCCCACCTAGTCGTACCATACACACACAAACCAAGGACACCTATGAACAAGCCTCGGAATACTAACCCGGCTACACCACAACACCCCGGACTACAAGCTACAACCACACACTCCCATTAGCCTTCTACCCTTATCCGTGACCTCCACACCTTCCTATCTAGGGTCATGTCCTCAGTCAGATGGAGCTGCTCCATATCATGTCTAATCACCTCCCTCCAGTATTTCTTTGGCCTACCTCCACTCCTTCTAAAACCATCCATAGCTAGCCTCTCACACCTCCGGACTAGGGCATCCGCACCCCTCCTCATCACATGTTCGAACCATCTTAGTCTTTCTTCCCGCATCTTGTTATCTACCGAAGCTACCCCCACCTTCTCCTGGATAATCTCATTCCTAACTCTATCCCTCTAGTAAGCCCACACATCCAACACAACATTCTCATTTCTTCCACCTTCAATTTTTGGATATGAGAGTGCTTGACTGGCCAACACTCCGCCCCATACAACATGGCCGGCCGGACTGCCACTCTATAAAATCTGCCTTTAAGCTTAAAGGGCACCTTCTTATCAGACAACACTCCTGAGGTGAGCCTCCACTTCATCCAACCTGCTCTAATACGTTTAGAGACATCTTCATCGATTTCACCATTCCCCTAAATCATAGTCCCAAGATACTTAAAATTGTTCGTCTTACAGACATTCTGGTGTCCAACCTCACCACTACTTCATCCTTCTGCCTCAAGTCACCAAACTTGCATTCTAAATACTCCATCTTGGACCTACTTAACCTAAACCCCTTGGACTCAAGGGTTTTCTTCCAAACCTCCAATTTGTCATTTACACCACCCCCCTCCCCCCCCTCTCCTGCATCTCATCAATTAGCACTACATCATCCGCAAATAACATACACCAAGGCACCTCACCTTGAATGCTCCGTGTCAACACGTCTATCACCAATGCAAACAAGAATGGGCTAAGAGTCGATCCTTGGTGTAACCCTGTCTCCACCGAAAAATGCTCTGTGTCTCCTCCCGCCATCCTCACAGGGGTCTTTCCTCCATCGTACATGTCCTTAATAGCTCTGATGTACACCATTGGAACCCCTCTCACCTCCAAGAATCTCCAAAGAACTTCCCTTGGGACTTTATCATACGCCTTTTCCAGGTCGATGAACACCTTATGCAAATCCTTCTTCCTTTCTCTATACTGCTCCACCAATATCCTCACCAGGTGTATTGCCTCTATCGTCGAACAACCAGGCATAAATCCAAACTTATTCTCAAAAATGGACACGACCCTCCTCAAACTCCGCTCAACCACACTCTCTCAAATCTTTATAGTGTGACTCAACAGCTTAATACCCCTATTAGTTGTTGCAACTCTGAATGTCACCCTTGTTTTTATACAGCGGAATCAATGTACTCCATCTCTAAGCCTCAGGCACTTTCACAGTCTTAAAAATACCTTTAAACAAAATAGTTAACCACCTTAAACCTTCCTCACCATCATACTTCCAAAAATCCACCAGGATCTCGTCAGGCCCCGTCGCCCTACCCCTACGCATCCTATAAATAGCCTTTCTGACCTCCTCAACAGTAATATGCTGACAGTAACTAAAATCACAGCTCTTCTCTGAGTGCGCCAGCTCCCCTAACTCGATGCCTCTGTCTCCCTCCTCGTTCAAAAGTTTATGAAAGTAATCCTGTCATCTCTTCTTAATGTAAACATCCTCCACCAAAACACAGCCATCCTCCCCTTGATGCACTTCACTTGATCGAGGGCACGACCTTTCCGCTCCCTAGCTTTAGCAAGCCTATACAGCCTCTTTTCTCCGCCTTTCTCCTCTAACCCCGCATACAAGCTCTCAAATGCTACCGACTTAGTAGTCGTAACTGCTAACTTAGACTCCTTCCTTGCTACTTTGTAGACCTCCCTATTCACCCGCTTCTCTTCCTTATCTTTAGTCTCAATCAACTTAACATATGCCTCCTTCTTAAACTCTACTTTCTTCTTAACTTCTTCATTCCACCACCAGTCCCCCTTATGATGTCCTGCCCGACCCCTCAAAACACCCAACACTTCTCTAGCAGTCTCCATGATACAGCTGACAGCGTTATCCCATATAGTATCCACGTACCGCCTGCACTCCCACGCCCTCATTCCCGCCATCTTTTCCCCTATGTCCAGAGCACTAACCGGCGTCAAGCCACCCCACTTAAAGGAGTCAAACCCGGCGTCAAGCCACCCCACTTAAAGGAGTCAAACTTCTTGTACCACTGTCTAGGTGTTTGCTTCAGCCCATACAAGCTCCTGTTGAGCTTCTACACCATGTGTTCTTTTCCTGGAACTACAAACCCCTCTGGTTGCTACATATAGATTTCCTTATCCAATTTTCCATGTAAAAACATAGTTTTTCCATCCATTTGCTCAAGATACAACAATACTCAATAAAATTTGGATAGTGGTTAATTTCACAATAGGAGAAAATATTTCAGCATAATCAATACCTTTTTTTTGTGAATATCCTTTGATTACTAACCGAGCCTTGAATTTTTTTTTTCATCTAGTTCTGCCTTGATTCTGAACACACACTTGTTCAACAAGGCTCTCTTTCCTACAGGTAACTCAGTCAGCATCCACGTGTTATTCTTCTCAAGTGAGCTCATCTCAACATCCATGACTTGCTCCTACTTGATTGAATCCTCCATCTGCAGGGCCTCAGTAATAGACTCTGGTTCCCCTTCATCAGTCAGCAACAGGTAATGTAATCATGGTGAATACCTATCTGGTGCTCTAATGGTTCTAGTTGATCTCCTCCAAACCTGCTCAGGTGTTACTTGCTCCACCTTTGGCTCTTCAATGACAGTCTCTGGAGTTTGTTGAGTTTCTGATGTAGCATCTTTGGGTGTATTCTTCGGCAACTCAAGCTCAACTCCCACTTGCTTTGTAGTCTCTTGAACCTTTTGCTCTCTATCCTTGTACAAGACATTTTCATCAAATGTCACATCACAATGTCTTAGGATCTTCGTGTTCTTGTCATCCCAAAACCTGTACCGAAACATGTCAGAACCACAACCTATAAAGTAGAACTTTATAGCTTTAGCATCAAGCTTATCTCTCTTCTCTAGATCAACATGAACATAAGCAGTGCAACCAAAAGTTCTCAAGTAAGAATACTTGAGTTCTTTTTCTGTCCATAGTTCTTCCGGAATCTTGAACCCTAGAGGAACTGATGGTCCTTTATTGATCAAGTATGAAGCTGTGCTCACAGCATCTGCCTAAAACATCTAAGGCAGCCCACAGTGTATTCTCATGCTCCTTGCACGTTCATTCAATGTTCTGTTCATCCTTTCAGCAACTCCATTCTGGCTTGCCTTCCTAGGAACTATCCTCATCAATCTGATTCCCTCAACTGCACAGAATTGTTTAAATTCTGACTTGTCATATTCTCCTCCATTATCAGACCTCGAGCATTTGATATTCAAGCAAGTCTGATTTTCAACTTCAGCTTTCCACCTCTTGGAAGTAGCAAACATATCTGACTTATGTTTCAAGAAGTAAACCCATACCTTCCTACTGAAATCATTAATGAAGGTGACATAGAATCTGGATCAACAGGTGATGAAATGGGAGATGGTCCCCAAACATCTGTATGTACCATTTTCAACCATACTTTCTTCGTTTCTCTTGCGGTCTTCGTGAAGCTTACTCGGTTTTGTTTGCCCATAACACAGCTCTCACAAAGACCCATATCAACATATTTCATCCCCTCTAAAGCTCTTTTTGCAGCCAGCATCTTCATTATTTCAGCACTCATGTGTCCGAGTTTGTTGTGCCACAGATATGAACCTAAAGCACCCTTAGCAACAACAGTCGTGTTTTACATCCTGCAATGGTGTACGAAGTTCTAGTTTTTGTGCCATGTGCTACAACCATAGCACCCTTCACAATCTTCCACGAACCTTTCCCAAACTCTGCTGTGTAGCCTGTGCAATCTAACTGACCAATAGAGATCAGATTCTTCTTAAGACGAGGAATATATTTGACATCCTCCAATGTCCACTGATTTCCTGCTAGAGTGTTTATGCAAAATCCCCCTTTCCTTCAATCGGCAATGGCTTATTGTCAGCAAGATAAACCTTTCCCAAATTTCTAGACTTGAAATTTTAGAACAATTCCTTTCTTGGAGATGAATGAAAAGATGCACCATAATCCAATATCCAGGATTCAACCGGGCTGTCCACACTAAGGATTAGATTATCCCCAATGTCTTCTGCTAAATTAATAAAATCATTATCATCTCCAGATTTCTGATTCTTCTTCTTCTTGGGTCTCTTACAATCTATCCAAAAGTGTCCTTTCTCTCCACAATTCCAACATGTCACGTTGGGTTTTGGAGATTTTCCATGATTTTTCGATTTAGATCTACCATGTGTGTTCTCACCCTTCGATTTGTTTCTCCCCCTTCGATCAACACTAAGAGCATTACCCGATGACTCCCCAGTTTCTCATTTGCGAATGCTTTCGCTAAGAACAACATTTCGATTTCATCAAACTTCAACTACTCAGATCCATGGGAACTGCTAATTACAGCAATAATAGTATCCCAAGACTCGGGTAGAGATGACATCAAAATCAATGCTTTGATTTCATCTTCGAAATTAATATCCACAGAACATAGTTGAGTAACAATCATATTGAACTCATTTATATGATCATCAACGGATCTATTCTCAAACATCTGTAAATTGAACAATCTACGCATCAAATATACCTTGTTCATCGCAGATGATTTTTCATATAAATTTGGTAGCTTCTTTAACAGATCTGACGTGGTCTTCTCCTTGACGATGTTGAACTCCATGTTTCTCGACAAAGTCAACCGAATCAGTCCTAGAGCCTGTCGATCCTTGAGCTTCAACTGCTCCTCCATCATGGACTCCGGCTTCATCCCGGTCAAGGGTTCGTGAAGATCTTTTTGGTACAGATAGTCTTCGACCTGCATCTTCCAGAAACCAAAATCGGATCCATCAAACTTCTTGATTCCAAGCTTCGATCCTTTCATCTTCAGTGATCGTGATGAATCTCCTAGGCTCTGATACCAGTTGTTAGGATCGAATTGCACATACACACTAGATCTGAGGAGAGGATGAAGAAAACTAAAGAGAGAAAGTTCGTGAGGAGAGAGAGATCTGTAAGAATAGATTTCGTGGTAACACCTGTGGGTAAACTCCACGGCGGACGGGCTACTTATATTAATGATTCAACAGTTACATAGAGAAATGAGAATAAAAGGTACAGTGCTACAGTGCCTAAAATTTGGGTCGGGGCTCCCGCCCCCCACGCCCCCAAGCAACCTCACCGCGGAGGTTGAACCGCGAGAACATTAATATATAATAGTACATCACATATTAATCAGGCTCCACAACCCAACAAGGTTCCCATCACCTCCAATCTTCAAGAATGCAGCAGAGTCAGAAGCTGGGAGTGGATCTTCCCTGTTTGCTACCCATACAATCCTCTGACCAGGGATATTCTTGTACCGCATACCGATATATATTCTGCTCGATCTACTTGGACTGAAGAAGCCCAGCTCAAATATTTTTCCAGCAGAGACAAGTGTCTGATTAAGCCACAGTTCTTGGGATTGCGTAAAGGTATCACTTGCAGTAGACACTTGCCTTAAAAGCATCGTTCCAAGCATCAGAAACAAAAGAAATTCCCATCTTGTCCGTGCCATTTTCTTCTCTTTTTTGTTCATTCCCAGACTGAAACTCAACCGATTAAGCTTTCCAAAAGCATCCCTCTGAACAACCCTTTTGGGATTTGACTTCCTTTTCTTTTCTTCAAGAGGATGAATCCTTTGACAAATTCTATTGTGGGAAATAGTTTAATATTTCTGTTCAATTACCAAGTAGTTTGACATTGTCCTTGTTACAGTTGTCACAGAACCTCCCATCTATTGTTTACTTCATCGTCGTCTATTCAAGATCCATCATTGAGAATGACAATTTCTCCCTCGACTTTAAGCTATTTTAGCTTTGACAAGAATTAAGCTCTACACATGCCATCTTTATACAAAATAAAACTAAAATTGAAATCTAGGGTAAATATCTATATATAAAAACAGAAGTCACATCAAGTGATGAAGTTATCAAACAAAAAGAGAAATAGTGTTGGAACCTTTTTATCATGCTATATGGTCAGTGCTAACAGGCAATTAAGCGAATTGCTAGTACTTGCTGCAACTTCCAACCTTTATTTCTTCTGAAATTCATCCACGACTCTTTTTCATTACATATTGAATAAAAGGTCAATATCAAGAGCCTTGCTTTTCAGAATACTGGTAAGGGCAGAGGCAGATGGAGTATATAATCAACAGCGGCAGTCCAGGATTTGAACTACTGTCTACATCATCATACAGTCTGCAGAAAATGCCTGCAAAGATGGCCACTATGAAAACGCTTGAAGTCATTATGACGACGATGAAATGGATGATATACTCAAAATGCTGTTCAATTCTAGAGTCAACACATTTTCTATATATGTGGATCAACTCAAAATGTTATTCAATCAAGTCAACATGACTTGATTATTCCATCTGTCCCATCGCAAAGCAGAAAGCATGTCATCATGTTCTGAAAGCTAATTTAAGAGATAACTTGAATCCTTAAACTTGTACTTAAACAAAAACTCAAAGGAAGACTTGATAAAATAATAATTGGTGATAGAAACCAAGAACAAAAAAAGTTATTTATAGTATGTAGATAAGAGCTTAGACCAAGAGCGGTATAACATGTACCTAGTGGCCGTTTTAAACAAACATAACACTGAACTTTAATTTCAATAACAAAACACATGGTTACAAGTATATTAAGTCCCACATTCCCAAGTCATGTTTGCACATGGTATCAGATGATATTAGTAACTAAGACAAGCCATGTACATATGTTAAAACGGTGCATGCAACCTCTTGAATTGGTTATCGGCCTTCTGCCACAGAGAAGGTAATATCATTAACAGACTGAGGTGGGCTGGTTTGTGATTGGTTATCAGAATTCAACCATCTTTGAAATATGAATGTAGGTTGCTTTGGTTCAGGCAAATCCGTCTCACTACTTAGCATAAAGACAACAGACGGCATTGAAGGTCTATCAGCAGCATGATCTTGGACACAAAGCAGGCCAATATGCATGCATCTCAGCACCGTTATGGAGGAACGCGAGTCCAAAATTGATTTATCCATTAAGTCTAGTCCTTTGCTTTCAGTCCATAGATGCCACGCCTGAAATCATTTTGAAATGACAATATTCCATCGTTAAACATGCTATAAACTTGCATGAACAACTTATGGCAAGAGATCCCGCTGATTTTGCACTTACATAACTGAGAAGGTTAAGATGCCTTTCATGCTCATAAAACCCGTTGTTTCTCTTTCCACTGACAATCTCTAGCAGCAATACGCCAAAGCTGTAGACATCAGATTTCTCAGAAAATAGTCCTCCCATTGCATACTCTGGTGGCATATAACCGCTGCGACATATTTGATACAAGAACGTGTTGTTATTTTTTTTTACGAACTTTTTTGACGAAAGAAAAATGTATAAACAGTTTAATGATAATTTGAGAAAAATAAGAAGTATTTACAATGTTCCCACTATTCTGTTAGTGTTTGCTAGCTCTTGAGTAACTTGAAAAGTTCTGGCCAATCCGAAATCTGAAATTTTTGGATTCATATCATCATCCAAGAGAACATTGCTTGCCTTCAGATCTCGGTGAATGACCCTTAAACAAGAATCACGGTGAAGGTAAACAAGCCCTCGAGCAATGCCTTCAATCATGTTGAAGCGTTTTGTCCACGGAAGCTGATGGCTCTTTTTAGAATCTGATAGTGTCATTTACAGCATTAGATTAGCATTAATTGAAGAGCAAAGAGATATACCATTGTCTTTTAAATGTCAAATGTAGACCCCACTTTGTAGGATTTCACTGAGTATGTCGTTGTTTTAAATGTCGAACGCCACTATGATTGTGTGATGCATGCCAATGAATGAACCAAAAGGGTGAACACCAAATTCTCGGAACGCTAATTAACTGGCCAGTGACTTTAGCATGCTTTTTTTTCTTAAGTTCCTATCTGGGATCGTAGAGAAGATAAGCACGAGCTCCTACCCAAAGGCACAGTTCTATATAAATATATTGAAGTGAACTGGCGGTTTTCTTATGTGGACTTGGGAAATCCTCCCCTCGTGAGCTAGCTTTTGGATTGAGTTAGGCCTAGGTGACATATCTTTACAATACACGAAACATGTCATAATTTCCATTTCCAGAATACGAGATGAAAGATCACTAACAACAAAATACATGGATAACAAGTGATATATGCTGATCAAACCATATGCCACAGAAGAAGTTATGATCGGAACCACTTACCATATAACAACGTATCTAAGCTTCCGTTAGCCATATACTCATAAACTAGTAACTTCTCTTTTCCGTGAACGCAATAGGCCAATATTCTGACGAGATTCCTGTGCTGCAGTTTGGAGATTAGCAGGACTTCATTCTTGAACTCTTCAATTCCTTGTCCTGAGTGACTAGATAATCTTTTCACAGCTATCACTTGTCCATCTTCTAGTTTTCCCTATATCGTTGCCACAGTTTTCACATTAGCAGCATTTTTTTCTGTTTGTGAATCAATTCAGAGATCGGAATTACCTTGTAAACAGGGCCGAATCCTCCTGCTCCAATCTTATTTATTTCACTGAAGTTATCAGTTGCGGTAGCCAGTTTAGCAAACTCAAGAAGCGGTAGTTCTGATGAATCTTTTGGCAATGTTTGATCTTCCCACAGATTGTTCATAGACATTTCTCTTGAATGCTGGCAGTTATCAGACGGAATGTGGTCTTTAATCCTATTTCGTCTATATCCTGATTCTATTTTAGATCCAGATGAGCAAACATTGTAAGACAAACAATAATAAAAGAAAGCAATTTAAGAGTTATACAATGAAAACCAGACATGCTAAAGAAGAAATTCAGAATGTTTAACCTGTGTAAAAATGCGTGATTGTTAAACAGCAAATTGTGATTACTTGGTGACTAGCATGATCATGCCACTTCTTTTGTAGCCATTTACAAACTTGATTTTAGTTTTATGTTGTTTTTACAAGAGAGATCATTTTCTTAGCTTTATTACTTCTGAAAGTCCATCCATGAATCATATAATATTTTCGATTTGATTTGATGTATTAGTCTAAAGAACTATTGAGATAGAAAGGTAAAACATGTAATTTGATAGAAAATTTGATGATAAAAGTTAGCATTTTGGTATTATTTATCAAAAGAAATCTTAGTACTTGTTAGCGGAAATGTAAAAGGAAAGTTATAAAGGATAAAATCAGCTCCCATTTTTAAAATTTCAAATCCAGTAGTTCCTTCTCTTTAGGACTCTTGTATATAGATAAGTATTATCCTTTTCTTAGTTTATGTCTTTGTTGTATTGTATTTTTATATACTCAGTCTACAATCAATAAGAAAGCATCGTTCCTCTTATTCCATCAACTGTTTTATACTTCATATGGTACCCAGAGCCAATTAACTCTCACGAGTATAATTCTTTTGGTCCCTCCCACTCTTCCCATCAAAATGGCCACAAACATAACTGTAACCAATTCAGATGCCAACACCACAATTGTCCAATTCAATTTTGTCACCCAATTACCAATCAAACTAACTGGCAGCCATAATTTTTCCCTTTGGAAAGCACAAGTGTCCATGCTTATGCGTGGTCACAACATTTATGGCCATCTTAACAGTTCTCGCCCTGCTCCTACTCGCACAGTGGCTCAAAATAATTAGGAAGTTGAAAATCCTGAATTTGTTTCATGGTATCGCCAAGATCAGCTTATTCAAAACGCCATCTTGGCCTCAGTTGATCCTACACTTGTTGCTACAGTTGTCGCTGCATCCACCGCCAAGGTTGCTTGGGATGCTTGCACACTGCATATGCCAACAAATCGCAAACAAGAATCTTTATTTTGCATAATCATCTGGCTCGTCTCTTGAAGGAAGCCCTTCCCGTCTCTGATTATCTCCACCAAGTTCGATCTCTCTGTGATGAACTTGCCACTGCTGGAGCTCCTGTGTTTGATGAGGAACTGATTGTCAAAATCCTCACTGGACTTGGCCCAGATTTTTATGAAATATCTGTTGCAATCTGTGCAAGACACTCTACTATCTCTTATCCAGAACTTTATGTAAAGTTGCTTGATTATGAACTTTTTATAAAACATGAAGAAGCAAAGAAGCCATTATCATCACCAATTACTGCTGCTATTGCACAGAAAACAAACACGCATCCTCACCAAAGAAACAACTCAAACACGCATCCTCGACAAGGAAACAACAACTCCAACAGGCGTCCCAGTGCAAATTTCCCCAACACCAACCAGCCATGGCGTAGTGGAAAAAATAACCAAGAATAACGATATGACAACACTCTAAAGTGCCAGTTGTGTGACCGTCCTGGTCATTCCGCCAAAGCCTGCACATCCTAATCACACAATCACCTACAAGCCCGAGCAAACTATGCTGCTCGGTTTTCAACTCAAGAGGCTCCTTGGATTGTTGATACTGGCGCCACTCATCATATGGCCTCAGATGCTCAAAACTTCACTGATGTGCAAAACTACCACGGCCCAGAGGAGATAGCAATGGGAGATGGTAGCAGCATTCCAATATCTCATACCGGTAACATCAACATAAGTGCATCAAATAAGCAATTTAAGCTTCTCAATACCTTATGCTATCATGCTATAAAAAATAACCTTATTTCTGTTTCTAAATTTTGTTGTGATAACCACACCTTCATTGAATTTTTTCCTTTTTCTTATCTTATGAAGGATCTGAGTACGGGGGCGCCTCTGTTTCGCGGGCAGAATAGAGATGGGTTGTATGAGTGGCCGTCGAGCAATGGGAATCATTCACCACAATGCAATGTTGTCATTCCTCTACACCTGTGGCATGGGCATTTAGGTCATCCTAGTCATCGTATTTTAAATAGGATTTTGCATCAGTTTTCTCTCCAAGTTTCACATTCTAGAACCAATTTAGTTTGTAATTCGTGTTATTCTAATAAAATGCATAGGTTACCCTTTTCTGAAAACTCATTGCAAAGTAAACAACCATTGCAAATTATTTATAGCGATTTATGGGGGCCCTCTCCTGTTTTGTCAATCAATAACAAGCGATATTATGTCTTATTTGTTGATCAATACTCGAAATACATGTGGTTGTTCACTACAAAATCAAAAAAGAAAGTTCTTGATGTCTTTCAAGCTTTGCATCCTTACTTGAGTGACGGTTTCAAACCAAAACTTTGTCTCTCTATACTGACGGTGGTGGTGAGTTTCAAGATTTATCCTCATATCTCAAAAGTCATGGTATTGAACACTTAGTGACCCCTCTCTACACACCCCAAAGAGTCACACTAGTTGAACGTCGTCACAGGCATGTTATTGAGACGGCCAAAACCTTGCTGCACCAAGCCTCCTTTCCCCTAAGTTCTTAGAGTTTTGCTTGTCATCAAGGAGTCTACCTTATAAATCATCTAACTCAAAAGTTACAAAATAAATGTTCCTATGAAATTCTATTTCAAGAGTCTCCAAAGTATGAATGTAATACCCTGTGTTTTCGTGCTAGAATTCTAACCGTTGTTCTTACGCGTCTAAGCCCGAATCTAAATGATTTCCATGTGAATACAAGTTTCACGATCATTATCATAGTCTATTAAGTGGTTTAGAGGTGAAAAAATGTTCATAACAATTACTTAGAACAAAGTTGAGCTAAGATCTTTTGATTCGTCCAAAATTCGATATTCGATTCTACAAGGGTCTACTTCAATCGTATAACTATTTATATACATAAAATTTTCCAGATCAAAGACCCACCAAATTGTAGATAATTGAATTAGCTTTCGAACGATACCAATTTCACAAAAATCCGACAATCGAGTAAAACGTTATACAGTTTTCCGTGTGAGGCAGTAAGCCGACGCGATAGCGAAGTGTCGAGATCGCGTCGGGGCACTGTTTCAGATGCTAATTCTGTATTTTTATGGGTCTAGAGGCATCTTGATCATTTTACCTCACCCTAATCCGTCTATAACAAATAATTTCTGCCCCTAGGAGCAAAAAAACTGCTCCTTTACTCAATTCTCTCAAGAACACATATTAGGGTTTCAACCCAAAGTTCAAGAAATCTCAAGATTTCAGGTTTTCAAAATTGTTTACAGAATTAGAATCCCCAGACCGAGGGCTTCAAGAATCATCCGTCAAATTCCTAATTTGAGGTACGTTGGGTTCAGCCTAAAAACTATATGGGCTATTGAATTACTTGAACATGATTTAAGTCTCCAAGTATGAATTTTATAAAAGGGTTTTGGAATCCATGCTTAATTATGCATTATAAATGTTTGAATGACATTGTTGTTTTGACCTTTAGGTCTTTACCCCATAAATTGATTTATAAGTGTATGTATATGTATAAAGATTGAGATTGAAGATTGTGTTGAGAGCATAAATTATGAAATCCCTCTTTTATGATGAATTTAAGTTTATGATCTTGTTGTGAATGATTTGAAATGCATGATTTGTGGTTTGAAATTAGTTTCTAAATATCATAGTATTTGCACATGATTTAGAGATGATGAGAGGGTGTTTCTTGATATAATTATGTTCTTGTTTTAAAGAGAAAGAGTTGCATGTGATTGAACAAATTTGACATGACCACCTTGTATTATTGAAATGTTGACAAAGAGAGTTTCTTGCATGTGTTTACATGAGTTTTAAAGAAAGAGTTTCTTTGAATTGATTTGCTGATATGATGGTCTCAAACTTGTTTGAAATCAAAGATTTATAATATGTTATTAGATGGCTCAGAGATGTGACTTGCAAGTAAATGGTATGACGATACCATATAAATGTATGCCATAACAGAGTTAGAGTTTTCAGAGTTTGATTTCAGAGAATGTATGATTTTAAAGAGTTAAAAATGGGCATAAAGAGGGTTAGGTGGTTGCCCGAAGATGGCTTGAGTTAAAGTAACGTGTAGCCAGAAACTATGTTTTGCCGATACGGGTACATTATTTCCCCACGAGGGACTTTTACGCTGGCCTAGTGCACCGTGGCATACAGAGCAGGGACTCCAACCCTTGCAGCAAACTTGGGTTGGAGGCTTGTCTACCGAGTTAAGGGCAGATTCCATATAGCCCGTGGAATAATAGAGTTGTAGGGCATACCACCTAGCACAGAAGTAAAATAAAGAGTGTCACAGAGTTTTCAGATGATTGTTCAAAGTCTTTTACATATGCCCATGTATTTTTCTCATTATATGTTATGTTTATGAACTGTTTTCGAATTAGTCTCACTTATGTTAAATAAAAATTATTATTTTGGATTTGTTCTGCGTACCAGTACAACTGTATTGACCCCCTACCTTTCAGGGTTTGAGGATTAGTCTAGAGGTCCTGCTAAACCGTAAAGTTTTCAGGTTGAAGTAAAGTGTGCAGTTGGTGAGGCTTCTTTATTCCGGAAGGCCTATGTCTTTCAGACTTTTGTTATTTATGTTGGTTTTGGTTCACTGGGAGCCTTGTCCCAGTTTTCAGACAGCTTTGGTTCGTATATAGTAGAGATTTCGCAGACTGAGTCAGATATTATCTAGATGTTGTTGAATTGCAGTTTTCATTATTACTTTGAACTTAGAGTATGACCATGGTTTCGTATTGATTTATGTTTCCACATCTTCTATTATTGTATGAATATTGTGCATGATTACCAGATAGAGAAGGGCATCTGCGCCTTCATGGTTCGGGATGGTCGTTACAGCCAAGGCCCCGGCTCGGGTCGTGACAATCAATCCCTTAGAGTTTTTGGTTGTTTATGCTACCCATGGCTCAAACCAAATGGCAAAAATAAATTAGAGCCAAGATCTAATCCCTGTGTGTATTTAGGATTTTCTAATAAACATTATTGCCACTAACGTTTTGATCCCGTCAAGAATAAATTATACTTATCAAGGGATGTTCTATTTTTGGAAGATACCTATCCTTTTCAGAATATGTTTTCCAATTTAAAACTGAAACAGAGCAATAATATTTCCTGGGAAATTTGTTCTGATGTTCAACCTTTGAATCATATACCGTCAAGTTCAGATTCTTGTCATCCACTCCCGAATGCTCTTCCCGTGCAGTATCCACTACCCAGCTCAACTTTTGCCACATCAGAAAGCGTCTCCGCTGCATCAGGTAATTCTCAAAATTTATATTCTCTTTTGTTGCCACCTGCAATTCCACCCCTACTTGATAATACTCAACCACCACCATCATCCAAACCATTAATCACCTATCAACGCAAAAATCATCCACAACCAAACACCTCATTGATGCCACTTGCTTCCACTGTCCAGTCCCCCAACCCTCCTTCTCAATCAACCAATGACAACCCTTCTCAAAGCACACTTGCTTTGATTACGTCCACTCCTTCACCTATGGTGACCACTTCAACTCATCCCATGGTCACACACTCCAAGATAAATAAACTCAAACTCAAGCAGTTTAGTGTTAGTGTCCAACTTTCCTTGCCATTTGTTCCTCGTACATATAAACAAGCATGTCCTCACCCTCACTGGAGAGAAGCCATGAAAGCTGAATTTGATGCCCTTGTTAGGAATCATGCATAGGATTTGGTTCCAGCTTCTCCTTCGATGAATGGGGTTGCCTGGAAGTGGTTGTTTTGTATCAAACATAAATCTGATGGTTCCATTAACAGGTACAAATCTCGGCTTGTTGCAAAGGGATTTACCCAGCGTCTAGGATTAGACTACGATTCGACCTTTAGCCCGGTAGTCAAACCAGTAACTGTTCGGTTGGTGCTTACTATTGCGGCGCAGTACAACTGGCCTATCCATCAGATTGATATAAATAATGCCTTCCTACAAGGACATATTGAGGAAGAAGTGTATATGAGGCAGCCACCGAGCTTTGAAGATTGAAGCCTCTCCGCCCATGTTTGCAAGCTGAACAAAGCGATCTATGGCTTGAAACAAGCTCCCCAAACATGGTACACTGAGCTCAAAAATTGTTTGTTAACTGTTGAGTTTGCCAAATCTCAATCTGACTCTTCTTTATTTATTTTGCATAAATTTGGGTTCACTGTCTATGTTCTTATCTATGCGAATGATATAAGGAAATCAAATTCGGGGGGTTCGTCATATAATAGATGGTCTTTCCAATCGCTTCTCTTTGAAAGACCTTGGATAGCTCCATTATTTTTTGGGCGTTGAGGTTATCTTCTACTGATGGTCTTTTTTGGTCTCAGCACAAGTATATTATGGATCTTTTAGATGATGTTGGCATGATAGGCTGTAAAGGAGCACCTACACCTATGACTTCAACTACCACTTTGACAGTTTCGGTGAATGATCCTCCAACTGATGGTACTCTTTATCGATGGGTAATTGGAAAGTTTCACTACTTATCCTTTACACATCCTGATGTTACCTTCACAGTTAGCAAGCTTTCTCAATTTATGCACAATTCATGTCACTGTCACTGGAAAGCAGTCAAGCGATTACTTCGTTATTTTCATCACACCTGCCAATATGGTATACGGATCGAAAAAGCTCCAAATTCTCGTCTGGTTGTTTATTCTGATTCGGATTGGGCTGGTGATCCGGAAGATCGCACCTCTACATCTGGATATGTTATTTTCATGGGCAGCACATCAATTTCCTGGTCCTCAAAGAAACAATGCTCAGTCTCTCGATCCTCTACAGAAGCTGAGTACAGAGGTGTGGCTGCTGCTGTTGCAAAAACCAACTGGCTAACAAATCTTCTTCACGAACTTCGTCTTTCACTTAAGGGGGTTCAGCAGGTTTTCTGTGACAACATAAGCACCACTTACATTTGTTCCAATCCAGTTTTCCATAGTAGGATGAAGCATGTCGCCATTGATTTCCATTTTGTTCGTGAACAGGTTCAGAACAAGGATATTGAAATACATCACGTTCACTCAGCTGATCAAGTGGCTGACATACTCACAAAACCACTTCCCAAAGCCTCTTTTGTACAGTAATTTTCCAAGTTTGGCGTTGTTGACACCACCAACTTGCGGGGGCCTAATAAAGGATAAAATCAGCTCCTATTTTTTAAATTTCAAATCCAGTAGTTCCTTCTCTTTAGGACTCTTGTATATAGATAAGTATTATCCTTTTCTTAGTTTATCTCTTTGTTGTATTGTAATTATATATACTCAGTCTACAATCAATGAGAATGCATCGTTCCTTTTATTCCATTAACTGTTTTATACTTCATAGAAGGAACACAAGATTTAACGTGGTTCGGATCAAAGTAACCGCATGTCCACCAGTGAAAAGTTTTCTTTATGTAATTCACAAAGAAAGGGGAGATATCTCAATCACACCTAAGGGAATTGCTCTCTCAACTCTCTACTCTTACAACGATTTAGGATCTTTGGGATGGTTAAACAATGAAGAATGATCATCCTTATAATAGATGACCAAATTTGGGCTTCACGCTCAAAAAAGAAAAGGAACAATAAAACCTCTTGATCATCCTTATATGGTGAAGCTCAACGCTACTGGTGTACATAATTACTATATTGGCGATACAATCTTGAAATCGGGAGAATAGTTTACCTCTTTGATTTGCTTTCCACCTGCAGAAGATGCATCCAAGGATTCCCAATATGAAAATGCTTGAAGCCACTGTGAAGCCGATGATAAGTTCTTTCTTCTGATTATCTTCATCTAAAATATGTTTAGTTATAATACAGAAAGGTGACAACACAAAGCAATCTTAATCATGTAAGCGTAATGGTGAGAGTTGAACTTACCCAGTTCAGAATAAGCAAGACGAAGGAACAAATCCACGCCATCATACGGAAAATGCTGAACATCCATAAGTTCTGAAGTCCAAACTGTGCAATTAATTCCATCTGGATATGCATAGGCTGTACAGGAACAGTTATTCAGGCACCAGTTTTCGCAGTTCTGAGCGCCGTTTTGATCATTTAAATATATAAAGTGATCTGGCAATTTCATATTACTCAGTTGCAAAAACTTGTCGTTTTTGGATACCTTTGGGGCTACATCACTTGTACTGATTTCACATAGAAGTTTAGTTTGCCTCATACAGCCACCAGTCCAATTTCTTCTGATCCATTCATCAGTTGACTTTGGTACAAATCCTCTCAAGCAATCACAGACCGGAGACTTATTCTTGTCACAAACACTGTAAGGACCACAAATTCCATAAAAATCGCATGGATTCTCTGGTACCTTCCACGAGTCGATCCATGCATTCAGTTCTTCATCCCATACCATCATCTGCAATAGCCCTGATGGATTTAGGACCACGATTGTAACATAAGGATCGTCAGAAGTATTCAAACGGAGAAAGGCAGATTCCTGTTGCTTGTTTACTATTACATTTACAGTATTTGGAGACCCCTCACTGCCATCGGGTATGCCTATGAAGTTCCCCCCAACCCATGGGCCACCTCTGTAGAAAGGCCTCAAGTGATTTGTCCAAATGAAACCTTGAGGTGGCATTTCTACCGAAAGTCCAGCAATGAACTTTCCAGGCGATGGATCGTCTTCAGCCTGCCAGGACGATAAAACAAGTTTCACGCCAGCCCTGGTGTTGTATCCAACATTCATTCCTGATAACAAGATATCACAAGGATAGTCAAAACTATTCCACAAAGATGTTCCCGAGACGCTGTCTTTAAGAATGAGTTCCCCTTTGTCTGTAAGTACACCAATTGTTTTATTAGAAACGACAGACACATTGGTTGACCAAACGGTATTTTGGTTGCCATCGACAATTCTGAGGTTCCCATCACCTCCAATCTTTAAGAATGTGGCAGAGTCAGAAGCTGGGAGTGGATTTTCTCTGTTTGCTACCCATACAATCCTTTGACCAGGGATATTCTTGTACCACATACCGAGATATATTCTGCTCGACCTACTTGGATTGAAGAAGCCCATCTCAAATATTTTTCCAGCAGAGACAAGCGTTTGATTAAGCGACAGTTCTTGAGATTGCGTTAAAGTATCACTTGCAGTAGAGACTTGCGTTAAAAGCATCGTTCCGAGCATCAGAAACAAAGGAAATTCCCATCTTGTCCATGCCATTTTCTTCTCTTTTTTGTTCATTCCCAGACTGAGCTTCTTCAAGAGGATGAATCCGTTGACAAATTCTATTGTGAGAAATAGTTTAATATTTCTGTTCAATTGCCAAGTACTTTGACATTGTCCTTGTTTCAGTTGTCACAGAACCTCCCATCTATTGTTTACTTCATTATTTTCTATTCAAGATCCATCACCGAAAATGACATTTTATACCGCTGACTTCAAACTCGCTAGGATATATCATCTAAAGCTATTGTAGCTTTCATAAGATTAAAGGAAAATACTTTTCCTTGTCTGAGTAAGTTCGCTTGCGGAGCATGAAGAATGAAATTATAAACTATATTGTGTCTCAATTGTAAAAAGCACTGGTGCATTAAAATATCAAAGTCAACATAACTTGTTTATCTACTCATCCTGTCACAAAGTAGAAAGCAAATCATTGTGTTCGTCATTGCTGATCACACCATTTAAAATCAAAGGTTTTATCCTTCAAGGCTATGTTGCTCGGACTCTTCAAAAATATCGATGGGTGTGTGTCGGATCCTCCAAAAATAGTGTATTTTTGAAGGGTTTGACATGGGTGTGGCAACATTTTGGAGAGTCTGAGCAACTTAGCTTCAAGGTATTACTTGCGGAGCCTCGAATTTGCTGCCAACCCATCCTTTTCAAGGAGATTTGACTACAAATTTAGGTTGATGGCAGAGCACACCATTATATTTGCATTTGCTAGGAAATTATGATGTGGGAAAAAGTTTAGCTTTGTTTAAGAAAAATGTAAGCCATGGTTGGGTTCAACTACTTGTAACTTCTGTCCTAATTCTCCGCGCAGTTCTATGTTCCTGTGATGAACTTGGTTTTGACATGTCGATAACTGCTAAGGTAACCTTTTAGTATTGTGCTCGTTAGCAAGGAAAAGTATGTCTTAAAGCCTTGATGACAACACTGAAGCGCTCGCCAAGCGAGGTGAAATGCTCAATGGAGTGTTTTTGCCCCGAAGTTGTTAAGATAGTCTTGTGTACGGGGAGAACTTCCCTCAATATTTTTGTACTGTCATAGTGTCATTTATATTAGTGATTCAGACATATGTAGATCAATTGACCAAACCATATTAAATTATTCTTCTTCTTTTAGTATAGTTTTCTTTGTTGTCAAGGTTTTCTTTATATGCTTTCACGCGACATCTGGTAATTTCAATCCCAACAAGCTATTGAGTCGGGATGACCTCATACCTATGCCTCTACATCTACCTCTAACAATCAATGAGTTTAATTTACAGTATATTTGACCTGGAACACAGATATATATATGTGAAAAATAACTAAAATTTCAATGAATATTATTACAGTCTGCGGTATAATCCAGAAATCAGAAGCATAGCTAACCTCTTTGATTTGCTATCCTCCGGCAGAAAATGCCTGTGTTCATATGGACGATATACTCAAAATGCTGTTATTACAGTATTCAAAGATAAGAGCTTAGACCAAGACCAACCTGTATCGAGTGGGCCGGTATAAACAAACATCAAACACCAGTTTCACAAGAACAAGGAAAAAAATGTAAACGACAGAGAAGGAAAGAACTCAAATGAAAAATGTAAACGACAGAGAAGGAAAGAACTAAAATGAACTTTGATCACAATAACAAAACTGAATCTTACAACTGATCCAACATTGTCTTCTGGCATTTAAGCACGTGTATAGCTGCACAAGATATGAGTATTTTAAGTCCCACATTCCCAAGAGCCATGTTTGCATATGGTATCAAAGCTGTTTTGTTTCCTAATGTTGGGCCACCATAATCCACATTGTAGTTATGAGGGTGTAGCGGAATGCTAAGTCCCACATTGAGGGAATGAGTTTTGGCCTCCTTATATCGTATTGGGTAAAGTTAGGCCCCCGAGCCACATCTTCACCAAGTACAACCATTCATTACATCTCTTCCCCTTCTCGTGCACCTTGACTTCAATACTAAAATATATTGCTTTTGACAAAGTGCACAGTTTATGTCTGAGTTCAATGGATAAAGATAGCTATGTGATAAAATATACATAAAGAAATGATCGGATAATAATAATAGTTTAGACAAGACGTAAACACATTTTAAAACGGGACATGCAAGATATTGAATTGGTTATCGGCCTTCTGCCACAGAGACAGTAATATCATTAACAGACTCAGGCTTGCTTATTTGTGATTGAGTATCAGAATTCAACCATCTTTGAAATACGAACGTAGGTTGCTTTGGTTGAGGAAGATCCGTCTCACTACTTAGCATAAGAACAACAGACGGCATTGATGGCCTATCAGCAGCATGATCCTGGACGCAAAGCAGGCCAATACGTATGCATCTGAGCACTGTTGCAGAGGAATCTGAGTCCAAAATTGATTTATCCATCAAGTCTAGTCCTTTTCTTTCAGTCCATAACACCCATGCCTGAAATCGTGTCAAAATGGCAATACGCCATGGTTTATACTATAAATTTTCATGAATAACTCGTGGATGAGATCCTGCTGATTTTACACTTACATAACTGAGAAGGTTAAGATGCCTTTCATGCTCATAAAATCCGCTGTTTCTCTTTCCACTGACAATCTCTAGCAGCAATACGCCAAAGCTGTAGACATCAGATTTCTCAGAAAGTAGTCCTCCCATTGCATACTCTGGTGACATATAACCGCTGCAACATATTTGACATAAGAACGTGTTGTTATTTTCTATTATGAACTTGTTTCACGAAAGAAAATGCAGGAACAACTTATAAAGGAAAAATGAGAAAAAGAAGTAGAGGTATTTACAATGTTCCCACTATCCTTTTAGTGTTTGCTAGCTCTTGAGTCACTTGAAAAGTTCTGGCCAACCCAAAATCTGAAATTTTTGGATTCATATCATCATCCAAGAGAACATTGCTTGCCTTCAGATCTCGGTGAATGACCCTTAAACAAGAATCACGGTGAAGGTAAACAAGCCCTCGAGCAATGCCTTGAATCATGTTGAAACGTTTTGGCCAGGGAAGCTGATGGCTCTTTTTAGAATCTGATAGTGTCATTGACAATATCAAACTAGATAAATAATTGAAGAACAAAGAGATTTACCATCATCTTTTAAATGGCGAATGTCACTATGTATGCACGATGCACGCCTATGAAGGAACCGGAATGTTAAACACCAAATTCTCTGAACACTAAGTAACTGGCCAGTACCTTTAGCATGCTTCTTTTTCTTAAGTTTCTATCCGAGATCTTAGCGAAGATACGCATGAGGTCCGAACCAAAGCACAGTAATATATATTTCTAATAAATATCATAATATATAAGGATACGAGATGAGGATCACTAACTATAAAAATACAAGGATAAGAAGTAAAATATGATGATCAAACCATAGGCCACAGCAGAAACTATGATTGGAACCGCTTACCAAATAACAAAGTGTCTAAGCTTCCGTTAGACATGTACTCGTAAACTAGTAACTTCTCTTTCCCATGAACGCAATAAGCCAATATTCTGACAAGATTCCTGTGCTGCAGTTTGGAGATTAGCAGGACTTCATTCTTGAACTCTTGAATTCCTTGTCCAGAGTGACTAGATAACCTTTTCACAGCTATTGCTTGTCCGTCTTCCAGTCTTCCCTGTATGATATTTATTATGATGGCTTTAGTTTTCACATCGGCAACAGTTATTTGTGTGTGAAACATTCAGCAGACTGTTATTACCTTGTAAACGGGGCCAAATCCTCCTGCTCCAATCTTATTTATTTCACTGAAGTTATCAGTTGCAGTAGCCAGTTTAGCAAAGTCAAGAAGCGGTAGTTCTGATGAATCTTTTGGCAATGCTTGCTCGTCCCAGAAATTGTCTGTAGACAGTTCCCTTGAATTCTGACGCCTATCAGCCGGAAAGTAATCTTTAATTCTATTTCCTGATTTCATTTTGGATCCACATGTGAGAAGCATGAGCATTCAGGATCCCTCGGCTCAGGTGTAACAAAAAATTAGTAACGAAAAGGAAAAATGGGGGTAAAGAAAACATGGCAACTAATAGGAAAGCAATGCAGCTCATTCAGGAAAGAAACAGTACCATCAGCAAAATAGTGCGATCACTACATGAATATGGTTTGATCATCTATTATTGCACTCCAAATATTTTGTTTTATTCCTACTCAACATGAATCATTTAGATTCCAAAGTTTGTCTCCACACTTCCAACCTAGCATCATCAATCAATATAACATACACCATGGCTCCTCACCTTGAATATGACGAGTCAATTCATCCATCACCAAGGCAAATAGGAACAGGCTAAGTGTTGTTGATCCCCGGTGCAACCCCATCTCTACAGAAGCATGCCTAATATTTTTCATTTTTTGCAACGATTTGAATAGCAAGGTTGATACGAAAGGAATAAGTTGAACAAGTCAACGTCGTGTTTTAATATACACACTCAGCGTCAAATTTAGGAAAAAGTAATTTTAAAGTACTTTTATGGGAATGGCCATGAAGGTTGAACGATTATTAACTCACTCACTTCAAAGAAAAAAAGAAAGGAAAAGGATTTTATGATGAACCTCGACACTAGTGGTCTACAAAGTTACTATCTTGGCGATAAAATCTTGAAATCAGGAGAATAGTTTACCTCTTTGATTTGCTTTCCACTGGTAGAAGATGCATCCGAAAATGCCCAATATGAGAATGCTTGAAACGATTGTGAAGCCGATGATAAGTTTTTTCTTCCTTTTATCTTCATCTAAAATATGTTCTAGTTATCATACAGAAAGGTGACAACATAAAGCAATTTCAATCATCTAAGCATAATAGTGAGAGTTGAACTTACCCAGTTCAGAATAAGCAAGACGAAGAAACAAATCCACACCATCATATGGAAACTGCTGAACATCCGTAAGTTCTGAAGTCCAAATCATGCAGTTAATTCCAGCCGGATACGCATAGGCTGCACAGGAACAGTCATTCAGGCAACGCTTTTTGCAATTCTGAGCGCCATATTTATCGTACAAATATGTGTAGTGATCTGGAAGTTTCATATCGCTCAGTTGCAAGAACTCATCATTTTTCGATCCCTTTGGAGCCATGCCACTTGTACTGATTTCACAAAGAAGTTTATGTCTCCTCACACAGCCGCCAGTCCAATTTCCTTTGATCCATTCATCGGTTGACTTCGGTACAAATCCTTTCAAGCAATCGCAGACCGGAGTCTTATTCTTGTCACAAACACTGTAAGGACCACAAGTTCCATAAACATCGCATGGGGTCTCTGGTGTCCTCCAGGTGACCTTCCATGCATTCCGTTCTTCTTTCCATACCATCATTTCCATGATCCCTGATGGTTTCACGACCATGATTACAACATCAGAATCGTTGAAATTATTGAAACTGAGAAAGGCAGATTCCTGTTGCTTATCTGGTATTACATTTAGACTACTTGCATACCCTTTGTCATCATCAGGTATGCCTAAGAAGTTCCCTCCGTCCCACGGGCCACCTCTCCAGTAAGGCCTCGAGTAATTAGTCCAAGTAAATCCTTGAGGAGGTATCTCTACCGAGAGTCCAGTAGTAAACTTTCCAGGCGACGGATCATCTTCAGACCGCCAGGATGATAAGACAAGCTTCATCCCCGTCCTGTTGCTGTATCCAACTTTCATTCCTAATAACAAGGTATCACAAGGATAGTTAAAACTATCCCATAAATATGTCCCTGAGACACCGTCTTTAAGAATGAATTCCCCTTTATCTGTAAGTACAGCCGTTGTCTTATTAGACCGGACAGATATATTCGTCGACCAAACAGTATTTTGATTGCCATCCGTAATTCTGAGATTACCGTCACCTCCAATCTTCAAGAATGCCGCAGAGTCAGAAGCTGCGAGTGGATCTTCCCTGTTTGCTACCCATACAATCCTCTGACCAGGAATGTTCTTGAACCACATACCGAGATATAGTCTGCTCGAGTTACTTGGACTGAAGAAGCCTAGCTCAAATATTTTTCCAGCAGAGACTAGCGTCTGATTTAGCAACAGTTGTTGGGATTGAGTTAAGGTATCAGTTTCCGCAAACACTCGTGGTAAAAGCATCACTATGAACATCAAAAGAGGAAAAAAATCCCATATTCGCCAAACCATTTTCTTCAGCATCCGTCATAACAGACCTTTCAGGATTTTCACTCACATTGCTTTTCTTCAAGAAGATGAATCCTTTGACAAATTCTATCGTCGGAAATATTTTAAATATTTCTGTTCAACAGTATACCAAGTAGTTTGACATTATCCTTGTAACAGATGTAACAGAAACTCCTACTCTTTGTACTTATTTACTGTTCACTTCATGATGAAAATGACATCTTTTCCCTTGACTTCAAACTGTCTAAATATATATTATCTAAAGCTATTGTAGCTTTGACAAGATTGAAAGAAAATACTTTTCCTTGTTATATCAAATATCAAAGTCAACATAACTTGATTATCTATTTTATCCAGTGCAATGTAGAAAGTAAATTATTTGGTTGGAAAACTTTAATGTGACGAAAAGTTTGTCTTTGTTTAAAAAAGGCATACTACATAAACAGACACGCAAACTTGGCTTAGCTGACAATAAGACACCTCAAATTTGATCTCCAATGGAAACTAAACACTAACTCGTCTCCAATGTGTCTTATGGACACCCGACTCTAACTTGGAGTTGTCTAGATGATCATTTTGTAAGTTGGAGTATTCAAGTGACAAAACGGAGACGACTTGAGGTTCCTAGATGTGCATACTCAAAGTTGGAGTGTTTACTTGTCAGTTAGAGAAAAATTTGAGTGTATGTTTACATATAAAAATAAGAGCCGCAGAGGGTGCATTGTGAAGCAAGAAACCAAGATCAGGAAAACAACAACAACAAAGAAGGGTGCGTATTACATATAAAAAATTGTATTTCATCACATTAATGTAATTTAAGTTTATCAGTTGTAACAGTAAAACAATTCAATCCCAAACAAGTTGAAGTTAGTTATATGAATCTTCACTTCTCCATTTAAGCTTAACACATGTCATCATCATACCGAATAAAATTAAAACTGAAAAATAAGCTAGCTACAACATCATATATACCCAATGAAGTCCTATAATTGGGGTTCGGAACTGTTGAACGTATTGAAACTGAGAATGGCAGATCCCTGATGCTTATGATCTGATACTATAATTATACCACTTGCATACCCCTTGCCGGGATCACGTATGCCTATGAAACTCCCTCCATCCCATGGTTAAGCTCGCCAGTAAGGCCTTGAGTAATTAGTCCACATTTGAGGTGGCATATCTAGGGAAAGTCCAGTGATAAACTTACCAGGCGATGGGTCATCTTCAGCCTGCCGGACAGGATGATAAGATAGACTAGTTTCACTCCCGTCCTGGTGTTGTATCCGGAAACTGTAAAGAATGGATCTTGGGCCTAACTCAATCTCAAAAGCTAGAGGTGAGGATTACCAAAGTTCATATAAACAAACTACCAATCCATTCCCCTAACCAATATTGAGAGTCTTGTCATTAAATAGAAAATACTCAATGCTTACATCCCTAAAGATCCGTCTTCCTATCCCTAAAGATCAGCTTTTCTATCCCTTTAAATCCGCTATTCTATCCCACCAAATCTGCTCTACTAAAGCCACTACTATTCTCTTTAACTACAAAATCAAATCTATGTAACTACACTAATATACAACAATATATGGTTCCATTAATATATACAATATTTACATCATGATAACAGCAACCATTCCTGATAACATACAGGTATCACAGGGACGGTCCCATAAAGATGTTCCTGAGATAGTATAGTGTCTTTAAGAATGAGTCGACCTTCATCTGTAAGCACGACAATTGTGTTATTCGACTCAACAGAGACGACATTTGTTGACCAAACGGTATTTTGATTGTCGTCAAGAATTTTGAGGTTCCCATCACCTCCAATTAATCTTCCAGATTGCAGCTGGTGCAGTGGATCTTCTCTGTTCGCTACCCACAAAACTCTCTGAACAGGAACCATATACCGAGATATAGTCTGCTCCTCGAGTTACTTGGACTGACGAAGCCTAGCGGAGACAAGAGATTGATTCAGCGACTGAGTTAAAGTATCATTTTCAGCACAGACTAGTGGTAAAAACATAATTTTAAACATCATAAACCAGAAAAAAAATCCCATCTCGGCCGCGTGATCATCATTTTCTTTAGAACTTTTTTCTTATAGCATGAATGAATCCTTAGGTTCAGTCACTTCATTAATATTGATTCGGGATACAAATAAAAATGACATGTTTTCAAGACAAAACAACATGTTCCATGACAACCTGAACAAATTATAAGCTCACAACAGACATTATTCTAAGCTAAATAAACAAAAATCTTATTATATGTGGCTCAATCACAGAGGAATGTTGTATTAAATAACAAAGTCAACAGAACTTAGATTATCTACTAATTTGATCGAAAAGTAGAATCAAAAATCCAATATTCAACTAATCCAGATTCGCACCAGGTGTGCCCACTCAGGGGGTAAAGTCATTGCCCGAACCTGACATTTCTGATTAAGGGTGTTTCAAGTTTAACCATCCGGCCAGCACCAAAAACCCACGAATCTAGATTCACACCCCGTATCCCACTCAAAAGGTAAAGAATCCCTGCTAAAAGATTCTCTATTATCACAGCTCAAATTAGAAATTTCTGACTAATGACTTAGGATAAGGAGTCTCACATCGGCAAAACACAGGAGAGATGATGGGTATATAAGTAAACAGGCTTTTCACTCTAGTGACGTGTTTTAAAGTCGAGCGGGTCTAGGCCAAAGTGAACAATATCACTAGCGGGTTGGGCCATTACAAATGGTATCAGAGCGAAGATTCAATCTTTTCAAGAATTACTTATGCTTCAACATTGGCTAAAACTTACATAAGAATGCAACAACATATTAAAGAAACAAAATCAACATAACAAGTTGTCTGGAACTTAAAAATTTTGTATGCCGAATTCCACGGGATAGCTATCACGTCGAACCCATCATTTCTAATTAAGGGTGTTCCTCACGTTTAACCATCCAAAACCACAAGCCAAATTTTTTATGCCTCATGAATTCCACGAGATACCTATCACCTCCCACCAACAATAGGTATCAGGTAACTCGAACCCAACATTTCTAATTAAAAGTGTTTCTCAAGTTTTAACCATCCAGCACCACAAACTCCGCAGCTCAACTAATCCAGATTCACACCAGGTAACCCATACAAAGGGTAATGAGTCCCCACTAAAAAAAAATTCTCTATTCTCATAACTCGAACCCGATATGTCTGGCTCAAAAAGTAAAGTGACCCCACGAAAAGATTTTATATTCTCATAGTTCGAACCCGACATTTCTGACTCAAAGAATAAAGTGACCTCACTAAAAGTTTCTCTATTCTCATAACTTGAACCCGACATTTCTGACTCAAAGAGTAAAGTTGTCCCCACTAAAAGATTCTATATTCTCATAGCTCGAACCCGACATTTCTGACTCAAAGAGTAAACTGTCCCACTAAAAAGATTTTCTATTCTCATAGCTCGAACTCGACATTTGTGACTCAGAGAGTAAAGTGTCCCCACTAAAAGATTCTATATTTTCATAGCTCGAACCCGACATTTCTGACTCAAAGAGTAAAGTGACCCCACTAAAAAATTCTATATTCTCATAGCTCGAACCCAACATTTGTGACTCAGAGAGTAAAGTGTCCCCACTAAAAAATTCTATATTCCCATAGCTCGAACTCAACATTTCTGACTCAAAAAGTAAACTATCCCCACTAAAAAGATTCTATATTCTCATAGCTTGAACTCTACATTTCTGACTCAAAGAGTACAGTGTCCTCACTTTCATAGCTCGAACCCGATATTTCTGACTCAAAGATTAAAGTTGACCCAATTAAAAGATTCTATATTTTCATAGCTCGAACCCGATATTTCTGAATCAATGAGTAAAGTTGATCCCCACTAAAAGATTCTATATTGTCATAACTCGAACCCAACATTTCTGAATCAAAGAGTACTAAAGTTGTCCCCACTAAAAGATATTATCTTCTCATAGTAATATAATTAAGGGTTAAAAAACCAACTTGATGGTTGTTAATAAATGCTGATCAACCCATTTAAAATGCATGCCAAGATTCAATCTTTTCAAGAATTACTTGGACCTCAAAATTAGCTAAACCTAAATAACAATGCAATTATAGCATTCTGAAAGAAACAAAAGGCAGCCGCGCATGCACTAAAGTTTCCGCTGTATGCAGGATCGAAAAAGAGCCGGAACGCAGCATTAGTTGACATTTCCGCTAGAAGCTATATCCACGACTTAAACCCATGACTTCCTGATCAAGTAACAAATTAAGAGCTTTATCTCTTGCATGCATGCATTTCTGATTGAATTCATGCAAATAAGGTTTGTGTAGTGTCATTTACGTCATGTCTAGTTTGTAAAATATTATTATGTGTAAAAGTTACATAATTTCGAACCTTGTTAATTTTTTCAAAATTACAAAAAAAAAAATTGCTGATTTAGGCCGAATACATCACATTTTCTGGATACATCACTTAATTTTACACATATACATCACATTATTCAGTGATGTATTCAAGTTTTTAAGTAAAAATCAGAGATTTATGTAATTAATTTAAAGAATTAAAATTTTAAATAGTTATGATAAGTTAAGTTGCGGTATGATATAATTTTGTCATATTATATTGGAGCGGATTTGCTCAAAAAAAAAACACACAAATTATAAGGGCTTTCTTCGTTTGGGGTAGAAAAGAGATTTATTTTTAATACGAAGAATAAATTTATATATATAAAGAAAATATTAAAATTATAATAAATACTTATGAACTTACCATAGAAGTAAATTCAAGAGTTAGTCAGTGGTTTTGAAGTACAATATATACTTTGCTTATTGAATTTTTGATATATTATTTATAAATATTAAATAAATTTTAGTACAAATGTTCCCTCCTATTCATATTAAGTGGTGTTTTTGTATTTTTATTTTAATTCAAAATAAGTGTCGTTTCAGATAATTAAGAAGGTATTAATTTTTCTTTTTAAATTTATCGCTATTTAAATAAGTAAATCTTTAAAAAGAATAAGTTAGTTAAAATACTTTTTACTTTTCAGAAGAAAGTATGTTTCTCAAAAAAATGTGTCTAAATTAAAGTGCCAAAACCTATTACATAATCGCTAATTATAACGATAGCTTCACCTTTAACTTTTGAATTGACAATAAAAATATTTCAAATGTACAATAAATGCAATATTAAAATCTTAAAAGAAATGAAATTATTAAATTTAAATATTGGATTTTTCTGTTTCTCCCATAACTTGTTTGAGAGTAAGTTATTATCCAAAATACTTAATAAGACATTCTTTGAGCTTGCTTTCAATTATAAATCAAAGTCCAATATATGGCTTAAAAAATACTTTTCTTTAAAATGTTAACCTTTAATTTGACTTTGTAATTGTAAGTTTCCTGGTTGGCAATATAAGAAGAGGAAGAAACCTCTTAATATTCATTTAATATGATCAATATATAGCCATAACAACAACTAATCCAGTATAATCTCAAAATATGAAAAAATAAAAGCACAAAGAAGTCTAAAGAAGTTCAACATCTATTGTATATAAAAAAAAAAATTAAAATCATATATAAACAGTATAATTTTCTACCAAAAGAGTTTAAGATGAACCCTCGACCCTAGCTGGCTCCTATCTTGAGAAAATAGAGAGTTTGTTTCCGATAGATCCTTAGATGAACGATGATATGATCAAAAAAATAATTTAAATCATATATAAACAGTATAATTTTCCACCAAAAGAGTTTAAGATGAACTCCTCGACCCTATCTGGCTCCTACCTTGAGAAAATAAGGAGTTTGTCTCTGATATAGATCCTTAGACTAACGATGATATGATCAGAAAAATAATTTAAATCATATATTGACAGTATAATTTTCCACCAAAAAAGTTTAAGATGAATCCCTCGACCCTAGCTGGCAAGTTTTTAATGACATGCTAAACCCGGTCCTACCTTCAGAAAATAGAGAGTTTGTCTCTGATAGATCCTTAGATTAACGATGATATGATCAATCAGGTATGTGTGTGTGTGTATATATATAGTATTGATTTGATATATCAGCAGGCCAATAACAACATTAAGATTAGGGATTTTAATGAGATTAGTTGAAACTGAATAAAAAATAATACTACTAATCATTAGCTTGCTATTTAATTATAATGAAGAATTGTCATTAGCTGGCCTAATTAGTTGGTCCATAGTTTAACATATTTTTTCCTGCTAATATAAGAAGGAAAGGAACAAAAAAAAAAATTAAAAAAAAAAGATAGTAGTCTTTTACAATCTCAGAGACATTATTATTTAATTAGTTGTGGATTTCAAACAATATTAGCTCAAATATTCTTCTTAGTTTGTTAATTAGTCTTTACAAGACATTTCAATTGAAAAAAAAATATTATTCTTATATAATAACAATAGCATCATATTTTCTAATTCTCCTATATAATAAGTCACGGTGTGGCAGGTGAAGCACACACCACACCATATCACCCCTAATTAATTATTATATGTCATTTACATATTAAAAAATTAATAATATATAATAAAAAAGTAAAATGGATATTTATGATATGTCTGCTTCAGCTGCTTCAATCATAATTTTATTATTTCATCCCTAATTAATTATTATAAGTTATCTGAATATTAAAAAAATTAATAATATTTAATAAAAAAGGTAAAATAAATAAAAATGATAAATTAACTGTTGATGTTTTAAATTAAGGTGATGTCTTATGTGAGATCCGCTTAAATTTTTTTTATACCTATTTTTAATTTATAGTAATTTTGCTATATTACTTCTAATAAGCTATTATGAGTTATTTAAGTCGTGTCTGCTTTATTGCTTCAATCGTGATTTACCTATATCACTCCTAATTAATTATTATGGTCACCTAAGCATTAAAAAATTAATAATATTTCTTCAAAAAAGTAAAATAAACACAAAATGATATGTCAACATAAAAAAATTGATTGACTATCGAAATTATATTAGTGTCACATAAATTAGGATGAGACAGAGGGGAAGACATAAAGTAACATATGTTAGTTGAAAAATGAGGTAAAATGGATAGTAAATAACAATATTAAAACTTAATATAGAAAAATTTGATTGACTATCGAAATTTTATTTGTGCTACATAAACTGGGACGGATAAAGTCTTATTGAAAAATTATGTGAAAAACATTATAAATCAAATAATGAACAACTTAAAAATTTAAAAGATATAAAATATTTGGCTCACTCTAGAAATTATATCAGTGTCACTTGAATTAGAATAGAAGAAAAAGTATTATAAATCACAATAATTAAAAACATAAATTATTTTAATGACTGATTATCAAAATTCTATTTACGTCACATAAACTAATATAAAAAATAACATATATTGGGCTCGTGCTAGCACGGGTGATTTATATATAGTATTATATATACATGACTTATTACTTTAAACAAATAGTTGTTGCACGTCACCTTAATTTATATTTAGAAGAAATAAGAAAGCATATAAAAAATTGGAACAAATTAATGAATTGTTATATATGATTATGTGACAATTAATGGTTGAAAAATACTTTAAGCAAATTGATTTATTTATTTTTTTTGAGAAAAGGCCTAAAATATATCTGAACTTAAGTGAAATTTATTGTAACACGCTTCAACTTTACGGGGGTCCTATGATGCCCCAGATTATTTTTTACCGTATTTTTGTGGCATATATTTGCTTAGCTGGACCACTTCAGACCCTCATGCGCTCAGTGCGCGTGTATTCACGCAGTGGTCCAGCTGACAAATATATGCCACAGAAATACGGTAAAAAAAAAATCTAAGGGGTTCATAGGCCCCCCCAAAAAAATTGAGGCGTGTTGCAACAAATTTTGTCAAAATTTAGATATATTTCCGAACTTATCTAAAACTTTTTTATATATTTTAGGGAAAATGCTCTCCATGACATATAGAATCCTCACAAAAATATACATAATTTAATGTATGGTGGTACCTTCCCATGCAACTTCCAGGAAATGTTATTTGCTATCTTTTATGTACTTTCCTTCAATTTACATCTTCTTGGACTTTTTCCACCAAAATTTCCTATACATTTTCCTCCTATTTATATATATAAATATCACTTTGTATTCATCATAATTCATCATCTTTTTTTCTTTGATTGTCTATATCCATCTTTAAGTCTACATCCAGTAATAATACTTTTGCTTCAATCGAGGCAAAATGACATTCAGTTGAATCTCTTTCGTTAAAAAATTATATTGTCTGACAAACGTATCAAGTTCAAATCCTAGTGGTGTCATTCTTACATCTTTTTTACAACCCCCTTGTTAAAGTTTCTATTTCCCCCACCTTTTGAAAAGGCATTCAATTGAATTTCTTTTGGTGAAAAATTATATTGTCTTACGAACGTACCTATCAAGTTCAAATCCTAGTGGTGTCCTACTTACATCTTTTTTTCAACACCCCTTGTTAAAGTTTCTAATTACTCCCCCACCTTTTGGAAAGGCGTTCAATTGAATTTCTTTCGTTAAATAATTTTCACGTAAAAAGAGGCTAAGAGATTCTTATTTTGTTTGCGTGTATATATATAAATTGTTGAATCACCTTGACACAACGAGTGGTTCATATAGTCCTAGACTCCTAGTGGTGACATTCTCCACATTTTTTTGAATCCCCTCGACAGAATTTCTGACTCTACCAGTACTAGTCCAATATCTATCGATGTCTACATTGGAGCGCGACGTGGTGTTTGAGGATTTTTTTCCATCAATGTTGGAGAAACTTGGAGCTGAGGGATTCTTGAAAGAGTTAAGAAATGGATTTAGGGTTTTAATGGATGAACAAAGGGAAGTCATAACATTTGAAAGCTTAAAGAAGAATTTAGAATTTTTGGGATTGAAAGACAATGATATGAGTGATGATGAAGTGATGTACATGTTGAATGAAGGTGATTTGGATGGTGATGGTTGTGTAAATGAGATGGAATTTTGTGTATTAATGGTTCGTTTAAGTCCAGATTTAATGGACATTTCAAGAATGTGGTTGGAAGAAACTCTTGCCAAATTGTAATTAGACTAATTAATCTGTGTTGAACTTTGTTATATATCTACAAATTAATTAATCTAGCTTATCCATATAGTTATTGGTTCTTATTTTTTTTTTTTTGAGATAAGCATATAGTACCCCTCAAACTATAGTTAAAGTTGCTACGACATACTCCAACTTTATATGGTTCCTATTACCCCTGACCTCAATTTTAGCGTATTTTTGTCACCCTTTTGTACTAACATGGCATAGTTATTACATAAAAATGGGACTCACATTAAAGGTGTCACGTCAGCTAAAAAGGTGTCACATCAGCTAAAAAAGATGACAAAAATACACTAAAATTGAGTTCAGAGGGGTAATAGGACCCTTGTGAAGTTGGAGTGTGTCGTAGCAAATTTAGTCATAGTTCAAGGGGTACTAGATGCTTTACATTTTTTTTTTGTTTCTGCTCAATGTCTGGTATTCATCGTCTGTTCAGACGAATAATCTAGATTAGTATCGAAAAGTCTCATTGTGGAGGTTAAACGCTTCCTATATACTCAATACGACTTCATTCTCAGAACTCAAATCTGAAACTTCTGATTAAAGATGAAAGAACAATATTTAGCACCCATCACAAATTTTGGATGGTGAATATGGTTGTGTGAATGAGATGGAATTTTGTGTATTAATGGTTGTTTAAGTCCTAATTTAATGGACATTTCAAGAATGTGGTTGGAGGAAACTCTAGTCAAATTGTAATTAAGGGTTCCTGCTCGATGTCTAGTATTTATCTGTTGAGATGAATAATTTAGATGATTAGTATCGGAAAGTCTCATTTTGGAGATTAAACGTTCCCTACTAAAATACGACTCTATTCTCAGAGCTCAAATCCAAAACGTCTGATTAAGTGTTGGAGTTACGTAGAACACATGTATATTTCGAATGTATATTTTGTATCACAATGTCTACTCTTCTTAATGTCCAATTGGTTTTAGTGAATAAACTAGGACAATCCATTAATGCATCCGATTGGGCCTATTTGTTTGTAACCTTCTCCACGACCCGGTCCACTATTATCAAGTATAAATAATAGTGGACCCGGTTCTAGATGATTCCAAGGGAAATAAGAAAAGATTTTTCTTTCTCTCTCTTCGCTTATTCTCTGAAAATTAGCTTAAGGTTTTCATTCCAGTTCATCAAATCCAACTCGATTTCGATCTTAACATGATATCAAAGCCAGGTTTCTTGTAGATCTCGAGGTGCGCTTTCGACCGATACTACCCTCAAATGGAGTTTCTCATGTTGTCGTGGTGGTAGGAGTTCGTTCAGGGACGATCTGTGTTGCAGAAGACCTGTTCTTCAGGGTTAAGAGGAAGACCGGTAACTTCTCTCCTTACGACTAATCGTTTCTCAGACTTGGTATTTTAGATCTGAAGTGAAACTTGCCATATCGTGTTCGCATACTCTGGTATTATCTGAATATTCATCTATCGTAGACACATTTTAAGGATTTCACTCAGTACTTGCATATCGTGGTGTGTTTTGTGTACTCTACAGTAGTCTGTATATTTGACATGGCAAACCCTACTAATGGGACTTCAACCAGGACTTCAACCATAAATATTGGGTTTGAGGAATTCACTTTGGATCCCTCACACCCGTATTATAGACATCCATCTGAGAATCCTAGTTCTCAACTAGTTTTTGTCATTTTCAATGGAAACGGTTATGCTATTTGGAGAAATGGCATGATTACTTCCTTATCCGTGAAGAATAAGTTAGGCATGGTGCAGGGTAAGTTCCCTAGACCCGAGCCCAACAATCCAGATTTTCCTTTCTGGGAAAGGTACGACCACATGGTCAAAGCATAGATAATCAATTCTCTGACTAGAGAGATAGTCATCAGTGTGATGTGTCTATCTAGTGCTAGAGATGTATGGAAAGACATAAATGATATATTTGGGCAATCAAATGGGTCTAGGTATATACACATCCACAGAGAGATCAATGCTACAGTTCAAGGTTCTTCTAGTATATCTAGTTATTTCACCAAAATGAGAGGTCTTTGGGATGAGCTCAATGCTTCATATGTTGGACCTCAATGTACTTGTGGAGCATTGAGCAAATTCATCCAAGATCAACAGTTGTTTCAATTCCTCAAGGGACTAAATGAGACATACAATACTGTTAGGAGCAATACACTAATGATGACACCTTTACCATCAATTAGTAAAATATATGGGCTTCTTCAGCAGGATGAGAGTCAAAAGAAAAACCAACCTGGAATTCCTAATTTCTCCAGTGACTTAGTCTCCTTTCATGCTTCAATTCACACACCTAGAACTTTTAATCAAAAGGTCTCATTTAATTGAAACAAGACTCAAAATATGCCTACAACAGGCAAATATTGCAAGAAACCTAGGCACACTATTGAGTCATGTTATAGACTTCATGATTCCCAGCTGATTTCAAGTTTTTAAAGAATAAGAAACCAACTACTTCTTATGTGTAAATGGTACATACTATTGGCTCTCATCCATCAAGTGTCACATCTACTTCCACTGCATCATCTTCATAAAAATCACCTTATGGTTTTACTAAAGAGCAATATAACCATCTCATGACATTGTTTCAACAAGCTCAAGTATCCTCACGTAGTCATGAACAATAACCTGCTACTGGTGAATCATCCAGTTCTATAAATTTTGCAGGTTTGTCAAATAGCTCTATATTTACTTCTGATGGTTATAGTGTCCATAGATCCTCAGACTTAGGAATAAATCCTTGGATTTTACACTCAGGTGCTTCAAACCATATGACTCCCCACAAGCATCTACTACACAATTTACAACATCTTCCTGTTCCTTTCTTAATCACTCTACCCAATGGATATAAGGTAAAGTGATATCCACTGGTTCTCTACATCTGAGAGATGATATCACTTTACCAAATGTCCTGCTAGTTCCTTCATTCCATTTCAATCTACTTTCTGTGTTTCAACTCCTTAATCAATTAAAATGCTTAGCAGTTTTTTCCACTTCTATTTGTCACTTGCAGGGCCCTTCTCTGAAGAGGCCATTAGAAATTGGTAAAGCTTCAGATGAATTATATTACTACTGCACTGGGAGCACTTTATCATCATTTTCTACTCCTTCTTCTTCTGTTTGTTCTAATATTCAAAATAATGTTCATTCTTATAATGATAGCAATCTTGTTATGTCCTATAATTCCACTTACAATAATAATAAAATGGATCTTTTTTGGCACCAAAGGTTGGGTCATATTCCTTATCACAAAATGAGATTTCTTCCCTTCTTGCATTCTAAGCTACCTTCTCAACAAAATTTTTTATATGATATTTTCCCTAAAGCAAGATAACACAGACTTTCTTTTCCGCATAGTGATATTCATACCACAGTTCCTTTTCAACTAGTGCATATAGACATATGGGGTCCTTACCACACTAGAACTTACAATGGTTTTAGATATTTTCTTACACTAGTTGATGACTTCACAAGAGTTACTTGGACACATCTTCTCTCTTGTAAAAACAATGCATTATCTATACTTAAAGCCTTTGTTTCCACGGTAAAAATGCATTTTCATACATCTGTTCAGTCTTTTAGGTCTGACAATGCCTATGAATTAGGTAGTAGTGCAGAAGCTACTTCTTTCTTTGCAGAAAATGGTATTCTTCATCAGTCAACCATTCCTCACACACCACAGCAAAATGGTGTTGTGGAAAGAAAACACAAACACTTACTTGAAACCTCTAGAGCTTTACTTTTTCAATCCCATCTCCCTATCAAATACTGGGGTAATTGTGTTTTGACTACTACCTACCTTATTAATAGATTACCTTCTTCAATCTAAAACAACCTTTCACCTAATAAAAAGCTCTATGGAACCCCTCCCTCTTATGATCATCTCAAATCATTTGGTTGTTTATGTTATGCCCATTCTTCCACTGTTGGGAAAGATAAATTTCAACCCATATCTTTAGCTTGTGTTTTTATTGGGTACCCTTGTGGGAAAAAGGGGTACAAACTGCTCAATCTTACCACTCACTCTATCTTCTTCTCCGGCGATGTCATTTTCCATAAATATTTCTTACCTTACTCCTCCTCTTCTATTCCTACTCCCTATTTTGAACCTAGTGTCTCTATTTTAGATATACCTCTACCTTCTTACACTATCTCTATTCCTGCCACGTCTTCTTCTCCCTCTAATCAAAACCATCCTCCTTTTGTTGTTCCTCCAGTCAGAAGGTCCTCCATACCATATGTCATCCCTTCTTACTTGTATGATTATGTCTGTACTTCAGTATCCAAGGTTTCCTCTGTTGAGTATCCTGCACTTGAACTCAGTATTATCATCAGGCTATTTATTATCCTGCCTGGTAGGATGCCATGCTTCAAGAATTCCATGCCCTTGAAGCAAATCAGACTTGGGATATAGTTCCCTTGCCAGCTCATAAGAAACCTATTTCCAGTAAATAGTTCTACAAATTAAAAACAAGTCTGATGGTTCTGTGGAAAGATACAAAGCAAGGTTGGTTATTAGAGATGATACCCAATATGAGGGTGTTGATTACACTGAGACCTTCTCCCCTGTGGTCAAATTCACCACTATTAAAGTTCTTCTATCCATTTTCGTTAAGAGAAAATGGACTATTTATCAACTTGATATGAATAATGCTTTCCTTCATGGTGATCTCCATGAAGAGGTTTACATGAAACCTCCTCTTGGAGTGACACTTTCTTCTTCTGTGCCTACTTCTGCACCATTGGTCTGAAGTTAAGAAAGTCTCTCTATGGTCTCAAGCAGGCCTCCAGACAGTGTTTTTCTAAGCTGTCTGATGCATTATAACTTTGTGGCTATTCCTCAAGTAAGAATGACTATTCTTTATTCACCAAAAGGGTTGATGGATCTCTTACTGTCTTAGCTGTTTATGTTGATGATATCCTACTTGATGGGGATGATATATCTGAGCTGGATGAGTTAAAATTGTTTTTGGGCACTCAATTCAAGATCAAGGATCTTGGTTTAGTCCATTACTTTCTGGGTTTGGAAATATCTACTCATCCTCAAGTCTACCTTATGACTTAGCAAAAATTTGCCTCTGATCTATTGGCTGAATTTCATTGTGATCAGTTTTTCCCTGTATCTTCTCCCCTTGATTCTTCTCTAAAGCTTACTAATGATATGGGGGACCCACTCACTAACCCCTCCACTTTTCATCATCTTGTTGGCAAGCTGAATTTTCTTCAAGACAAAAGGCCTGACATTTCATATATTGTTCAACATTTGAGTCAGTTCTTACAGGATCCTCAAGTTTCTCACCCTATGGCTGGCATTCATGTCTTGAAATATTTGCTTAATGCTCCTGGCCTGGGTTTGTTGTTCAATAATTCTTTGGACTACTCTTTGTTGGCTTACTCTGACTCTAATTGGGCTGCGTGTGATGATTTACACCGCTCAGTCACTGGTTTCCTCATTACTTTGGGTGGCTCTCCTATATCTTGGAAGAGCAAGAAGCAGCCTACCATTGTTCTTTCATCTGTTGAGGCTGAATATCGTGCACTCCGCAAAGTTGTGTATGAATTATCATGGCTGGTACGTTTCTTACATGATTTTGATGTTGATGTTTCTAATCCTGTTCCTGTGTTTTGTGACAGTCAGGCAGCTCTTCACATAGCTCGGAACCCAGTTTTTCATGAGCGTACCAAGCATATAGAGATAGATTGCCATTTTGTTCGTGATTATGTTTATTCCGGCCTTGTCTCTCTTCAGTTTATTTCATCTGCAGACCAGTTGGATGATGTTTTCACTAAACCTCTCCCGGTTCCTGCTCATCATAGCATACTAAGCAAGCTTGGAGTGCTCATCACACCCTCCAGCTTAAGGGGGGTGTTGGAGTTACGTAGAACACATGTATATTTCGTATGTATATTTTGTATCACAATGTATACTGTTCTTAGTGTCCAATTGGTTTTAGTGAATAAACTGGGCCAATCCATTAATGCATCCGATTGGGCCTATTCGTTTGTAACCTTCTCAATGACCCGGTCCACTATAATCAAGTATAAATAATAGAGGACCCAGTTCTAGATGATTCCAAGGGAAATAAGAAAAGATTTTTCCCTCTCTCTCTTCGTTCATTCTCTGAAAATTAGCTTAAGGTTTTCATTCCAGTTCATCAAATTCAACTTGATTTCGAGCTTAAAATTAAGAACGGAAGAACAATATTTATCATCTCCACCACAATTTTTTGTTATGTATCTACAAATTAATCTAGCTTATCCATATAGTTATTGGTTCTTTTGTAATTGTTCTTTTTTTTTTTTTTATGGTTCTTGCTCAATGTCTGGTATTCATCTATTGTTGAGATGAATAATTGAGATGATTAGTATCGGAAAGTCTCATTTTGGAGGTTAAACGCTTCCTACTAAAATACGACTCTATCCTCATAACTCAAACCAGAAACTTCTGGTTAAAGATGAAAGAACGATAGTTACCATCTATCAGTAATGTAGTTTTGTGTATTAATGGTTCGTTTAACTCCGGATTTAATGGACATTTCAAGAATGTGGTTGGAAGAAACTCTTGCCAAATTGTAATTAGACTCTAATTAAATCCATGTTGAACTTTGTTATATATATATATATATATCTAAAAAATAATCTAGCTTATCCATTTAGTTGTTGGTTCTTTTGTAATTGTTCTTTATTTTTGGTTCTGCTCGATGTCTGATATTCATTTGTTGAGACGAATAATCAGGATGATTATTAGCATCGAAATTCTCATTTTGGAGGTTAAATGCTTCCTACTAAACACGACTCTATTATGAGAATTCATATTTAAAACCTCTGATTAAGAATGGAAGAAAGATATTTATCACCTTCACCACAAATTTTGGTGATTTTTTAGTAATTGTGTTCATCCCATCATTAATGTGATTCCTCTAAAATCTCATAATATTGAAGGAAAGCCATGGAGTAACTGGTAAAGTTGCTGTCATGTGACCAGGAGATCACGGGTTCAAAACTTGAAAATAGCCTCTTACAGAAATGCAAGGTAAGGCTCTGTATAATACAATAATAGCCTTGTGGTGGGGCCCTTCCCCGGACCCTATACATAGAGGAAGCTTTAGTGCACCGAACTGCCTTTTTGCCTCTAAGAGCTCATAATATAACATTTTGCTATAACTAGTAATATTAGTTTTGATGGAGATCGTTGCTTGAATGATATGAAGTTTTGTGCTCTTGGTTCATTTGAGTCCTCATTTATTTTTTTTTAGTTTTTCATCTGATGTTTGGTATCTATTTCTGAGATCTTAATATTTGTAATTTATGCCGAGAAATTACATTTTAAGAATAAAGCACTCCTATCAAAGAAGACCTATTCAGGACTCGAACCTTTTTCTAGTTATTGGGTCTATAGGCTCGAGTAATTCAAGTTATCAAAAACGATATATTCAAAATTCGAACTTGAGAGCTTTGAGGAAGAATGAAAAATCAACCAATTATTCAATATTTGCCTTGTGTAATACATTGGGATTATTTAGCTATTAGTGAGAAGGATATGGCTCTAATTAATATGATGTTAATGCATTGAATTGAGTCAAAGTGTGGTGATCAAATTAAAATCACCAAAGGGAAAGGGAAAATATCTGAAAAATCTATATATATAAGCCTATATACTCCTTCCGTCTCAAATTACCCGTCTTAAATTTTCTAATTTGATTTTTCATTTTACTTGTTTTTTTTCATTAATCAAGAAGAGACAATTTTTTTCCATGTTATACCCTTTGCATTAATTACTTTTTCTTTAAATTAAAATGTAAACATTATTTAATAGGGATACTATGGTAAACTAGCCATGTTGTTAATTATTTTTCTTAATTAATGTGTCATCTCAATTTGGGATGGATAATTTGGGACGGAGGGAGTATGTAGGAAAAATAACATAAACATACACCTCAACTTATCATATTTACACAAATTTTCACCCTTACAAAGTAATTACAAAATTTTTATCTAATTATGTATCTTCGTTGGATATATCGGGAACTAATTATGTATCTCGACAGACCCAAAATCAAAAAAATGTGTATCAGGAGCTAATTGTGTATCTCGACAGACCCAAAATTGAAAAAAAAAATATCGGGAACTAATTATGTATCTCGACAAACCCAAAATCGAAAAAAAAATATCGGGAGATAATTGTGTATCTCAAAAGATCTACAATTGAAAAAAAATGTATCGGGAGCTAATTATGTATCTCGACAGAACCAAAATCGAGTTTTCAGTAATTATACAAAATATCGTAGCTATAGGTATTTGTCCTTAGCCACATACCATGTAAAGTCTGTAGCTAATTTTTAGTTACGTCATTTCTTGCTACGAATGCTACGGAAAAAAATTGATGGCTAAAGTATTTACCCATAGAACTTTTCATGTTTAGCTACGACATATTCTATAGCTATACATGCATTTTCTTGTAGTGAATTGATCATATGTTTTTTTTTTACTGTTTTGTTTCTCATGTTCTATTTTTTTTTTTAACATCCTATTGTTGCACTAATACTACAAGCAAAAAAAGAAACAATAATAATAATAAAGTCAGTATAATTTCATAACGTAATGTGAGGTCTAAAAAGAATAAAATGTCCAGAAACCCTACCTTTACTTGAGAGTTAGATCAAATTATTTTTGATAAACCTTCCGATGGGTAACTATGGCACTAAATTAGTAATATTAGTATTACTATATATGTAAATTGTTCTAGTAAATATTTAGTAATATTAAAGGCTACTAAATATAGGATTTGACATTATATCATACTCCCTCCGTTTCAGAATAAGTGAATTGTTGGGGTACTTATTGGTATTTCAAAATAAGTGAATCATTGAATTTTTTTTCAAATTTACCCTTATGATTTGACAACCAATTAACTTTTGAAAAGGTATTACAAGGTCAATTTTTTCTTTTTTAGGGATAAAAATGGAAAGTTGTGTTAAATTTATGTCTTTAATGCTTTTTGCTTAATCTATGTGTCAAAATCTAACAATTCATTTATTATGAAACGGAGGGAGTAAAACATATGTAACTTGTTCTAGGAGAACTTGTAAATGTTGGAAAAAAACAGCACCATGAAAGCAATGTTGATATATATATATATATATATTGACATTTTAAAGGTAAATGATTTGACATATCTCTGTTGATATTTTTAAAATTTTTGAGCAATATACAAATACAAAACAAAAGACTCAATATACGTAACTTTTCTCTCTCTATATATATATCTGTTGTTTTTTTAAAATATTTTGTTTCTCATGTTCTATTTTTTTAACATCCTATTGTTGCACTAATACTACAAACAAACAAACAAACAATAATAACAATAACAACATACCAGTGGCGCACCTAAGATGAATTTTGGCGTGCACTGACATTAGTTAAATGTGACGCAAATTAGGTATAATTATATAAGGTATAATTATATAAATAATATGTAAATATTTGTATAAGACTTACAAAAAAACCCAGTAAATCAAGAAGATAGATTGGTGCTTTAATTTTCAGGCAGAACTTTAAAGTTTTGGGCGTCAATATGTGTGTTCGGACCTCTCAGGCACCCACGGCCCTTAAATATTGGATCCGTCATTACAATATATCCAGTATAATCTTACAACGTAAGGTCTAAACAGGATAAAATATATGCATACCTCAGAGTTAGATCAAATTATTTCTGATAAACCTTCTGATGGTAACTATGGCACTAATACTAAAGGCTACTAAATATACTATTTGACATGCATTATATCATACTATATACTCCTGCCGTTTCATTTTGTGTGTTTTCATTTTCTTTTTAGTTTGTCTCAAAAGAATGTCACATTTTCTTCTTTGGTAACTAGTTAAAGATACAATTTCACTTTTACCTTTATTGATCCACTTAAGTAACGATAGTAGTAATCTATTTTTTAATAAAGGAAATTTTGGAAAATATCATCAAGTATTTAAAAAAAAAAAAAATTTAACTATGTATTCGATTAAAATATGCCACATAAAATGAGACGAAAGGGGTATGTAACTTGTTCCAAGAGAACTTGAAAATGTTGAAAAAACAGCACCATGAAAGCAATGTTCAAAAAGTCAATAGACAAGATTTAATAACTCAAGATTTGGAGAAATAAAACGTATGTTACATTATCTTCCTTCTATAAAAATTTTTAAAAATATCCTACTTTTACAGTATTTGACTTTTGACATATATATGTTGATATTTTTAAAAAGTTTGAGTAATACAAGATACAAAACAAATAACTCAATATATGTAACTTTTCACTTCTATTTCCTATTTCTAAAAATATAAAATTATATCCTTCTTTGTTTCAAATTAAATATTTTGTTATTTAATTTCATACTGTATAATAAGATAATAACTAAAAGTGTAAATTGATTTTATTGATCAATAATGAAACTTACAAGCAAATTGTTGAGTAATTCAGAAAACTTAGAGTTGATACACCTTTGTCGTCCAACAAATAGAACAAATTTATCTTTCTTTCTAACGGACTTTCATTTTTCGAATTAAAATATATTTACCTTATTTTTCAATTAGAAAATTGTCAAGTGACTTTTAGAAAATCATTTCCCTTTTATTTATTTAAGGGTGGCTTGATCTAGTAGATGATTTTCAGTAGGCATCCATAAAGGTGGCTATTTATTTTATATTTATCAATTTCCAACAATAACAAGAAGACATTTTACTATATGTTAAAAAGTTGAGATTTATAAATAGAACTAATATTTCAATACACAAATAATTCAGTATGTTGAAATTTTTCAAAAGTAACATGCTTTAACATGGGTCAGAAAAGGAAAAAAATTGATCACATAGGAAAAGTCCATTTCAAACCCAACCACTCTTAGTATAGTAAAATCATATTTACAAGACAAATAATGTATCCAAACATTGACGGCAGAGGCAGATTCACAATTTAAAGTTTATTATTACGCTTGTGTTAAACTTCAAATTACGATAGGCAGTAGTAACTGGTTTTATAGTAAATGACTACATTTAGTAATAATTTAGTAATAATTTGATTTTAAAATATCTATTTTATCCTTAATGAAATGATTTGTAGTGACACAAATACCTATGTCTTGTTTTAGATCACAAGTTTAAAAAAGAAAATTTATTTCTTAAACTCTGTGTCGAGTCAAACTACGTTACATAAATTGGGGGAAACTAACATAAACATTCACTTTAATTTACCATATTTACACAAATTCACACCCTTACAAAGTAATTGTAAAAATTTCAACTAATTATATATCTCCGTTGAATGTATCGAGAGTTAATTATGTATCCTGACAGATCCAGAAAATTATTGGAAGCTAATTATGTATCTTCGTTGAATGTATTATGTATTTCGATGAATCCAAAATAGGAAAAAATGTAGCCGGAGCTAATTATGTATCTTTACAAAGGAAGAAATGTATCTTCGTTGGATGTATCGTGAGCTAATTATGTAACTCGATAGATCCAAAATTGAGATTTTCAGTAATTATATGAAATATCAAATTTTTTTGTAATTAAACTCCCAACTGTTGGAATTTATATTGTTTGCCAATTTGAAAGTTTCTTAACATGTGTATATCAAATCCAACCACTCTTATTAAAGTCTTTTTCTAGCAATATCATGTTAACCAAAAATTGACTAATAGGCAATCCAAATATCCTATTTAAAGGACCCCAAAACACACAACAAAATCATCCCAAAAAAAAAAAAAAACTAAGTTTTCCTAATTAAAATCTTTAATTTTCACTTATATCAATTAGCATGGCATTTGGTGCAACTCATTTGAGCTTGACACTATGTCTTGTGGCTCTAATTGTTCTTGCGAAAGCAAACTTTGATGAGAAAATAGAGCCAGTTAACAATATTTTGGAGCAAAATTCAGACATGTTATCTCAGGAATTTTGCATAATCGCGGCGGTCGGGTCAGTTGTGGGTGAAGCCATCACGAGGGAGAGGCGAATGGGAGCGTCTCTCATTCGCCTCTTCTTCCATGACTGCTTTGTTGATGTAAGATTTTAATTTATGTGACGTAGTTTGAATCAATATGGAGTTTCAAAAAGAAATGAGTTTTTTTTTTGCAATTGTCATCTTAAAATGTCAATGCATGTGTGCAATTATAAAACTTAAGGGTAAAAATAGAAAGTGCAATGTTAGTTATCTTCAAATATAAAAGTTGGGAAGGATGGGGTGTAAGAGTAGAAGTAGCGGCGGATCCAGAATTTAGGGATAGTGGGTGTTCGGGAGGTTCGAACACGTATATTGATGCGAAAGCTTTAAGGTTCTTCTTGAAAATTAATTAAAGCACCCGGCTATTTTCTTGGTTTACTGGGTGCATTTCTATGCTTTTCTAAGTCTTATACAATTTTTTATATAATTATATCTAGTTTACCTCGAATTTAACTAGTGCAGAGCACCAAAAAAATTGTCATAGGTCCGCCGCTGAATAGAGGTTGTTTTGGATATACCTCGACTCAAATAAAACGTATTAAACAAGTAGGGAAAAAATATCATTAGCAACACAATCAATATGAAAAACGAAGGAAAGAAAACAACAGATAATAACAAAATCAAAATCCAAGAAGGTAGGAGGACAAAGAAAAAATTGTAACATTGATTATATTTAAAAATAAAAAATAAAAAAAAATAGACGTGTTACTACCTACTAACTTTTAAATGACAGGATAGCATACACTACATTAATTTCTTATTACAATAATTATACGTCTTATTTTTCAGATTACTAATTATTTTTTCGCCTTTTAGGTAATCACTCGATAGCACAACGTATCTTTTAGATGAGCTAATAGCGTAAAGTTTCTTGCAATATATGAAAACATGCATGTACCTTTTAGTATCAATAATGTTTGAGATAAGCATTCAGTGCACTCTAAAATTATGGTCAAAGTTGTTACAACACACTTCAATTTCACAAAGGTCTTATTACCCTCCTGAAGTCAATTTTAGTGTGTGTTTTTCACCCTTTTATGTTGACGTGATACTTTTATTACATAAAAATAAGGTCCACGTCAAAGATGTCACATCAGCAAGGTCAGCTCAAGCAAATCAGTAGCCTAAGGCGAAAATCAAATGGAGGCCTTAAATTTTCAAGAAAAATTATTTTTTTTATAAAATCTATATTTTAAATTCTAAGATGCAAAGTTGTAAATATTATAGTCGATTTCTTCTAATAATTTTATTTTGTTAATATAACTAATGCATTTAATCTTTCTTGAGACATACCTTAAGTACATCAAAATTCTTTACTTTTATATTATAAGTTTATTTTTTCTACAAATAATAGTTAATAATTTTTTAATAAAAACCTATAATCTATTATTGTCAAAAAAAAAAATGATGCCCCTCAAATTAGAGGGCCTTAGGCGGTTGCCTTTTTTTTTAAAAAGGATTGAGCCGGCACTGCACATCAGCTAAAAAGATTGACAAAAATACATTAAAATTTAGTTTGGAGATAATAGGACCCCTGTAAAGATAGAGTGTATCATGACAAATTCGATCATAATTTAGGAATACTATATGCTTTACTCATAATGTTTTTTTTTGGCCTAACATTATATTAATTTATGTTATGATTTTTTTTATTTTTTTTTTAAATTAGGGATGTGATGGTGGTATTCTTTTAGATGATATTCCTGGAAGATTCCAAGGTGAAAAAACATCACCACCAAATAATAATTCAGTAAGAGGTTTTCAAGTAATTGATCAAGCTAAACAAAGAATTAAAACTATGTGCCCTGGTGCTGCTGTTTCATGTGCTGACATACTTGCACTTGCTGCTCGTGACTCTGTTGCTATGGTAAGTTCATTACGATCGAGTTTAAGTTATATATACTGACTAACCTTTAAAAATAAAAAAACTATCTATTTTAATGTTTATATATTACAGTTTAGTTTAAGTTATATGCACTGATCGCCCTGTAAAAAGATATTCATCTGCTTTAGAGTTTATTTCTTACGATTTAGTTTAAGTTATATGCATTGACTGACCTGTAAAAATATATTCATTAGTATTAGTGTTTAGATATTACAGTTAGTTTAAATTATATGCATTGACCGACCTGTAAAAAAGATATTTATTTGTTTTAATGTTTATATGTCATGATTTAGTTTAAGTTATATGCACTGACCGGCTTGTGAAAAAATATTTATCTGTTTTAATGTTTATATATTAAGGTTTAGTTTACGTTATATGCATTGACCGACTTGTAAGAAGATATTTATCTGTTTTAATGTTTATATCTTATGGTTTAGCTTAAGTTATATGCACCGACTGACAAGGCACAATGTATAAATATGCTTTTTAACCTGTACTCAGATGACAAATATGATCTTCAACTTAGAATGTGCACAAGTAGATACATAAATTTGTATAAAGTTGAATAAGTAGACACATATATCCTACGTGGCATCCTATGTGGTCAATTCTTGTCCTACACGGTGTCCTATGTGTATTATACCGCTTGGGACGCGTGTGTTTACTTGTTCAACTTTATATTAGTTTAAGTGTCTACTTGTATACACCCAAAGTTGGAGGTCATAGATACGATTTGAGGACAACTTAAAGGGCATATTTATGTATTATGCCTAAAAAAATATTTATCTGTTTTAATATTTATATCTTACGATTTTTAATTTATTTAAAAATGAATGTTATTTTTATATACTTAGTGAGTTTTTTTGTTTAGCATTCTCATTTCACCCTTTTTGATGTTCGTTATCTGTATTGAGATTGTACTTGATTGAGATTCACGTCGTGTAAGACTCAGTTAGAGGGGGGTCTCTAGAATCGGAGACCTCTAATTATGGATCGAGGAATTCTCTCTCTCTATATATATATATCTTTGATCCCACCATTAACTCTTGGTAGTTCATTTTACCCTTAACCATACTTTTATATAGAAATGATATGGTCAAGGTCTAAAAGTCATGATCTATATACTCTAAATATTCAGTCCAATTACGAGTTACGACACAAAATATGATCGAAGGAGTACTATTGAAGCAATTAAATCACGTATGACAATATAAGGTATAGTGTACAAATTATATATCAGTATATATAATTTAAATCTTACTAAAATCATGAGAACATATATATATATATATATATATATTCATTGTAAACAATGTGTCTTTTAACTTTTTTCCTTCAAATATTTGTCTAGATAATATTTATATATAAGTAAATCTAACTTTATATTACTCATTGATTATATTCAATAATACTTGTCTCTAATTAGCACACATTTAATTAAAGTAGGTGTTGGTGGTTATGATGAAGCCAATTGCAACACTACATGTAATAAATAATAATGCACATTTACCTAACCCAAAAGAGAAATTAAATAACAAACTTAGCTTGTGGAAGTCACAATCTTGTCTAAATTTTATCATTTTAAAAGTGGACACAAAATTTCTTGATGTTGATTTGAAGTGTAATACTTAGTGAGTTTCATTTTAGTTGGACACATTTTATTTTATACGGTAATTAAAAAATTATAAATTAAAGAGTAAAGCATCTAGTATTCCCTGAACGATGATCATATTATAAACTCCAACTTTACAGGAGTCCTATTTCCCTTGAACTTATTTGTAGCGTATTTTTGTCATCTTTTTATGCTGACATGACACTTTTTTAGCTGGCGTGACATCTTTGATGTCGAGCCCATTTTTATGTAAAAAAGATGTCATGTCAGCACAAAAGGATGACAAAAAATACTAAAATTGAGTTCAGGGAGGTTAAGACCTCTGTGAAGTTGGAATGTGTCGTAGCAACTTTGGTGTCATAGTTCGAGGAGGTACTGGATGCTTATCTCTAAATTAAACGATGAAATTTACAATTTTGTTCTTTATTCATATTAACGATATTCATTGAGCATTGGAATGGATATTGGAATGGTATTTGTTTACATTTAATGTGTACTATTAATTATAAGGATAAAATAATTAATTTTTTCCTGATTTATTAAGTGATCAACTAATATGAGATATTTATTTTTAATAAGATTACCAACTAAAATGAGACAATGGAGTATATCTTCAAAGTATTTTTTTTTTTTTGGAGAGATATAATCAACTCATAAAAATTAATTACAACAATCGTTTTCATGATATTAATTAGGTCAACTACTTTTTAGAAGAATTTTTCCTCCATCGAAACTATATATTTTCAACGTTTATAATTACGACTCAGTCCCAAATACCCTTTTTTTAGGTCATCACTTAGATTTGTTTCTATCTTTAATAGTTTTTTTAATATAACTCTTGGTCTAACAAAATATTAAAATGTAAGTTTGCTCAAAAGGAATTATTAGACCGTGGCTAAAAGGTTCATAAATTGCAAATAAATAAATAAATAACTGGATTTGCCACTGATTATAAAATTCTCATTATTTATGTCGCTTCATTTAGTTTCAATTTAGTTCGACCCATTGTAAGTTCACTAAGTGCACGTCTAGCTATCTAAATTCATTTTTTTATTTATATCGCTCGATTTAAGCTCATTTTGTTAGTCGGAATTTGTTACAATATTTTATCGACAGTTAGGAGGGATGCCGTACCCTGTGAGACTAGGCCGAAGAGATGCAAGGACCGCGAATTTCACCGGTGCATTAACCCAACTTCCGGCCCCATTCGACAATCTCAATGTCCAATTGGGGAAATTCAGCGCGAAGGGACTATCCGCTCGGGAAATGGTCGCGTTAGTCGGGGCCCACACAGTAGGATTCGCGCGATGTGTGACATTATGTGACGACAGGAACATTAATCCGGCCATGAAACCGACACTGAGGTGTGGTTGCCCTGTTAGTAGCAACAACACGAATTTAGTACCGCTGGATTTGATGACTCCTGAATTTTTCGACAAGTTTTATTACGAGGATTTAATCCGAAACCAAGGGCTTCTTTTTTCGGACCAAGTTCTGATGGGATCCAGTGCGACTGCTGATGTTGTTCGGACCTATAACAGTAACCCTGGTCTCTTCTTACGCGAATTCAATGCTGCCATGACGAAGATGGGAGACTTGCCCCCATCTCGTGGAGTTCAGTTGGAAATTCGCGATGTTTGTAGCAAGGTGAACGGTAATTCTATCACGGACATGTAAAAAAAATAGAAAAATAAAATCTTTAAAATTTCCACATTTCATGTTCAAGAATAAGAAAAAACTTATGGATTATTGATATAATCTATAGTTTGTTGTTTAATGTAAGATGTTTGACTTTTATATGTACCCTTTGTCTTTAATTTTGGTCATGTACATGTAATACAATTTAATGGAAGAGTTTTTTTCCATATATAGTGGCACTATCTTAATAGTAACTATATTGTTTGCTATGAAACTATTATAAGTCAAAATAAATATTGCAAAAGTAGTTCTAATATGTCTGTCTAAAAAAAAACTTTATAATTGTAATGTATGTATCATACATTGCATATATTATATAGTAGTTCATACTTTAAAATTAGTTTGTATATATATATATATATATATATATATAACTATGACAATAGAATTATAGAAGCGCGAGGTCTAAAGAGCGTAGAGTGTAAGCAAATCTTGCCCCTTCCAATAAACAATTTCTTTCGCTCCCGAATCCCAATGTTTTTTTTTTTTTTTTGAAAAATAACATAAACATACACCTTAGCTTATCATATTTACACAAATCTCCACCCTTACAGAGTAATTACAAAAATCTCAACTTATTATGTATCTTCATTGGATGTTTCGCGAGCTAATTATGTATCTCGACGGACCCAAAATCACAAAAATGTATCGAGAGCTAATTATGTATCTTTATAAATAAAAAATATATCTTCGTTGGATGTACTATGTATCTCAACAGGTTCAAAATCGAAAAAAACGTATGGGGAGCTAATTATGTATCCTTACAAAGGCAAAAATGTATCTTCGTGGATGTATTATATATCTCGATAAATCCAAAATCGATAAAAAATATATTGGGAGCTAATTATGTAACTTTACAAAGGAAAAAAATGTATCTTCATTGAATGTATCGGAAGTTAATTATGTATCTCGACGGACTCAAAATCAAGATTTTCAGTAATTATATAGAATATCGAAATTTATTCTAATGGCCCAAATAAAAGGATGTCAATTGTCATGCAAGATCATGTTCAAAGCCCAAATCTTTTTTTCTCTTAAATCCAAACTGTCCAAGGCCTAAAAATTGTATATATTCTTGTAATTGGATCACAATCCAAAAATAGAAGTAATTTACAAAAAGGGTAAAATTCAGAAATAGCATACTTATCCCCTTAATTATGAGTTTCATAGCAACAGTTTCATAATTACATAATATAGCAAGTTATATTTTATATTTTTGCAAACTGTTGCTACAAAAATACATATGATTTTTACTGTCTTTATGATCGATATGTATTTTATATTTTTGCAAACTGTTGCTACAAAAATACAAATACATATGCTACAAAATGTAATTTGACAAAAGTATTGTTATTTTTTGTAATTTAATACTTAAGTATGCTACTTTGTGTATTTTTCCCTTACAAAGAATGACCTTGAAATTAGCGTGGGGTTGAGCTTTTAATCCCAATTTTCTCATACGCAAAACTTCAAGGTCAAAAGTCAGAAGTTCGATATATGTGGAAAAACTAGTTAAGTTTAAAATTTTATCCATGGGACAAGCGGAGTGAAAAATTAGGTGTGGAGGTCGCGGATAAGGGTAGAAGGCTAGGGTGAGTGCATGGGTTGTAGCAAGTGGTTAGGAGAGTCCCTGTTTAGCCGGGTTAGTAATCGTCGGACTGTGTCAATAGGTAGGAGCCGCTAGTCAGGAGAGTTTGGGTGTGGTGGGTGGCTTTGGTCTGTGAGTGTAGGTTACTTCCAGGCGGGTGTCCTATTTCATATTTCTTATTGCTTATTGCTTATGACTCTTAGTTCTCCTATTCTGTATTGCTTTGAGTTCTATTTTACTATTTCTGATTCTTTACTCCTATTAAGCCACCCATCTTGCTTCACGTTTCATCACGACTTTGTTTACTATTCTTTATCTTGAGCCGTGGGTCTATCGGAAACAGCCTCTCTACTTCTTCGGAGGTAGCGGTATGGACTGTGTACATTTTACCCTCCCCAGACCCCACTATGTGGGAATACACGGGGCTTGTTGTTGTTGTTGTTTGACAAGTGGAGTGAAAACTAAATTCTAGGCTGGGAGGTATATCATATGGTATATGTTCATTTCAGTGGCGGACTCAGGATTTAAGGATCGTGAATCCGCCACTGAGATGAACATATACCATATGATATAACTCTCATGGATGCTCGGGAGGTTCAAGCACTCATCGCCCAAAGCTTTAAGGTTCAGACTGAAAATCAAAGCATCCTGCTATCTTCTTGATTTCGTCGGTGCTTTTTTTTTTTCATCTTATACCAATTTTTATATATTTCTTATATAAGTATACCTATTCTACGTCGAGTCGAGTTTAATAGGTGCTGAAGCACCGCATTTTTAAACCTAAATCCGCTCCTGATTCATCTGAACGCATTAACTTTGATACATACCTTGTATACGTATCAAAGAATTCATTAAGTATAAACAACAAACCAAGAACTCAATAGATCAAATAAATTATTATAAATTCTTTTAATAAAATTCATAAAATTAAATTATGGATTCTTTTTTCTTCACAATATTGGACTACTATTAAGATGACACATGTCCAATTAAAAATTAACATTTTTAATTGTTAGTTGTTGAGACTTCTAAATCTTTATAAAACGTGACAGTTTCTAATATGAAAATTAATTAATTATAAAAACTTTATATTAATTCAGCTGGTAGGCTGCTATCAAACAGCCTATTTTCATGCTTCACTTTACTCCAATACTCTCTCCGTCTCAAATTAATTGTCATATATCTCTTTTTAAAAGTCAATTTGACTTATTTTTAATACGAAATTAAATTAGATAAACTCAATATTTAATGTTTAGAATTTATATATTCAAAACTATATTATAAAGTACTAAAAATTAGTAGCGCAGTCAGAATTTTTACTAAGGGGTTCAGAAATAAACATACAAACAAATCAAAGAAGTTTCAACATCTATTATATACACATAAAAAATAATTTTAACCATATATAAATAGTATAATTTTTCATCGAAAAATGTTCAACATCTATTATATACACGTAAAAAATAATTTTAACTATCTATTAGATCTGTCGATATGGGTCGGCCCAGCCCATTCGGATTAGCCTACACGGGCTTTGAATTTGACGGGCCAAGCCGGGCTGGCCCATCAAAATGATGGGCCAAAAATACCAAGCCCAAACCGTTACTCTGTGGGCTGGGGGTCGTACGGGTCAGCCCTCCTTTTAAAAAATAATGTTTTATAATTTAATTTTAGAATGTTAATAAACATAAATATTACCAGACAATATTACATAGTGTTAATACTTGTTAATCAAGTTTCCAACACCTCAAAAAATACTCCTAACAGCGAAATTAAATAACTTTTGACATGACATCCTTCGAACCAAATAAAAATCTAATAAACAATCCAAATAGTTGCATGTATTTGACTTATGGGCCGATCCACGGGCTAGCCCAACCCACACTGCTCAAGCCCAACGGGCCACGACTTATCCGGGCCGGGCTAAAAAACCTTGTTCTTAAATGGGTTGCAAAAATTGAAGCCCAACTCCATCAAATTATAGGCCGGGTAGGCCCACGGGCTAGCCCAACCCACATTGCTCAAGCCCCACGGGCCACGGGTTTATCCTGGTCAGGCTAGAAAATCTTGTTCTTAAATGGATTGCAAAAATTGAAGCCCAACTCCATTAAATTAGAGGTCGGATTGGGCCGGCCCAACAGGCCTGGCCCATATTGACGGCCCTACCATCTATTATATACCTTCGCCAAAGGGTAGCTCCGCCCCTGCTAAAAATTGTAGCTTCTCTCATATTAAAACGACAATCAACGTTTACATAATCTGAATTTTGAAAAGCAAAATATGACAACTAATATGAAACAAAATAAGTATTTAATTATTTTCTCATGATCCTTTCTATAATTACATCGACAAGGATAACGGGTTACTAAAAACAACATATAAATGACTTGAGCTGTACAAACTTTACCTAACCAATCACAAATAGAGAAGAAACCTTAAATAATATAAAACTACATATAGTACCAATAATTTACTTTATTGTGTGACAATCAATCATAGTTTCTTATTACTCAATCTTTTTTTTTTTTTTAAAAAGACACATTTCTATATTTTTAAAAATAATCAACTTTATCCTTTTCTTTAAATCATTATTAATAAGGAGTTTTTTATAAACATACAAATGTTATTGATATTCATAACATACGTATAGTGATATGCTTTTACCAGATGTTAAAGACTATAAATTTCAGAAGTCTTCAAATTCATTATTAGATTACTTATATTTGCAATTTCCCACCTTCATGTATATTAGTTGAAATAGTAACATTATTTTTGTGGCACTATATATTTACTTGTTCAAGAAATAACTCTTAATTATTTCCTAACCACTTGTTGTACCAATGCATAATAATTCCATGTTCTTACCAATACTAATTATATTATCCCACCCAACATTGTACCTTATAATATGGATTAATTTAACTTATATATATACAGAGAATATATAAAGTAATTTGCTTACATATTTGTATTAATAATTAATTCATTAAATATGTATATATATTTAATTATGAATCCATTAATTAAAATGAGCTATGAACAAGGTTGACGACTATCAAGTTTCAAAATCTGACTTCGCCTCTGGACTTATAATATATGTATGTCTTATTCTTCAAACGGAAAAGGGATAAATATATCTCCGAACTGCAATAAATAATATGTATATATCCTCCGTCATACTTTGGATACATATATGTCCCTACCGTTAGTGTGAGGGGCATATACGTACCATTTTATTAACGGTAGGGGCATATGCGTATACCGAAAGTAGGACGATGGGTATATACATACTATTTATCATAGTTCGGGATATATTTATCCTTTTTCCGTTCTTCAAATTACTAATCAAACTTTCTATGATTGGTTATTTTTATTTATCTTTTAAACAATCTTATAGTATAATTAAAAGGTCTTTAACCCTATATATATATATATATATATATATATATATATATATATAAATTAAACTCTATAAATACAACTCTCTCATCCATTTATCCATCACACTCTAAAGCAAATCACTTAAAACTATATATCAAGAACCTTTTACACTTCTCAATTTCTCCAACCCCCCACCCCCACCCCCGCCCCCCACCCCAAACAATGTGCAAAAAGGAAATGAGTCCAAAAGAAAACTTCAATGTGATAGTGAACAAGACTGAAATAGTAGCAGCAGTATTGCCAATACAAGAACATTGGCTACCATTATCCAATCTTGATTTACTCTTACCACCATTAGATGTTGGAGTTATATTCTGCTATTTAAATCCCATTATTATAAATAATTTAGAATTTAACTCAATAATAAAAATTCTCAAAACATCTTTATCTGAAACATTAGTTTCTTACTATGCATTTTCAGGTGAAATTGTTCAAAATTCCTCCGGTGAACCGGAGATTTTATGCAATAATTCTGGTGTTTATTTTGTTGAAGCTTTTGCTGATGTTGATCTTAAAGAGATTAATTTTTATAATCCAGATGAAAGCATTGAAGGAAAATTTGTTCCTAAAATAAAGCATGGTGTACTAGGGGTTCAGGTAATTAATATATATGTCTTCATGCAATTTATTTTTGTCCATGCATGCATGTGATGAGCCGGGGTCTATCGGAAACGGCCTCTCTATCTCACATTTGAGGTAGTGGTATGGACTACGTACACCTACCCTCCCCAAACCCCACTTGGTGGGAATATATACTCATGCATACATGTGTGATGATCTTGTTAATGTCCCAAATGAACAAACACAGTATTGTTATAATGTTGAAGTGTGTGATCATTTGATTTAAAAGATCAAGTAAAACCTCTAGTACCCTCTGAATTATGATCAAATTTGCTGCGACACACTGTAACTTTACGGGTGTTGATCTATTACGCCCCTGAACTCAATTTTAGTGTATTTTTGTCACCCTTTTATGCTGATCGTGACACCTTTTGTCAATCTTTTTAGCTGACGTGACACCTTTGATATGGATCGCATTTTATGCCATAAAGGTGTCACGTCAACACAAAAGAGTGAAAAAAATACGCTAAAATTGAGTTCAGGGAGGTAATAGGACTAATGCGAAATTAGAGTATATCGTAACAACTATGGTCATAGTTCGATGGGGTACTAAATGCTTATCTCTAAAAGATCCATTTATATGTGTAACAATGGACGTATAATTAAGGGTAAGAGTTCGATCGAACTAGGTATTTTTAACGTAAATCTTTAGAAATCCATTTAATATGAATAATATAGGGATTTATTACTCTATGTAATTTAGAATCTAGTAACTCAAAAAAAAAAAAAAACTAAAATTTCAAGCGCATAAACTTCAAATCCTGATGGTGCCTCTTTAGGGACCTGATTTTTTCTCAAGGGACATACACGCATACATGTAGTGTGTGACTATCTCATAATCGAACAATTTAAGCTAATTAAATTATTTGATTGAATACATTTTTATTTACTTAATTAATCATGTTGTCAACAAAAATATTCAATCTTGATTGTTGAGAAGGTGATCCCAAATTCACAATGTTTAAAAATAAATGTTCTGAAATTTGTGATATATTAAATATACAAAAAGACAACATTCTTTTTTTAAGAAATTACTCTCCCCGTCCAACAATATTTCACTATACTAAAAATAAATGTCCAATAATATTCATCCAGTTAGAAAAAATAATGAATAATTTATCGATTTTGTCCATTTTACCCTTGCTATTAGATGTTGTTCATTATCCAATACGTTTTTCAAAGTAATAAATTAACTATATTCAAATGATGATATGGTAAAATTACTTCTATTATTTATTATTTCCGAATCTGTATGTGTCTAGTTAATAATGAACCAATATTGTAAAAAATAAGGAGTAAGAAAAATATTTCACGTAAATTGAGATTGAGGAATTACTACTCTGTTTTTGAGTGATGAAGGTTGATAACCCTTAAAACCTAACTTTGTCCTCTTGTTTTGTTTATTTAATTTATAGCAATTTTATCCAATATATTCAACAAATATATATTTTTTTCTTTGTAAAGATATACATAATTAGCTTTTGATATATTTTTTTTGATTTTGGGTCTGTCGAAAAAAAATAATACATCCAACGAAGATACATTTTTTTCTTTGTAATGATACATAATTAGCTCCTGATACATTTTTTTCGATTTTGAATCTGTCGAGATACATAATTAGCGCCTGATACATCCAACGAAGATACATAATTAGTTGAAATTTTTATAATTACTTTGTAAAGGTGAAAATTTATGTAAATATGGTAAGTTAAGGTGTATGTTATGTTATTTTTCCTATTTTATTTATAACAATTTTACCCAAATTTTTTTCAATGTAGGTTACACAACTCAAATGTGGAGGAATAATAGTTGGTTGCACATTTGATCATAGAGTTGCTGATGCATATTCAGCCAACTTATTTCTTGTGTCATGGTCTGAATTAGCTCAATCCAAGCCACTCTCTCAGCTCCCATCTTTTCGACGATCGCCTCTTTTTCCGCGACATCCTGGATACTACGATGGCTCAGTTGATGGCTTATACGTACCAATACCTATCGTACCTCTGAGAAAACTCGAAACCCTGAACCCTGACGATCAGGTCATAAGTAGAATTTACTATGTCACGGGGGACAAAATCGGGCACATTCAATCACTAGCCAATTGTTGTGACAGAAAGGGTGCGAAACGGTATCAGAGGTCTAAACTTGAATCGTTCAGTGCTTTCCTATGGAAAACTATTGCATGTGGAGTTAATGTAGAAACTTCGAATTTCAAGAATTTTAGGTTTGGTATCGTGGTCGATGGTCGTACCAGATTGATGAGTAGTAATGTCGATGATGATGATAATCGAGGTAAATGGGTAAAAGGGTATTTCGGTAATGTTCTGTCTATCCCATTTGGAGAGAAAAAAATTGATGAACTAAAAGCAAAGTCATTGGATTGGACCGCGAATGCAGTTCATGAATTTCTTGATATCGCGAAAACAGAAGAGCATTTTCTTGGGTTGATCGATTGGGTCGAGGCACATCGACCCAAACCATCCATGGCTAAAATATATGTCACGGATGACGATGGACCGACCGTCGTAGTTTCATCAGGGCAACATTTTTCATTCAAAATGGTTAATTTTGGTTGGGGTGACCCAATCTTTTGGTCATATCATTTTCCATGGGCTGGAAAATCAGGATATGTAATGCCAATGCCAAGCCCAAAAGGAAATGGAGATTGGATTGTATATATGCATCTCTTGAAATGGCAAATGGAAATTATTGAGGCTTCTGCTTTCCACGTGTTTGAACCCGTGACTGCAAATTATCTCAATTTGATCTGACTGTAGTCCGTCCAGAATAACTTTAGTCATCGGGCCATATTCATCTATCCTATCTAAATAATAATGTGTTTTTATTTTGTTTATCGTCATGTGAATATGCAAAAAATAATGTTATTTAAACATATGTCAATTCTTATTTGAGGCCAAAACTACTTTAGTCATCGGGCCACATTCATCTATCCTATCTATCTAAACAATAATGGGTTTTTATTTTGTGTATTTATTTATCATCATGTGAATATACAAAAAATGTTGTTTATACATATGTCGTTCTTATTTGATATATACTTCAATTTGATTTGGCTAGAATTTGTCCAGAACAACTTTAATTATCAGGCCACATCCATCTATCCTGTCTGAACAATAATGTGTTTTTATTTTGTTTATCATCACGTGAATATGCAAAAAAAAAAGTTATTTATACATATGTCATTCTTATTTGATTTGACTATAGTCTGTCCAGAACTACTTTCGCCATCGAGCCACATTCATTATCCCACCTATCTAAATAATAATATGTTTTATTTTGTTTATCATCATGTCAATATGCAAAAAAATGTTATGTATACATCCGTTCGTATTACTGTAATCCGTCTAGAATTACTTTAGTCATCAGGCCACATCCATCTATTGAATCCAAACAATAATATGTTTTTTTCTTTTGCTTTTTTAATTAATTAATTTATTTATTTATCGTCATGTTAATATGCTAAAAATGTTATTTATAGATATGTCGTTCTTATTTGATTTGACTATAGTCCGTTCAGGACTACTTTAGTCATCGAGCGACATCCATGTATCCTATCTTAACAATAGTAGATTTTTACTTTGTTTATCGTCATGTGAGTATGCAAAAAATGTTATATATACATATGTCATTCTTATTTGATTTGACTGTAGTCCGTCTAGAATTACTTTAGTCATCGGGCCACATCCATTTATTGTATCCAAACAATAATGTATTTTAATTTTATTTTATTTATTTATTTATTTATTTATCATCATGTGAATATGCAAAAAATATTATTTATACGTATGTCATTCTTATTTGATTTGATTGTAGTTGGTCCAGAACTACTTTAGTCATCGTACCACATCCATCTATCCTACCTATCTAAATAATAATACGGTTTTATTTTGTTTATCGTCGTTTGAATATGTAAAAAATGTTATGTATACATATGTCGTTCTTATTTGATTTGACTATAGTCAATTCAGAACAACTTTAGTCATCGGGCCGCATCCATCTATCCAACCTATCTAAACAATGATGTGTTTTTAATTTGTTTATCGCCATGTGAATATGTAAAAAATGTTAGTTATACATATATCGTTCTTATTTGATTTGACTATAGTCCGTCCAAAACTACAATAATGCACTTTTATTTTGTTTATCGCATGTCATTGTGCAAAAAATGTTACTTATACATATGTCGTTCTTATTTGATATACTCTTCGATGCATTTTGTAAAATTAAAATCATGTTACTGTTGGAAAGAATTATTAGCTTTGGCTTGGACCATATATTAAAAATTTACTCCTTCCGTTTTAAAAAGAATGACCTGTTTTAAGATGACACAAAATTTAAGAAAATAAATAAACTTTTGAATGCTGTGTTCTTAAATTAAAGTTATATCAAATGTATCAAAATATTCTTTAATTTTCTTATCGTAAATATGTCACGTGAAATATTAAAATTAAAATATTACAAAAAAATAAAAAAGACAAGTCAAGCAACTCAACTTGAAGTTTGTAATTAATTGATATCGTATGTAACTTATTCAAATGGAATCTCACAATTTCAAGTATTTAAGACTAGACAATTAAATACAAATGAAATATACAAAACAGTTTCAGAGTGACCAGTTGAATATTCTTCTATTAAAAAAAAACTTATACTATCTAAATAAATTAAATATTAGTATTTTTTTTTTTTGACTTTGAATATGCACCACTCAACAAAAGATATTAATATGGGTTGTGGTGCAGTGAATGAGGCTGCTCTATCCTTAATTAGAGATCGAAGGTTCGATCCTGGATACGGAGAAAACTCTGTTAGTGCTTACTCCCGTATGGGGCTCTACGCGGCACGAATCCGAATTAATCAAACTCCAATACGGATACCAAACACTGAATGAAAAAACAAAAAAAAAAATTACAACAAAAGATACCATAAAAAAATATGGTGCCGTGAATAGGGTTATTTCTTCTATACTCAGAGTTTCGGTGTTACATTTTGGGTTTAAAAAACAGACAAACTATAAATTTCTACAGTTTTATTAAAATCTCAATTTTGAATATGTTGAGATATATAAATAGCTTTTAATATATCCAATGAAGATACATTTTTTACTTTATAAATACATAATTAGCTTCCGTTAAATTTTTTTCTAATTTTAGGTCTTTCGAGATATATAATACATTTAACGAAGATATATTTTTTTCTTTGTAAGAATACATAATTAGCTTTGGGTATATTTTTTAAAATTTTGAATCTGTCGAGATTCATAATTAGCTTCTGATACCTCCGATGATGATACATAAGTAGTTGAGATTTTTATAATTACTTTATAAGGATGTGCATTTAAATATAATAAATTAAGATATATGTTTATGTTATTTTTCCACGCAAACAACATAAATTTCGACAGACTTCACTGCAGGAATCAAACTCTAAATAGGGATTTTTTTTTTATAAAAAAAAAAAAAGTAACAACAGAATATATATCGGTGCTATATTCTATTTATATAGAGCCAAATAATCTAATACATACAACAAAATAAAAGTCAATTTTTTAAGCTTACAGCCAAAATCAAAATGGCCCATGCCAGCTAATAATAATAATACTTATCCTCATGCTCAAAAATATATTAATTGACTAAAATTAATATCTTAATTTTTTCCAATAATATAGACAAAAATTGTACTCCCTTCACTGTCAAATTCAAATATAATCAAGTCAAAAATTTCAAGCTGATTAAAAGAAACAATTATTTATTTTTCTCTTTTTCTATCTGATCAATCACCGATACGTATGGAAAAGAAAATCTGATATTTAGCCTAGGCAAATTCGAGATCCGCTATAACACATACATAATAATACCCCACGAAGTAAAAAGAAATAACTGATAAATAAGGTATAAAACTCGCAAAAAAATAACAGTTCAGATAGTATATTTTTGGCCTTTTAACTTTTCTTTTAAAAAAAAATTAAATTCTCTTTTAATAGTAACCTTAATTTATACTAAGTACTATTCATTTCAAGTTTGACTGTAACGTTTTACTATTTATAAATACTCTTTATTCAATTCTATGTTAATGTGACATTGATTTAATTTATAATTAATGTTAATATATTCATCTCTTATTTTTGACATTATAAAAGAAACCATTTGTCTATGTTCCTCTTTCATATTCTATGGAGAGTTCAGATTGTTCCACCTAAATAACATTACTTTCTTTTTTTTTTATATATATATATATATATATATATATCGAATTCTCTAACAGCAGTTTAGTTTAGCTCAGCTTAACTCGTTTCGAAACAATGGAAAGATATTTTCAATTTCTTTCATTTTTGTTAGTTTCATTCTTGATTTGTATTGAAACTAATGCTCAACAAGAGTTTCTTGATTGCATTTTAAACCAAACTTCAGACAAAAATATTGAAAAACATATACATTTTTCGAAATCACCAACATATTCGTCTCTTTTAGAATATGGTCACAAAAACCCTAGGTGGTTAAATTCTTCATCTTCACATCCAATTTTCTTCATAGCCCCAAAAAACGAATCCGAGATCAGGCCTATTATACTTTGTAGCCAGAGATTTGGGATACAAATCAGAGTAAAAAGCGGTGGTCATGACTATGAAGGTTTATCTTTTCGCTCTGATACTGGTCAACAATTCGTCATCGTTGATTTATCCACGCTTGATGACATTACCATCGATGAAAACGACGAAACGGCCTGGATTCAGACAGGGGTGACAATGGGACAACTTTACTATGAAATTGCGAAAAAAAGCGAAAATCTTGCATTTTCAGGAGGATTGTATCCCAGTGTTGGCAGCGGTGGGATCATAAGTGGTGGAGGAATAGGTACATTGATGAGGAAATTCGGGCTAGCAGCCGATAATGTCCTTGATGCACGTGTGATGAACGTACATGGAGAAATCCTTGATAGAAAATCGATGGGAGAAGACTTGTTCTGGGCTATACGAGGAGGTGGTGGATCGAGTTTCTGTGTCATTTTAGCCTGGAAAGTTAAACTAGTACGCGTGCCATCAAAGCTTACTACCTTCACAATACGTCGAGTATTGCATGGGGAAACTATAAACCTACTCCAACGATGGCAAAACGTGTCACATAAATTGACTCGCGATATGTTCATGAGAGTCTTGATACAAAACAAGAGAAGTAGAAGTAAAAGAATCGTACAAGTTTCATTTCAAGGACTATTTCTTGGTAGAGTGAGTGAGTTAATTCCATTGCTGAATCAAACTTTCCCCGAATTCGGATTAGTAGAAGAGGATTGTTTTGAAGATCCAGTGGTGGTGAATTGCACTCCTGATGATTTGCCTTGTATAAAGAAAGAATGTTTTGAAGTCCCCTGGATTCGCGCGACACTGTACTTCGCATCCAGGAGGACAAGTGATTCGGTTGAGTTTCTGGTGAAAAATGAATGGCCACGAATAATGAATTACTACAAAGCGACGTCTGATTTTGTCAGAAGTCCAATGCCAAGAGGGGTGTGGAGATTGATTAGAACCATGTTTCGCGATGAACAAAAGCCTATAATGATACTGGATCCATTAGGTGGAAGAATGGATGAAATTTCGGAATTCGAAATTCCATTTCCTTATAGAAAGGGAAATTTGTTCAACATTCAATATATGGTGAATTGGGATGATAATAGTGAGAATATATCTAGTAACAAGATTAAATGGTTAACGGAACTTTATGATAAAATGAGTTCATTTGTGTCAAATTCATCAAGAAGTGGTTATCTTAATTATAGGGATCTTGATTTTGGGAGAAATGATGGAGAATATAACTATGAAAATTCTAGAGTTTGGGGTAAAAAATATTTTGGTGGTAACTTTGAGAGGTTAGCAAAGGTGAAAAGTAAAGTGGATCCTAGTAATTTTTTCAAGTTTGAACAAAGTATTCCACCTTTTAGTGTGTCTAGGTAAATCAATAAAATATTGGAGATTGATGAATAAAACACATAAGATTGTTGTAGGATCATGAATAGTGACTTATTCTTTCTTTGTTGCACCCTCTTGTTGATGTTGATAATTCTTTTACTACTTTGTTTTGAGAATAACAACAATCTATGCTTCATGTGAGAGTTTGTGACCCGAATTTTGTTGATTTAACCCTAAAAAATTTGCGGTGCGATTCATGTTTGAGATTTTTTGGGGGGTTTGTGGTGGTAGCTGCAATTTAGTGGGTTGTTTTTGGACGTTTTATATACGTCATTGAGACTTTCATCTCCTCATTGTATTCCTCTCCATTATAGTGAATTTCCTCCTCTTCTGCCCGTGATTTTTTCCGTCAAAGGTTTTCACGTAAAATCTGTGTGTTCTTCTTGTCTTCTTTCGTTTTGTAATATTACTTATTCCTGTCCGTTTCAATAGCACTTCACTTACCTTTGTTTACCTTCTTTTATGTGTACTTTCCTAAATGCACCTCAAAAGAGATGTCTCAGAAGAAAAATACATTCGAGAGTGAAGTGATCGGTTGAAACTTTCAATGATTCATTTACACTTTTCGACTTCAACTGCTTCCTTCTTCCCACTTTTTATTTTAGTTGTTTCACAGTTTAATTTTTTATTCGCGCTGTGATCTGGAGGTCACGGATTTAAGTTTTGAAAACAGTAACAACAAAGAAGTGGTTGAGATGTCCGAAAATCGGAGGTGAGAACTACACAATACTTTTTTCCTTTTAAATTTGATAATTAATCTCTCAATTAAGGTGTCAAACTTCATGATGATTTATTACGAGTCTGGACATTGAAAAGTTGAATCGGCCTATGGGGTTAGTGATAGTGGTTACTAGCTCACAAATTTTGAGTTACATTAAACAGTTTGCACTTCGATGAATTTTCACTTTTTTCATCAATTTGTCCAAGCCAGATGACAGTTATTCGGACTTATATTTACTAAGTTAAATTAGTATAAATAATTTTTTTGTTTAATTACTTGATAGCCAATTAAACTTGACATATTTGCAACATAAACATATAAACTTATAGATAGACACTTAAACTCGCATTCATCTTTGCAAGTCCAGGATCCAAAGCTGCTATAACAAATCTCCTCTTCAACCTTCTCTTCTTCCTCTTCACGTTCTTGTAAGAGCCATTTTTAGTTGTGTTGTCAGGTTTTGTTATATCATCAGTGTTTTGGTGCTATCTATTTCTTTTTTCTTGATTTTATTTTCAGATTTTGTTCGCGAGGAAGACTACAAAGAATGTTCTTACGTGAACGATAACTCCCATATTTTTTATGAATGATATGAAAATTTTATTACAACTTCAATACATTAATTATTTTCACTTAAAAAAAGATAACGATTTATATGTTTTGTTACATCCATAAAAGAGAGTTTTAAATATTTTCCTTTCTTTTTTATTCAAGAATTTAGCAAGTACATATTTAAGAATGCTAAATAAAATCAGCGCGTCAGGAGGATACGACTGCTAGTTTTTAATTAAAAAACAGATAGTTCTTTTTCTTTTATTATTAATTTACGAGAAAATGTCATGTTTCCATCCTGAACTATACACGAAATTGTTGAGACACACCAGAACTTTAGGAGGGTCCTAATACCCCTGGACTAATTAAAACCGTATTTTTGACAACCTTAGTACCTACGTGGCATATACATGTGCCTACGTGAACCTTCAGTGTGTCGATTCACTGATGTGCCCCGTAGGCACTAAGGTTGCCAAAAATACGATTTAATTAATTCAGGGATAGTAAGAACCTCCTAAAATTCGAGTGTGACTCGACAATTTCGTGTCTAATTCAAGAGGAAAACAGAACATTTTCCCTTAATTTAAATTTTGTACCTTTATATTTTACAATCTTCTAAGAAAAATTTAAAGTATAAATAACATAAATACCAACTTTTTTGAAAGTAATTACACTCTCTCCCACCTTTTTAATTACTTTACTCTCTCTCCCTACTCCCTATTAATATACCTAACATAGCCAACATATACCTAGCATTCTGTATATAAATTGAAATTTTAGTAATATGTTTAGGGAGTTGGGATTTTTAGTAATATTGAAAATATAAGTTGTGTATTTGTGTGATTTTTAGAAATTTAAATCATAAAATTCATATAAAATTTTTTGGGCCTCAGAATTTTGGAGGGTTAAAGCAAACGTTTTACTAGCTTTACCCTTGAGCAACCTCCGAACGAAGCAAACAAAAGGAAAAGAGAACATCCGCAAATACAACCAAGAACCTTATATAACAGCTCCAAGAGTATGTTATTGCACGGAGAAAACAAGCAGCCAAATTCAAAAAACAAAAACAACGTTCATGAAACTTGAAGCACGGTAGAGGATACTCTGCGGAAACACAGGCGCAGAGAACCACCAAATTGATTTCTCACTGGCGCAGTGAACACCGTTGAAGGTCGCTTTGTCAGAAGTATAGAAACATGCACACCCATCGTCGTAATTCAAGAAGCCTTCTCCGTATCTGCATCATGCAAAGTCGGCTTGGTGATCAGTTATGTCAACGAGGACAATGCGCACCAGATATGATTCAAATCTCTTTTTTTTCGGATGACACAAATGAAAGGAGCGGATATTGTTCTAAATGGAAGTATTTCTTGCAATAGGTGTAGTAGTTATTTGAGATATAGAGGTGTAGCGGTTGTTGTTTGTAACCGCAATCCCAATCATTTCACTCCAACTGAGCCAAGAAACCAGAATGATGAACTAGGTTTTTATTGAACAGAGAACATTCAAACCCCTCTCGGAGTGTAAAATCCACAAGAATTTCTCCGTAAATGAAACAGCGACTTAACTAATAAAAGAATCATCAGTGCATTCCCAGTTTTGCCACGACAAGCAATCAAAATACTTACAACTAGCTTAGATGATCGAACTAATTACACACCTAGATAATAGTCACTCAATAAATGAATCATCAGTCCATTCCCAGTTTCCTACAACAATCAATCAAAATACTTCCATAGAGCATTACTTACAACTAGCTTGGATGTCGAAACAAACAACACATTGCCTAGTCCTTAATAGATAATGAAGTCACTCAACTAATCAAGAATCATCAGTCCATACCCAATTTCTTACAGATATCACTCAAAATACTTCCCTATATCATTACTTACAACTAGCTTAAGCGATCAAACAACCTACACATTGCCTAGTCCTTTATAGATAATAAAATCACTCGACTAATCAAGAATCATCAGTCCATTCCCAGTTTCGTACAGCAACCAATCAAAATACTTCCCTATAGCATTACTTACAGCTAGCGTAGGCGATCGAAATAAACTACACACAACCTAGTCCTTAATAAAGTCACACAACTGATCAATAATCATCAGTCCATTCCCAGCTTCCTAGACCAATCAATCATAATACTTTCCTACAGCATTATTTACAACTAGTTTAGGTGATCGAAACAAACTACACACAGCCTAGCCGCCCTTAATAGATGATAAAGTCACTCGTACACGATTTCTTACGTTATCAAAAAGATAATAAAGTCACTCAACAAATCAAGAATCATCAGTCCATTCCCCGTTTCCTACAGTAACCAATCAAAATACTTCCATATAGCACTACTTACAACAAGTGTAGGGGATCGAAACAAACTACACACTACTACTAGTCTTAATATCATAAAGTCACAACCTTTGTGACAGCCAACATAATATTAACTAAATACCCCATACCATTCCTTTGATTTGTTGAACATCATTCAGCATCCCATCTTGCAAACTGATTCTTTTTACCGGGCCAAGAAGACGAAATACTTTTAGCTAATGGGTGACAAATGATTTTGCAAACATTCAACTCTTCTCAGAACATAGTTTCCACAAGAATCTCCATAAAATGAAAACAGAGGCTCAACTAATCAAGAATCGTCAGGCCATTACCAGTCTCCTACAGCAATCAATCAAAATAATTTCCAATAGCATTACTTGCAACTAGCTTAGGTGATCGAAACAAAGAACACACATGATAAAGTCACAACCTTTGTTGCAGCCAGCATCATATTAACTAAATGCCCCATACCACTCCTCTGATTTGTTGAACACCATCCACTTTCTTATCTCGCAAGCGAATATTTTTATTGGGCTGAGCAGTGGAAATGTTTTTAGCCAACAACTTGTTTGGATGGTTGTTACCTATGTATTGTGTTGTTACTTGTTACTGTAACTACAATGTTCGTTTTGATTGTTACTTAAATTATATTGTATCTTATGTTAAACTCATCGTTATGTAACAGCAAAGTCCCATTTTGTGTATTGACTGATTTGCTGTGATTGTATCATTTCCTTATTTTTATTTCTCATTTTGTTTTAATAATTACTTAATAATCTTAATTTATCCTTTACCTTACCTACCTTGTTAGTAGCTCTAACTCATACCCTACTTATAGTGTAGATTTATCCTACAAATAGTTGATGCGCAACATTATATACGACCGAAAACAATAAGATCTATCCAAACGTTGTATTCACTAAAATAATACAGTACAATACAACACACTATGAAACAATACCTAACATTGTAAGTATCAAGATGTACCTGTTGCTTTATCCGATGCATCGTGATAAAACGAATCCTCCTCACATTCCTTAGCTCCCTTTTTACCTTCCCCATCGTTTCCACCCATAATTCCATCATCTTTATCATCAGGATACCTCACAACAATAACAGGGCAAACACAATGCCTAACACAATAATCACTAACACTCCCAAGTCTTCCACCTTCCACATTTCGCCTCACGCACCAAAACCAATAATCACAACACTTAACCCTAAACTCTCATGATCTCTCCTTCATATCATGATCCTTAACAATCCGTATCTTAAACAGAATAGTCGCATCCACTAACAGTTACCTAAGTCATTCGATTTCATACTTGTAAAATTATCGTAGTCTTCTTCAAGTTTTTGTTAATATGTAATGACAAGAAGTCCGTTACCCTAATTTTGTTAACTATAGTAGCTCTATCCATTACCCTACTTTTCTTGTAGGTTCATCCTTCAAATTGCTGATGTGTGACGTTACTTAGCTACAAAAACTAACCCAATCTATCCAAACATCGTATTCATTAAAACAATACAGTACGACACAATACAACCAACACAATACAATATAATACGATACATTATGAAACAATACAGTGTAATACACATTGTAAGTATCAAGATATATACCTGTTGCTTTATCCGATGCATCGTGATAAAGCGAACCCTCCTCACTTTCCTTAGCTCCCTTTTTACCTTCCCCATCCTTTCCACCCAAAACTCCATCATCTTTATCATCAGGATACCTCACAACAATAGCAGGACAAACACAATGCCTAACACAATAATCACTAACACGCCCAAGTCTTCCTCCTTCCACATTTCACCTCGATGCACCAAACCCTCTAGTCCCCATAATCACAGCACTTAACCCTAACCTCTCAATCTCCAAACACAATCTCTCTTTCATATCATGATCCTTAACAATCCGTATCTTAAACGGAATATTCGCTTCAACTAACGGCAAAGCTAAATCATTTGATTTCATGCTCGTGAAATTATCGTAATCTTCTTCCAATTTCTGCTTCGATTTCTCATCATTCGTGTCAATTGATACGTCAATTGCACCCCAATCTGCTCCGTAGAGAACGGAAGTTGGACGGACGTGAAGGAGGATAACGGCGTCACCGTGACGGAGGTAGTTTTCAACGGCCCATTTAACGGCGTAAGCGCTTTCGTCACTTAGATCAACGGCGATGGCGATTTTACGGTTAGCGTCGGAGGTTGGGGTACCTGGTGGGAAGCGAGGGGAGGCGGGCTGATGCATGATGGCGGTGGGTGGTCGGTCGGAGGAATCTGCCGGCGGTGCCGGCGGTGCCGGCGGTGGTTTGTTCGGTGATGCCATGCGTTTGATGAAATGCGTGAGCGAAAAAAAGTGAAATGTGAGTCTCTGTATATGCTTTTTGTTGAGGCTATAGCATCTTTGATATGTTAATTTTTTGTTTTCCTTTTATAATAGTGTGCCTCGATCAGCATTCGTACACCTCGATTAAATTTACGGGATGGTTATGTGTCATCTCCCACCTACATATCAAATAATTTTATCCATCAAAACTATGAGAAATGGGACATTTTGATATGTTATATGGACATTTACGGCACATATCTTACCTTTACTATAGCATTTTTGATATGTTAATATTTTATTTTTCTTTTATAATGTCGTGTCTCGATCAGCTTTTATATACCTCGACTAAATTCACGGGATAGATATGTATCATCTCTCGCTAATGTGTTGGCCAACTTTATCCATCAAAACTATGACGAATGGGATAGTTTGATATGTTATATCGTAAATATTTATCTACACAGCTATTTGCGGTTCGTAACACATATATCTTACCTATACTATAGCATTTTTGATATGTTAATAATTTGTTTTCTTTACATAATGGTGTGTCTCGATCAGCTTTCGTACACCTCGACTCAATTTACGGAATAAATACGTATCATCTTCCACTAACGTTTATGACAACTTTATCCATCGGGACTATGACAAATGGGATATTTTGATATGTTATATGGAAAAATATTTATCTACACAGGATATTTACGGTTCGCAACATACATATATTACCTTTATTGATGTGAGTATGTGCTTTTTGTGGAGGCTATATCATTTTTGATATGTTGTTTTTTTCCTTTTTATAACAATGGTGTTTGGATCAATTTTTGTACACCTCAACTAAATTTACGGGATAGATAGGTGTCATCTCCCACTAACCAACGTATCATATAACTTTATCCAACGGAAGTATGACAAATAGGACATTTTGATATATCATATGGTAAATATTTATCTACACGGTAAATATTTATCTACACGAAATATTTACAGTTCGTAACACACATATCTTACCTTTACTATAGCATTTTTGATATACTTTGTTTTCTTTTTACAATGATGTGTCTCAATCAGTTTTCGTACTCCTCGACTAAATTTACAGGATTGATATGTGTCATCTTCTGTCAACGTATCAGGTAACTTTATCCAACAAAACTATAACAAATGGACATTTTGATATGTTATATGGTAAATATTTATCTACACGGAATATTTACGGTTCGTAATATCTTATCTTTACTATAGCATTTTTTATATGTTAATATTTTGTTTTCTTTTTATAACAGTGTGTCGATCAGCTTTCGTACACTTCGACTAAATTTACGGGACAGATATGTGGCATCTCCCACTAATGTATCAGGTAACTTTATACATCAAAACTATGATAAATGGGATACTTTGATATGTTATATTGTAAATATTTATCTACACGGGATATTTACGGTTCGTAACACACATATCTTACCTTTACTATAGCATTTTTGATATGTTAATATTTTGTTTTCTTTTTATAACAGTGTGACTCGGTCAGTTTTCGTACACGTTGACTAAATGTACGGAATAGATATGTGTCGTCTCCCACCAACGTATCTGGTAACTTTATCCATCAAAACTGACAATAAGACATTTTGATATGTTATATGGAAAATATTTATCTACACGGGATATTTACGGTTGGTAACACACATATCTTACCTTTACTATAGCATTTTTCTTTCATAACAGTGTGTCTCGATCAACTTTCGTACACCTTGATTAAATTCACGAGATAGATATATGTTGTCTCCCACCAACGTATCAGGTAATTTTATCCATTAAAATTATGACAAATGGGACATTTTGATATGTTATATGGTAACTATTGATCTACACGGAATATTTACGGTTCGTAACACTGGTACCTTACTTTTATTGATGTGACTATGTGCTTTTGGTTGAGGCTATAGCATTTTTGATATGTTAATTTTATTCTTTTTTATAATGGTGGTGTCTGGATCAGCTTCCGTATACTTCGACTAAATTTACGAGATCGATATGTGTCATCTCCCACTAACCAACGTATCAGTAACTTTATCCAACGGAACTATGACAAATGAACATTTTGATATGTTATATGGTAAATATTTATTTACACGAGATATTTACGGTTCGTAATATACATATCTTATCTTTACTATAGCATTTTTATATGTTAATATTTTGTTTTCTTTTTATAATGGTGTGTCTCGATCAGTTTTCATACACCTCGATTAAATTTACGGGATAAATATGTGTTGTCTCCCACCAACCAACGTATTAGATATAACTTTATCCATCAAAACTATAACAAATAGGACATTTTGATATGTTATATAGCATATTTATCTACGCGGGATATTTACGGCACATATCTTACCTTTACTATAGCATTTTTGATATGTTAATATTTTGTTTCTCTTTATAACAGTGTGCCTTGATCAGTTTTCGTACACCTTGACTAAATTTAAGGGATAAATATGTGTCGTCTCCCACCAACTTATTAGGTAACTTTATCCATCAAAATTATGACAAATGAGACATTTCGATATGTTATATGGTAACTATTTATCTACAAGGGATGTTTACGGTTCGTAACATGCATCCCTTACTTTTATTGATGTGACTATGTGCTTTTGGTTGAGGCTTTAGCATTTTGATATGTTATTTTTTATTTTCTTTTTTATGATGGTGTTTCTCGATTAGCTTTCGTACACCTCGATTAAATTTATGGGCTAGATATGTATCATTTCTCATGAACGTATCAGATAACTTTATTCATCAAAACTATGACAAATAAATACAATTTGATATGTTATATGGTAAATATTAAGGTAAACAGCATAAATACCAACACTTTGTTACCTAATTACTCTTAAATACCAACACTTTGTTACCTAATTACTCTCTCTCCCAACTTTTATATTAATTACTTAATATTTCAGATATGATACATAAGTTTGGTCCTGATACATAACCGACAGATACATAACTACCAAACTAATTGACTATAAAAAAGGAAAATAATGATATGAAATTAAATAATAGAGGAATTAATGAGATTTTGATTGGAATATGTCTCTTGAATCCCTAAAAATTAGTAACAACTTCATAATTAAAATTTGAATCACCATAATTAACATTCTCCAATCATAATTCTCCCAAATGCCCTAAAATCAAAATGTGCACAAAATACAAAACTAAATCAACAAAAAATATCAGAAAAACTTATACGTACCTAATCCAAAACATATAATTGATGATGATACATAAGATATAACATGTAGTTTTAGATGAACTATAAATACAATACATATGTATCAGTTGTACCCAATATTTTGAATATATTGGTTGCAAAAATAATTCATAACAATTTCAAAATTTAGTATGTATCAGATATAATGATATGTCTTACAAATTGATTTACGCATCATAATAAGTATGTTGAATGTATCAGGTGTAAACTAACCCAAATTACATGCAATTTCTTATTATGTATCATAAAATAATGCAATATGTCATTAAAATCAGATATATGTACTCGGTATATTAATGTATCAGGTTTACAAGAACCAAAACACATATAAATATTAGTATGTATCAGAAAGCCTGCAATGTCTCTTATGTATCAGAAACCTTAGAACTATGTATCAAACTCAGTAAAGTGAATGTATCAGATATTAAAAAAGAACCTAAATCACATGTAAATTTTAGTATGTATTGAAAAGCATGCAATGTCTCAGTGCATTAAACTTATGTATCGGATTCACTTCAAAAGATGTAATTCATACCTTTGATAAATATTTTTTTTTGCAACTTGCTTTCTTTTCTACTTGAGTTAATACATAAAAATGACCCTAAACTTGACACCAAATTATAACTTTGACCTTAAATTTTGATAGTGGACAAATAGGACTTTTAACTATTCAAAACCTGAACAAATATGACCTCCGATTT
>NC_061114.1:9128914-9130013 GCF_002878395.1 Capsicum annuum | reverse complement strand
GCCACGTCGTTAAAAGGGCTGACTTGGAGAGAGGTCATATTTGTGTAATTTTGAATAGTTAAAGGTCATATTTGTGCACTATCAAAGTTTTGCTTTTTGTGTTAAAACGACGTCGTTGTTATTATTATTATTATTATTATTATTATTATTATTATTATTATTATTATTATTATTATTATTATTATTATAATAATAATAAGAATTTTATTTATTTATTTCTATAGTAGCAACACCTAATTTTTTTTAATTTAAAATTATTATTATTATTTTATTTATTTCTATAGAAGCAGCACCTAACTTTTTTTAATTACAAAAAAAACAGCCACTAGCAGGGATCAAACTTGCACAGTAGGTTAAAGGAAGCGCTCAATAAGAGCAAATAACACCACTGGGCTATCTAAGTGTCTTGTTTCATGTGGTTTAACATTAATACACGTACATAAATAGACATTGTCTATCTTATATATATACAACGTAATTTTTTTACCGAGGGGGTTTGGGTGAACCCCATGACAACCACCTAGGTCCTCCCTCGTTAATTTAATAAAGTTTTAATAACGTTAATTTAATAACATTTTAACTATGTTAATTTGATAACGTTAATTTAATATACTACTACTACTATCCTTAATAACATTAATTTAATAACGTTTTATTAAAACTATAATTTTTTATTATTATTATAGTTTCATCTTTAATTTAATATTTAAATAAATAATATTTAGATAAATTATATAACTTAAATTCGTACTCTGCTTTATAATATATATACATACCCGCTCGATTTTTTCATATGAGGCTGACCCGCCTAATTAATAAATCTTCAATATTGCTCTTTTTTCGCAATGAGAAAAGAAATTAGATGTCATTTTCATCTTTGAACCAAAAATAATTAAAAAAATAATAGTGAAAAGGCATTTAAAGGTCATATTTGTGCAGTTTTGAATAGTTAAAGGTCATATTTGTGCACTGTCAAAGTTTAAGGTCATATTTATGTATTATGCCTTTAGATTTTAAGTTGGACGCGCCCAGTTTTGCGTGTTGAACACACATTTTGCCACGTAGGATTGGAGGTCATATTTATGCAGTTTTGAATAGT
>NC_061114.1:9127172-9128814 GCF_002878395.1 Capsicum annuum | reverse complement strand
ATTTAAAGGTCATATTTGTGCAGTTTTGAATAGTTAAAGGTCATATTTGTGCACTGTCAAAGTTTAAGGTCATATTTATGTATTATGCCTTTAGATTTTAAGTTGGAAGCGCCCAGTTTTGCGTGTTGAACACACATTTTGCCACGTAGGATTGGAGGTCATATTTATGCAGTTTTGAATAGTTAAAGGTCATATTTGTGCACTGTCAAAGTTTAAGGTCAAAGTTATAATTTGATGTCAAGTTTATGGTCACTTTTATGTATTAACTCTTTCTACTTTGTAGATACAACAATAGACTTTATGACTACTACCAGTAGCCTCCCGTAATTTCTTCTTCATATTCTGATAAATTTGAAGAAAAAAGTTAATGGAGATTGTAAATTTTAAAACAAATTAACACGATTGTTAATGGAGAATTTGAAAATTTAAAAAAAGTTAATTACGATAATAAATTTGAAAACAAATTAACAAATTTGTAAAAAAAAGTTATGAAAACAAATTAACCTCCAAATAAATTTGAGGAAAAAAGTTAATGGAGATTGTAATTGGAAGTTGAAGTTTGAATATGTTGAAGTAGTGGATGATAAGTTGATAACACGATTGTAATTGTTGAATTGATAAATTTGTCAGATATTTTACCATAATTTTGGGCGAGTTTTAAGGAGTAGGAGGCACAAAAATAGGGTGAGTTGTAATGTATCAGCAAATATTAGGGTTTTATGAGTTAGAAGGGATTTTTGCAATATATTTAGTAAGATGGTATTTAAAGTAATATAGAAAAGTTAAGGTGTTGACTTATGTAGTTTTTCCTAAATATTATCTATACGTGATATTACGATTTGTAACACATATATCTTACCTTTATTGATGTGACTACGTGCTTTTTGTTGAGGCTATAGCACTTTGATATGTTAGTTTTTTTCTTTTTATAATGGTGTTGTTCGGATAAGCTTTCGTACACCTCGATTAAGTTTATGGAATAGATATATGTCGTCTCCTACCAACGTATCAGGTAACTTTATCTATCGAAACTATGAAAAATGAGACATTTTGTATGTTATATGGTAAATATTTGTCTACGTGAAATATTTATGATTCGTAACACACATATCTTACCTTTATTGATGTGACTATGTGCTTTTTGTCGAGGCTATAGCATTTTGATATATTTTTTTTCCTTTTTTAACAGTGTGACAGTGTGACTCGATCAGCTTTCGTACACCTTGACTAAATTCACGGAATAGATATGTGGCATCTTCCACCAACGTATCGAAATAACTTTTATCCATCAAAACTATAATAAATGGAACGTTTTGATATGTTATATGGTAAATATTTATCTACACGAATATTTACGGTTCGTAACACACATATCTTATCTTTATTATATCATTTTTTAAATGTTGATATTTTGTTTTCTTTTTATAACGGTGTGTCTCGATCAATTTTCGTACACCTCAACTAAATTCATGGGATAGATATATATTGTCTCTTACCAACGTATCAGATAACTTTATCCATCAAAACTATAACAAATGAAACATTTTGATATGTTATCTGATAAATATTTATCTACAGGGGGTATTTACGGTTAGTAACACACATATCTTTCCTTTACTATAGCATTTTTGATATGTTAATA
>NC_061114.1:9110846-9124172 GCF_002878395.1 Capsicum annuum | reverse complement strand
AGTGATTAAACGTACGAATATAAACATGGAGGGATAATATAATAATAATGACCCGACCCGATTCGAGACCTTGTTATAATGGGCATCCCAAGTCCAACTAGGACTGGGACCACCCCCGTTACTCAACCCAACCATCCAAATGCACACCCTAAGTCAGATGAATTTCGAACATATAATAAGATAGCATATTTTAAATAATTTCCAGACTCTGGGATAGGTCTATGATCGTGACTGACCCAAACGAGTCAAACCCTCCAAACCCAGTCAATAACCAATTACCAAACCAAGACTATAAACCAAAACCAAAATAATAACCAAGTTCCCGTCCATAACATAACATAAGAGGATGGAACAATCATAAATTTTACTAAACAGTATCATCCCCAATACCAATACCAATATTAAGGCTGACATCACTACTGATCCCCCCCATTTCAAGCCATAGTAGTTCCACAAAGTCTCTAACCAAAAGAAAAGTAATATCCGGTTGGGATATACCCCAAACCATAGCCAAAACCAATATCCATAAAATATCCAAAGTATGTATTAATGTCCATGATATGTAGTGGAGCCTTTCGGAGTATGGAAGCTCACCACTTCAATCCAACCGAGCTGATTCTGAAATGGTTGATTCCTGCACTATGTAGGAGGAGTAGAATGGTTGATTCCGAAATGGTTGATTCCGAAATAGTGAGCTGATTCGATCACTATATAGGAGGAGTAGAATGGTTGATTCCTGCACCGCGTGGAGATACAGCCGTCCGAAGATGGGTTAGCGGATGAACGCTAGCAAGTACTTAGGATAAGGATAAAGTAATGTCATCCATTAAAACCAAGTAAACCAACCATATGCACACAACCATACATACATATATATATGCAACCATGTCGAGAAAGGAAACTGGATTTACCATGTCTTTAAAATCATTAACCTGAGTATGTGTAGCTTAACCAACTTAGAACCACCCACGGGCTATATAGGTCCAGTGTAACCCCCTGAACGAGCCCTGGTGCGTGTAGCCGCGCGAACCGGAGATACCATAAGAGCAGGGGATTCCCGAGTATCCTTCGCTCTCCATGATACTTATGTACAGTGTACTTAGAGGATTCTCATGTACCTTATAATATCATATATGGTAGCTATGACTAACCCTCAGGTCGGCAAACATTAGTTTCCAGTGCCCATCTATTAGACTCGCACCTTCACGGTTAGCTATCATACCCCCGCCATTATTGCCTAACTAAAACCGTTACTATCCAACCAAATCACTATACCATTATTATTAACCAAGGCCATGAGTAGTGGTATCGTCATACCAGCTATATATTGTAAGCAATGTTCTTAGACAACCTTTTTATGTAAAGGGATTCCTATGTACCCATAGATTACATTATCAAGCTAACTTGGGGGAATCCCCTGTATCCCATAAGTTGTTCATTAACGTATTTACTTGGGAGATTCCCTTATACCCCACAAGAAAGTTTAGTTAACCATAACCATAACCACCAAACCTTACCATTTATATATTCCAAACTATTTAAACCATTTATACCATTTAGGGTTCCATTACCAAGTTATACCATGCAATAGTTCCATTAAAAGTTCAATAATATAGTAAAAGCATTCACATAGGCATTTTATAAAACACATTGAGGGTATAGTATTTTCAAAGCCAAAACCAAATACCATTTAACCATTCCCATGCAACCAATTGTCCAAACCACCATTAAAACATATAAATCCATAATTAAAACATGAGAAAACTATAACCAAGCATTTATAATCAAAACCTCCAACATATATTAAAAAACCCAAAGCCATACAATAATTATGCCATGAAAACAATTCATAAAATATGCCTTTAGTTGGAACTAACAATGAGTGAGCAGTGTCTTACCTTAGATTACGAAGATATTGGAGAGAAATCACCAATACGAGCCCCAAATTGATCCTCTAGATGAAACCCTAGTCTTTCTTTATCCAAGAACCTTAAATGATGTCCCAAGTGTGATATAAGTCATGGGGTCATAATAGGTTAGAGGAAAAATGTCCAGATTACCTCCAACTTAACTGTATAAAATCCTCGTGGGTGGTACGACTCCACCATATCAATCATACCCTTCAATACGAGTGGTACCCGCCACTCATACCCTATACCTCCATTAGACCCCCACATTGATCAACATATGACCATGCAAGCCAAACCATATCCAAGGATACGACCAGTACCCTTAACATGTACCCATAACAGAACTAAGAAGAGTTGACACTGTCCAACATACGAGTTGGACAATACAAATCGTACCCTATCTGACGACCCATGGTGAGCCACTCGTACTCAGATCCAAGTTACTTTACCAAGTCTCAAACTAAGTGAAGGAAAACCCAACTATACGACCCGTCAGCCGGCATATGACTCATACTAACCCAAGTCATACCCATTTCATAAACCAATCCAACCCACCAACGACCAAAGCATATCAATCATACCCTATCATACAACTGGTACCATATGTCGTATAGTATCCAGTGAGTTCAAAACCCAGGAAATTTTCTAAGGTTCTAGAACCCAGGGTGTTTCAAATAATCATCAAAAGTGATAATATTTACATACACTTTTTATGATTATAAGATATGTTAGAGAAAAATTCTCTATATTATATGTATGTCTCGATTTTCTCCTGAAGTAGCAGTATCATGAAAGAGGTTATAAACTATTAAAATTTGATAGGCTTAAGACACAATTATATTTTATTTCTGGGAAATAAAAATTTTAATTGTTACAAGTACAAATTCATTTCCTGGGGTGAATGTGATAATATTTAGTAGAGCTTATCAATGTAAATGTGCGCTTGATTGTAATGGTATCACAACTCACCTTTGAAAGAGGTATAATAATTGAGAAGAGTTATTTTTAAATCTACTTTTAAAGTAGTAAATCTAAAATCTATTCATGTCATTGTAAATCTGAATGAGGATCTAAAGCAAAGGCCCATGTTATGTTAAACTTGGAGGTTACTATTATATAAGTTCATACGTTGACATGAATGATTGTGACATTTCGAAAATGTTCATATTGAGTATTAGACATGTATTAAAGAATAAAAATATTCTTCACGAATTATTTATGTTGCTTGTTCTCAAGATAAGTTGGTTGGAGCAACTAATATTGAGATTTGATCCCTTAAAATCTGAAAAGTATAAAAGGTGAATATGGGCTCCTTCACCAGTCATGTGATATATTAAGATACATCGATATAAGGTGATAACTTGTACGTTTATTGTCAACCTGCAGTTTGACATTCATAAAGTTGTTACTCAGTAAAATTGAGTTAAGAGTATGATTTTCAGATTGCGTAATCAAGATTATTCATCTTAATAATGTCAATTTGGCATGGAATGCCTTCGATAAATAGCTGACTCATTTCTAATGAGAACAAAAGCTTTATGTGTTGGTTTGAAATATTATATACAAAAGTACTTGTATTCATCAAACCAATAAATTATGATTAATTCCCCCTCAAAGTTTGTTATGAGTCAGAAACCACACGTTGTCCATCTAATAGTTTTGATGTGAGGTATACGATTAATGAATATACCATAATGCAGAAAGATGGATTCCTCAAAGAAGATGGAGGATGTATGTTAGTTTTCCTAATATAAGAGGGAGATTATAAGCAGCTATGAAATATGTTAGGAATTATCATTAAATCCTCCTTCAAAAAATAATTCAAATCAAATGTCGAAAGCACCTAATATTTAAGCTGCAAGTGCTCCTATTTTGTGCACCTAAAGGACAAAATCTATGCATCCGTGAAACGTGGTAGAACAATCGGTTATAAATTAAATAATCCTTAAAAAAATAAGGAGCAAGTGATCATAATAAGAAGGCAATGCGCTCTTGAAGAGCCTACGACATAACACTTCATGAAACCTTATAAGAGGTCCAGGTAATTAAAAATAATGAAGTGATGAGATATCAAAATGTTATGTCACAATGTGAATCGATACAAAATGCTATATCATTAATAATATTTTTAATACAATATTAGCACAATATTATAAAAAATTATGAGGATCTGAATTCTAAGTTTATTTAAGCATGCTGACGTAATCAAGTGACGTGAAAGGATGTATCTTGGTAAGCATAAAACTTATCTGATTTGCAATCCAGATACTTGAAGATGTCACATTAAATGTTGAATATTGTCACATGAAAAAATTAATATGAAAATTTTTTTAAGGATTCAAAATGTTTGAAGTTCAAAATGTTTGAAGCATGTAAGAATTTCTGAGAAACTTATTTATAATCCTTATATTACATAAATTTATAACGTGAAAATCATTGAAACTCTTGGAGTGTTTTCAAAAGCAATAAATTATTTGCTGAAATGAGAAATATACCGAATTGTATTGTTCCTGAAGTATCATATCTTAGTGCAGTTGGTGTACTAATGTATTTTGCAAATACTACAAGGCCTGATATAGCCTTTTCGATCAATTTATTAGTAAGGTACAATTCTACTTCTATTAGGAGATATCGAAATGAGATCAAATACATGAGCTTTTTTATTCTTAAGATTGCAGTCTCGATCTTGTTGATTATGCTGATGCTGGGTATTTATCTGACCCACATAAAGTTTGGTCTTAAACAGGCTATGTGTTCATATATGGGGTTCCTACCATATCTTGGAGATCTACAAAGAAGTCTATCATAGACACCTCATCGAATCATGATGAGATAATAGCTATTTATGAAGCAAGTCGAGAATGTGTGTGGTTGAGGTCTATGATACATCTCATTTGAGAAAAATGTGATTTGAAATATGACAAAGTGCCTATGATTTCGCATGAAAATAATGTTATATGCATAACAAAACTCAAGAAAGGATTCATAAAAGGAGATAGAATGAAGCACATTTTGCCAAAACTTTTCTATACACATGAGCTACAAAAAAATAGTGATATTAACGTGCAAAAGATTCGTTTGGGTGACAATGTGGCTGATTTATTCACCAAGTGTCTTCCAACTGTAACTTTTAAGAAGATGGTGTACAAGATCGGAATGTTATAAATGTATTTACATTACAGTGAATGTCTATCAAGAATATAGATAAGATCTATCAAAATCTATTTAATATCTATCAGGATATGAAATGTTTATCTTTTAAAAGGAAACTAGAAGTAATTTTTCTATAAATAAAAGTATTTTCTTCATTGTAAAAGACCACAATAGAACTCCTTAAAAGAAATAAGAATTACTCTCTCCTCTTGTTCTTCTCTACTTTATTTTTCATAAAAAAGATTAGGTTGTTACTCTTTCTTATCCATACTTTTTTTAAAGCAATACATATTTATCTTATAATTCATATTTGAATGAGATAAATATTTGAAAATTTGTATTGTTACTTTATCCATTGCACCACACAATTTAATATTCATAAAAAATATTGTATGAATTGTTTTAATTACTATCACTACTGTGATTATTATATTATTATTACTATTTAAGCTACTATGATTATTGTTGTTCTAGTTAATAATATGTTGTTGCTGCTACTACTAATACTAATTGTTGTTCTTATTAATAAACTACTCCTACGTTTTCGTTTTCAAATTAAAAGTACTACAAATTGTGTACTACTATTTGTATTAATTTTATCCTTTCCTAATGTGTAAATAAATTATATTTAAATACATTTATAACATTTAAATTTTAAAAGAGATAAGCTTCAAATAGTAAATGGTCTATTAGAACTCTTAAATTATGGTTTCTATTTTTCAGATAATGAAAATATTTTTTTAAAGGATAATTTAATTTAAATTCAAATACTTAATTTTTTGATTCAAAATTTTTATTACAATATCTTTTAACTTTGTCCTAAAAACTTCCACGTGGCTTTTTAATATCTTTTTACTTGGCTTCTGGTGTTGCTTTTAATTTTGCTTTTTATATATATACTAGTATAGGTACCCGCGCGATGGGCGAAATAATTTTATAAAAATATTCATTAAAAATGTCTGTTTATTCACATTGAAATAATATATTATTCAATTTTCAACATACTTTAAATTAATTATGAAATATTAAAATTAAAAATAATTACTAATAGTGAAATTACAACAAATACTTAATAACTAATCACATTTGCAATATTTTAAATATTTTGATATGAAAATAAATAATATTAGTATTTTATTTAATCACATTTCATTAACTCATTTTTAAAAATAATAAAATATGAAATGTTAAATACTTGTTAATTTTATTGTGGACTATTACCTTTATATTTTTGATCAATTAAGGAATGTAATTAAATTTTTTTGGTAATTAAAGAATGTAATTACGCTCCTTTTCATTTCACATTTCAATTTTTTTCGTCAACCAATTTAACTTCAACAACAACCTTCGCTCATTTTAAAAATTTCTATCATTCATTGTGTTTCAAACACTAAAAAAATTGAATTGTGCAAATTATAAAACTTTCAAATTTTGAATTTCTGCACTCTCAATTCAAAACCTAAGCACCTATAATTTTATTATTTTATTTTAAACTTTTAGATTTTTCTATTTTTTATAATTTTTTCGTGTTCAATTCTATTATTAATATCTTTAAGTATTTATTTATTAAGTTCTCTCAAACCACTTTCAAAATGACCTACTTCGCCAATTTCTACGCCCATCCCCCTACCCCTACCCTCATCCCCACCCCCCAAACTCCTCTTCCCATATATTTTTATTTTTAAATATTTAATATTTAAACCTCTCCTTACCCACCGCTTATCCCTAGCCAGCCCTCCCAAAAAAATCATTTTATTTTTTAAATAAACTATTTTTCTTTACCCCAGTCCCCCTTACATGCCACCACCCACCCTGACTCTCTACACAATCCAAAAACATTTTTTTTATTGTTAGAAACTATTGGCTTGATCCCAATTTTTTTTTAACTTTCAATTTTTTTATTTTTTATCTAACCTCAATCTCAATCTGCCTACATCCATCACTCCATCACCCCACCCACCTAGCCCACCCCCTACCTCGCCCCAACCACCACAATTCTCTATCCTCTCCCTCCATCACAATACTTTTACTCAACTAATAACTATTAATTAGTATCTTCATTATCTTAAAGAAAAAAAAATCTAGACTAAGTTCAAGCATGTAATCACTCCAAATAAATTCTATTTTTTATGTATTCGAAAATAATTTGAGATACAAAGGATTAGTTCATCCTTGAAATGAAACAAAATATATAAGCATTTTTTTGTTTTGGTTAAACATATAAGCATACTCCGTTAAAAATGGTGACAAATTCATATACAAAGATTAAGAGTAAATATTCAGTAATATATTTTCAAGAAAACTTTTGATATAGAATTGATATGTGAATTCAGAGAAAGATAATGTCATAAACTTTAACAAACATGAAAGTAATAGAAAGAGATAAAGATGGAGTTATATGATTATGATGCAAAAAAGAAAAAAAAAGAGTCGTGATAATAGTATTACTTCGTAAATCGAGTCATTAAAATATTAATTTAAATTGACAGACCTTGAATAGTTACAAAGAAAGATAAAGATGAAAATGTACACCACTCCTCCACACAAAAAGAAAAGTGTTAAATAAAATATATTTTAAAAAATAAAGAATGATAACAAAAAATGCAATAAATAGATTTATGAATAAAACTGATAATATAAGAGTATATATAATTGTAGATAAGTGATAGAACACCATTTCAATTCAAATTTCACTTAAATTCAAACTCAAATATTATGGATTTGTTAAGAGAAGATTAGTTACTATTCTTCCTTATCCTCATTTTTTCAAATATAATACATATTTATATTTTAATTTATTTATTTGAGTTGAGATAAATATTAAAATTAATAATAATAATAATAATAGTATATTATTATTATTATCATTATTAATCATAGTTTATTTATTTCATACATTTTTTCTCTTTTTATTCTCTTTTATCTTCTTCTTTTGGTTACAAAAACATAAATTAAAATGTTCTTTTCCCATACATTAGTATAAGTATGTTTCATTATATTAATGCAAATATTTAATATAATAGATATGAAAACCTCCCACAAAATAAGAGAAACTTAAATTGCTTATTAATTTTAATCTTTATTTAAAAATTTAATGTAAATCATCTGCAATTTATTTTTGCTAATAAGAAGGAGAAGTACATTAGTTTAAATATCTAAACTAACTAATAACTTTTCAGATAAGATTAAATCATATTGATAAGGTTTATAAGGATATATACATTAGGACTCCTTAAAATAAAATATTAGATATATAAATCTAATATATTATTATTATTATTATTATTATTATTAAAATTATTATTTCTTTCTTTTATATTGAACGATATAGAGAGAGATAGGAAATTAGAACTCCACTTCAACTTAAATTTTATTTGAATTTGAAATTCAAATATCATATCAATTTAAGTGGTTATATTTAAAATATACTATTATCCTACTTCTATATGTACTACGTACTATTGTTTCTACAACTACTACTACTTATTATATAGATATATAAGAGAGATTGAAAAAAAAAAAAAGAACTCCATTCCAATTTAAATTCATTTAAATTCAAATATAATATCTATTTGTTAAAAGAAGATCAATATATTATTCTTCCTTATTCATAATTTTTCAAATACAATACATATTTATCTTATATTAAGAGAAATATTTAAAATCAATATGATTAATCCATTTTTAAAAATAAAAAAAAATTCTCACGTTTTTCCATCTATCACTACAACTATGAATAACCCACCACTCCAAATTATCTTTAGTTATTATTAATATTAGTATAATTATTATAAATTTTTTTATCTTTCATTAATATATAAATGAAATAAATTTAACTATATTTTATATTATTATTTATTTATAGATTATTATTATTATGAAATAGTAAGAGTTCAAAGTCAAAATTGAATGTGATGTCAGTTTGTTATCAAGATAAAATTTTAAAATTGTTATGAAATATAAAGTAAGAACAATAAGAAAAAATAGAGAGAGACTCTTTATTTCTCTCATGGGGTGAGAGATCATAAGATTGAGGATACAATGAACAAAATTCCTCTATTTATAGGAGAAAATACTCTCAGTTTCTGTCTTAAATAGGAGAAAATACTTCTAGTTTCTGTCTAAAAGACAGATACTTTAAATCCTGATAGATATCAATTACATCTTGATAGATCTTATCTAGATTCTTGATAGACATTCACTATAATGTAAATACATTTATGACACTTCCCTTGAATGTCTAATTGATAGATATTGTGCCTCGTTAAAATCTTACTAGAAAAAAACCATTGGAAAAAAAATCTAGTGAGGGAAAAAGAGTACACATCTCTAACAATACGCATATAGGCTGTCTAATTAAAAACCTTACAAGAAAAACCCAGTGAGACAAAACCTTATAAGGGAAAAAGAGTACAGCGTGTATTAATTCCCCCTAATGAGAACATCCTTGAAACTTTGCATCGCGATCTTGTGCGCCACCTTCTTAAAAGTTGCAATTGGAGGAGACTTGGTGAATAAATCAACCACATTGTCACTTGAACGAATCTGTTGCACGTTGATATTACCATTCTTTTGTAGCTTATATATGTAGAAAAGTTTTGATGAAGTGTGCTTCGTTCTATCTCCTTTTATGAATCCTCCATTAAGATGTGCTATGCATATTACATTATCTATGTATAAAAATGTGGGTACATTGTCATATTTCAAATCACATTTTTCTAGAATAAGATGTATCATGGACCTTAACCATACACATTCTCGGCTTACTTCATGAATAACTATTATCTTAGCATGATTCGATGAAGTGACTATGATAAATTGCTTTGTATATCTCCAAGATATTGCAGTACCACCACATATGAACACATAGCCTATTTGAGACCGAACTTTATGTAGGTCAGATAAGTACCCAACATCAACATGAACAATAAGATCGGGACTGCAAACTTGCTAACAAATTAACTAAAAAAAAGGCTATATCAGGCCTTGTAGTATTTGCAAGATACATTAGTGCATCAATTGCACTAACATATGCTACTTCATAACCAAGGAGTTCCTCATTATTTTCTTGAGGTCGGAATGGATCCTTATTCAATTTTGCATGTTTCTCATTTAAGCAAATATTCTATTGCTTTTGAAAATTCTCCAAAAGTTTCAATGATACTCAAATCATCAAATTATCTCTAATGAGGATAATAGAAAATTTTTCAGAAACTTTATATGCTTCAAACATTTTGAATCCTTTAGGGATTTTCATATGAATTTTTGTCAAGTAACAATATCCAACATGTCAAGTGTGACATCTTCAAGTGATTGGACTGCAAATCAAATAAGTTTTACGCTAACCAAAATGCATCATTTCAGATCACTTGATAAATGTTTCTACGTCAGCATGCTTAAATAAACGTAGAATTCGAATCCTCGTAATCTTTCACAATATTGTGCCAATATTGTATCAAATATATTGATGATATATCATTTCGTATTGGTTCACGGTTTGACCTAACATTTTGAGATCTCATCACTTCATTATTTTCAGGCACCTGAACTTCTCATAAGGTTTCATCAAGTATTATGTCGTAGGATTTTCAAGAGCACACTGCCTTCTTATTATGATTAATTGCTCTTATTCTTTTCAAAGATTATTTCATTTGAAACCGATTAGTCTACCATGCTTCATCCATGCGTAGACTTTGTTCTTTAAAAATGCAAAATAGGAGCACTTGTAGCTTAAATATGAGATGATTTCGACATTTGACTTGAATTATCTTTTGAATGAGGATCTGGTGATAATTCTTTATATATTTCATAGCTACTTATAATCTCCCCTTTATGTTAGAAAAACTAACATACATCTATCTTCTTTGAGGAATGCATCTTTGTGCATCATGGTATATTTATTAATCGTATACCGCACATCAGAATTATTAGATGGAATAGTTGATTCATGACCTTGAACCAATTGAGAGGGAAGAAATAATCATAATTTATTGGTCTAATGCATACAAGTGCTATTGTATGCAATATATCATATTTCAAACCAACACATGAAGTTTTGTTCTCATTAGCAATGGCTTGGCTATTTATCGAAGGCATTCAATTTCAAACCATCATCATCAAGATGAATTGTCTTGAATTCATAATCTGAAAATTATGTTCTTAACTCAATTTTATTGAGCAAGCAATTTTATAAATGTCAAACTGCAGGTTGACAGTAAGTGTCATGCGATCATCTTATTTCGATGCATCTTAATAGATCACATGACTGGTGAACAGGCACATATTCACCTTTTATACTTTTTAGATTTTGAGGAATCCAATCCCAAAATTAGTTGGTCCAACCAACATATCATGAGAACAAACATCAATACTCAGTATGCACATCTTTGGGATGTCGCAATTGTTCATGTTAATTTATTAACTTTTATTCTAGTAAACTCCAAGTTTACCATGATATGTAATTTTTTCTTTAGTAAATTTCAAATTTACTATTATATGAATAAATTTCAGATGTACTACTTTAGAAGTAGATTTTGAAATAATTCCTCTCAGTTATTCTACATCATTCGGAGGCAGAGGCGGATCCAGGATCCGGACTCTCCAGGTGCCAAGTAAAATTGTCAACTAGTACATTTACGACGCCTGTTGCCCACTTGCCCTGTTTTAATCAACAATGCTTAAACTAATACATTTACGACGCTTGTTGCCCTATTTTAATCAACAATGCTTAAACAAAAGAAAAATTAAAAAATGACGTGCTGCTGAACAAGATAGAACCCACGACCTCGACGCTTGTTGTCCTGTTTTAATCAACAATGCTTAAACAAAAAGAAAAATTAAAAAAATAATGTGTTGTTGACCAAGATAGAACCCACGACCTTTGACCCACAAAAGTGATCGAACTCACTTTACCACTTTACAAAAAAAATAAAAAATAAAAAAATGATATGTTGCTGACCGAGATCGAACCCACGACCTATTACACAAAAAAGTAGCTCTTTGCCACTTGCACTAGATAATGCTTTAGTATTGTCGGTGGCAGATTTAATATTTTAATATATCTATATATATATATATATATATATATAGCTATATATAAAGTTTCCGTCGAAGTTTGTGGGTGACGTGCCATCTCCACCGGCCTTAATAGATCCGTCACTGTTCGGAGGTGAGTTGTGATACCATCACAATCAAGTGCACGTTGGTATTAATAAGGTTCTCATTCCCTAGGAATGAAATATAATCCTGCTTTAAGCGTATCAAATTATGATAGCTACTACAAAAACAAATTGAGGTATACATATGATTTATTGCTACCACACTCAATTCAAGGAATGAAGCATATTTAATGGGACATGTTTCACCAAATACTCATTATTTTACCTTAGCCATCATAAGATCATCAATATGGTGTATTGAGATTTAAACCCAACGTCTTATCGGCGTCTTAGACATAAATCGATGGGACTTAAATCCAATATTTTATTAATATTTATCTAAAGATGTAACACCTTTCACTTTTACAAAACTGTTTCACCGCTTCAAAAACCAAATAATTAGTATACAAATTCAATCATATTTAAATGACCAGTGAATCAATACTAGCAGGTGACTTTTCTTCTCAATACAAAAATAATTCATCAACAATAGAAGTTAAAAAAAAAATACAGCAAACACTTCAAAGTAAATATATAATTTACTAAGCTGACTTTGTTGACTTACAACTCAAAGCAGGAAAGCTTCTACGGACATATGAAACATATTACTTATAATAGTATTATCTATACGCTTATTTTCAAAGAGTATTTTGACTCACGGTAGAGTCTCGTGCTGATAATGTATTATGAAATATAAAGTAAGAATAATAACAATAAATAGAAAGAGAAGGGACAGACTTCTTTATTTCTCCTGAGGGATGAGAGATGAGGATACAATAAATAAAATTCCTCTATTTATAGGAGAAAATACTCCTAGTTTCTGACTACTTTAAATCCTGAAAGGTATCAACTAGATCTTGATAGATCTTATCTAGATTCTTGATAGACATTCACTGTAATATAAATACATATATAACAAAAATATCATGATTATCTTATAGTTTAAATTCAAGATTTTAATATATTATTATTATTATTATTTTAATTTAAATTTTAAATCTTTACCCTTTATTTTTTGTTATTTTTTTGTAAATGTGTTTGATTCTAACATAGTTATAGGAGACTTATTAAAAATATATTATTATTATTTATCATTTATTATATTA
>NC_061114.1:9066460-9107846 GCF_002878395.1 Capsicum annuum | reverse complement strand
TAATTACATGTTTTAATTGATTAATATAAAGGTAAACGTCCACTGACAAAATTAATAATTATTTAATATTTTTAAAAATAAACCAATGAAATATAATTAGAGAAAATAGTAATACTAATTTTTTTATACCAAAACATCTAAAATAATTATAAATTAATTAATTTTATTATTTCAAAATGAATAAACTAATATTTTTTAATAAATATTTTTTAAGAAATGTTTCGCTCATCGCACAGGTACCTATACTAGTATATATTAATTACAAAATTCATTTTGTTCATAATGTAATTACAATGTGAAGGGGAGCCTTGGAGTAACCAGTAAAGTTGTTAACATGTGATTGGGAGGTCATGGTTTCAAACCTTAGCAACAACCCCTTGCGGAAATGTAAGGTGAGACCACGTATAATAGATTCTTGTGATTAGTCATTCCCCAAACCCTGCGCTTAACAAAAATTTAGTGCATCAGACTGTCATTTTCTTTTTAATAAAATTACAATGTAATTTCATATGCCATAACAAAGGCTCTTACAAGCCACGAGTCCCCAAGAACCAAAATCAATCCAAGATATATAAGTTGGTACAATACTGATAAACATTGATGGTTTTCACACTTTTTACAAACACAAAGCCCACACACATTGGAATTGAATTGAAAGTTTCTAGGTTCATTGGAATTGATTTCAAAAATATTCCACCATGGAAAATTGAATAGGCAATGGATATCAAGAAGAAAATTGTAACGACTCGAATTTTGATGAATGATGTGAAATATGTATTTCTGTATGATTTGATCATTTTATTCCTCTTCGTGATTGATTTATGGTATTTCTGAGGTGTGAAAACGATTGACACAGTTCACAATGCATTTCAGTGTGATTTATGTAAAGTTATGGTTTTTGGTGGCTTGAAAAGCCTTATTGTTGACTTCGGTCAATATTTATTGATCTGTGCATTGGATGAAAAAACAGTCTATTCCAGCAGATTCCAAAAGTCGATTTTAGGTTGATAACATAGTTGATGTGATTTTATTTCTTTTAAATCTCATTTCGATCCTCGGTTTGAAAAATTGTGAAATTGAGTTTTGGGGTCAACTTTATGAAAGCGATATTTTTTTCAAAAATTTAATATCGTCTTTGAGTCTGGAGCATCGAATTAGATAGGATGGCATATTTCATTTGCGTTCACGGGATTCCGGATGAATCCCGAGGGATCTGCAAAGACTTAGACCCTATATATACCCATGTTTTGCCTTTTCCCCCATTTTTGAAACTTGGAGATTAGGATTTCACATTTAGCAATTTATTCCATTTCTAAGCTTGGGTAAGCTTCTAAACACCTATTTCAACAATTTTACTTCAATTTTATCATCCAATTCTTCTTTTAACGCGGATTAAAGTGGAAGGCGCTAGCTATACATTTCCATCAAAATGTCATCGGTAATTTAAGTTTCAACAAATTTTGTCAGTCGTAACCTCCTGTCATTTTGATTATTTTATCCATAAAATTTATTTTTCAAAATAGTTGTACTCATTGAGAAAATAACGGAGAAGCTTCAACTCAGGAAACGATATTTTTCGCCTCTCTTGACCCTTCCTTTTTCTGAAGTGTCTGAGTGGTCTGCTCAACAAATGTATAAAGTGGATCACAGTTTGACCAATCCACTTCTTCCCACATTCTGGTATTGTAAGTCTTCCCAGATTAAGATTGAACCCGCGCATCACTCTGATACTATTTGTAGTTCTTTAGCAGTGTTGAACCTCAGAGATGTGGAACGTCTGATTGCCAATCATTCAATCTTCGCCTCTTGTTGTTGTTCCTATCTGAATTCTCAGTTGTATGTTCTTGATCAAGCCTTGGAAACAGGAGGTCATTGGTTCAAGTCTTGGAAACAACTGTTTACAGAAATATAAGGTGAGGCTGCATACGATAGATCCTTGTGGTCGAACCCTTCCTCGGATCCTGCGCATAGCCCGAACTTAGTGCATCGGGCTGACTTTTTTAAAAAAAAAAAATCTGATCAAGAATATTGTTCGGTGTCAATGAGCTCAGTAATTCCCGCATTACTCTCCAACAATTCAAAAGTTCCTCCTGCATAAATAGTTGACCATCCAAAACAATAGCGAATCAGATATTTAATACAAGTATAATTTATTGATCAGATATATAAAAGGATGTTTAACCAACCACCTTTCACATCGATTAAAAAAATAGCCTAAACACTACCTTTTTTTAATCATATTTGTTCCTTTTTTTCTGTTTTCAGTCAATTAATCTTATCTCTTAAAGAATGAAATTATTTTTTTTTTTAATTTATTTATCCATGTGAAAGTAGAAACTTTAAAATTGCTTTGTTAAGTACACATGTTTAATTGGTCATACTCCTTTTTACATATCTTTGTCACAATTTTCACATAATAAACAATTTGTTTTAAAAGTTAATTAACTTGAACAATTATTGTGTAAAAGTATACTAAAATAATCATTACAAATAATTTTTACACTGCTAAGTTATTTTTATCTATTATAGAATATAACATATTTTACTTTTAACATTGTAAATCATACACTCTAAGAATGACTTAGATATATCCTTTTTTTTGGTGGTGACTTATAGATGTATCTTTGAAATAACCCGATAATGAAAAGAATTATTTATATTAACAATGTACAAAATTTAAATTCTATTTTCTTTTTTAATTTTCCTTTCCTAGTTTAAAGGTAAATAAAATAAAAGGACTGGTACGATATTTAATTTCCTTCTTATTTTCTTATTTATTTTATATTCACCTTTATTTTGGAAACTTTGCTTGTTAGTATTTATTTTTTCCGTTTTAATTTATGTGGTGGTGTTGAACTGGACATAAAATTTAAGAATAGAAAGAAGATTTTTGAAATTTATATTGCAAAATAAATTATTCTGGACTATTTTGAACTATTTTAACCTTAAATCGAAGGTCTGTTGGAAATAAATTTTCTACCTCTGAATTAAGAATAGAATCTGCATATATTCTACCCTAATACTGAAGTTATTTTTATTGTTGATGGTCCAAAAATAAACGATAAATATTTATATATGCCTATAAATCATCTCATCTACTTGCTTAATCGTAATAGTTTGTAGTCTTCTTTGGTGTAAACATATTATATATTGATTATATATTGGGTAAAAATTATAAAAAAAATATATATATAAAGATTAGAATTATGTTATGTTAATATTATCATCAGTGGAGGAATCAGAAATTCATATAAAAGGAATTAACTAGAAATTTACTAAAATTTCGCACCCAAATTAATATTTGAAACCCCTTTTGCCACTAAACTAGAATATTCTTACTTATCAAGGAGATTCAACCGTTTACATACGACAAAAAAAATATCTCAATTATACATTATAATTCAAATGAGTTTTAATTAAATGTAAATATCGAAAATATCAATATTTAAAATATTATTCTTAAAAGTAACAAAAATGAATGGATAATTTGTAAAATCTCCTAGTTATTAAGGTTATATTATTGAAAAAATTACATAAATTCACACCTCAATTTATTATTATTACCTAAAATCTTAACCCCTTAAAATAATTAAAAAATTTTGAATTTCACTTAGGTAGCGATACATCACTTAAGGTCGCAATACATCATGGGACCAGCTAAATAATGTATCGCGACCATCATTCGACCAGCTAAGTAATATATCGCGATACTAAGTAATGTATCACTCCCATCCCTGGATCGGCTAAGTAATGTATCGTGACCCTAAGTAATGTATCTAGATCCTAAGTAATGTATTGTGCCCATCATTGGACCGGCTAAGTAATGTATTGTTGGGTTCATAGTAGATGAAAGAAGTGTGAATGGAAAAATGGAGAGTAAAAGGATGGAGGAAAGGAGACACTACAAATGGAAAGTGTACTCCCAAATTGGCAAGTTTACTCTTTCTCCCACATTGGTGGAAGAAGAGAACTTGAGAGTATTTATATTGAAAAACATTAACTCCACATGGATAGTGAGGCAAGAACTAGATGATGCCTCGCGCCGTCGTCGTCGTCGCTCGCTCGGCTCGGCTTTGGCTTGGAATTTGGATTTGGATTTGGCAATCGATCGATGAGATCTATCTTTTTGGATAAACTTTATTTGACTTCCGAAAAACTTTAATTTTTCTGTGTTCGATACTCCATTTATATGCATTTTGGTGATGTTATTCTGAATTGATGCATTGTTACATTGAACAGATGCATTGTTGCAGTAAACAGATGCACTGTTCCAGTGAACAGATGCACTGTTGCAGTAAACAGATGCACTGTTCTAGTAAACTGGTCCACTATTTCACGAAATGGTGTAATGTTTCAGCAAAAATACTGCACTGTTTTGGGGAAAAACAATCATGCATTTTCAGAATAGTCACACCTCTAAGTTGAACCAATGCCACCTTTTCGAACAGCCATGTTATGGCTATATAAACCTGGTTTCATTCACAGGTTTAAGGCAATGAAATTTTCAGAATAAGAAAACTCTCTTTTTTTCTTTACAAATATTCTGTGTGATCAATCAAAATGTTCTGTGCATTCGAAGAATCCGCCTATTTGAGGTACCACTATAGTTGGATTGAAGGTCATTTTATCCTGGGAGGAAAAATTCCACAACTTCGGGTACAGTGAGGGAAATTATTTCCTTAAGGAAATTTCGTGAATTCGGACGACTTAGCCTATTCAATTTCTATTTCATCTTATTCTTCCTGAAAAATAAATACACCTCTTGGAAAGGTCATTTTGATCTTGAGTTGAGAGTATTTGATACTTCATTGTATTCTTGTTTATACTTGAACTCTAGTCGAAGTTATTGTTGTAATATACAGATTCTGTGTACCCGACTATATTGTGAAAATAACAATCTACAGAATCTGTATTGCTTGTTTTGGGGATTAAAGCTTAAGCTTTCTACTCCGCTTGAATTTAACTAGTGATTAGAAGACATAAAATCTTCATCACAAGTTAAGGTTCACTCGGTTGACGATTCGAAGTAATAAAAACTTCATCGTTAACTAGAAACAAGAAGAGAGTTTCAAGTTATTTAACTTTATAAATAGTATTCTAAAAAATACTAAGTTTTCTGTCTTGTGGTGACAGGAAAAATGACAACTGAAATTCAAATGCATGATGTGGCTACGATTGTGGGGGCAAACAATATTGCTTCATCAAGCCGCACAAATGCTCCGCCAACAATGGCACCGGCGGAGAAGCCCGAAAAATTTTTGGGCATTGACTTTAAGCGGTGGCAGCAAAAGATGTTCTTTTATCTCACCACTTTATGTCTGCAACAGTTCACTAGCGAAGACCCTCCTGAGGTGCTCGAGGGAACCTCTGACAAAGACCACTTCGTTATTGTAGAAGCTTGGAAACATTCAGACTTCCTTTGCAGTAATTATATTCTGAGTGGTCTCCAAGACAACCTCTACAATGTTTATAGTGGAACCAAGACATCAAAGGAACTGTGGGGGCAGTTGAATGGAAATATAAGACGGAGGATGCGGGAATTAAAAAATTCCTTGTTGCATGGTTCCTGGACTTCAAAATGATAGATAGCAAATCTGTTGTCTCTCAAGTACAAGAATTGCAAGTCATCATACATGATCTCCTAGCATAAAGTATATCTTTGAAAAATGCCTTAGTTGAACAAATTTAAAATGTTCTTAATACTCACATAAACTGTTTTGTAGGTTTAATTGTGAATGATGCTTTCCAAGTAGCAGCGATAGTTGAGAAGCTACCACCTTTGTGGAAAGACTTCAAAAACTATTTAAAGCATAAGCGCAAGGAGATGACTGTTGAAGATCTTATTGTCCGACTTCGTATTGAAGAGAACAATAAAGCTGCTGAAAGAAGGTCAAAGAGGAATTCTACAATTAATGGAGCACATATTGTAGAAGATGACCAAAACAATTCGAAGAAAAGAAAAAAAGTTGAACATGGAAGCAATTAACCCAAGAAAAAGTTCAAGGAAAAATGCTTCAATTGTGGAAAAATTGGCCACAACTCCACAGATTGTCGAGCCCTAAAGAAAGGCAAGAAAAAGGATCAAGTAAATATGATTGAATCCAACAAAGAATACGATGATTTGTGTGTTATGTTCTCAGAATGCAACTTGGTGGGGAATCCTCGCGAATGGTGGATGGATTCTGGTGCCACCCGCCATGTATGTGCCAACAAGGAGTTGTTTTCATCATTTGCTCTGGCTCAAGCAGAAGAAATGATCTACATGGCTAACTCCGCTACTGCTAAGGTGGAGGGAACAGGAAAAATTTGCTTAAAGATGACTTCCGGCAAGGTCTTGACATTGAACAATGTGTTATATGTTTCGGAGTTACGTAGGAACTTAATTTCTGTTTCACTCCTAGATAAGAACGGATTCAAATGTGTAACCATTTCTGGAAAAATTGTAATTAGCAAAGGAGAAATGTATATAGGGAAAGGCTATCTAACCGAAGGCCTTTATAAGATGAATGTAATTACTGTTGAAATAAATAAAAGTTTAAATTCTTCTTATTTGCTTGAGTCTTATGATTTATGGCATGAACGTTTAGGCCATGTTAATTACAAAATATTACAAAATTGATTAACTTAGAAGTTTTGCCAAACTTTGAGTGCATAAATCAAAGTGTTAATCGTGTGTGGAATCGAAGTATGCAAAGCATCCTTATAAGTCCGTTGAAAGGAATTCCAATCCCTTAGACTTAATACAAACTGACATTTGTGATATGAAGTCAACACCATCACGTGGTGGGAAAAAGTATTTCATAACTTTTATTGACGATTGCACTAGATATTGTTATGTATACTTGCTAAATAGTAAGGATGAAGCAATAGATGCGTTTAGGCAATATAAAACTGAAGTTAAAAATCAATTAGACAAAAAGATCAAAATGATAAGAAGTGATAGGGGCGGAGAATTTGAATCTCCCTTTGCGCAAATATGTGTAGAGAATGGAATAATTCATCAAACTACGATCCCATATTCACCTCAATCTAATGAAATTGCGGAAAGAAAAAACCGAACTTTGAAGGAAATGATGAATGCCTTACTTATAAGTTCTGGTTTACCGCAAAACTTATGGGGGGAGGCTATCCTTATGGCCAATCGTATACTCAATAGAGTTTCCCATAGTAAGACACAATCAATTCCTTATGAAAAATGGAAAGAAAAAAAACCCAACTTGAAATATTTCAAAGTGTGGGGGTGTCTAGCGAAGGTTCAAGTTCTTATACCTAAAAGAGTTAAGATAAGACCTAAAACGGTGGACTGCGTGTTCATAGGATATGCTAAAAGTAGTAAATCATATCGATTTTTGGTTCATAAATTCAAACATCTGAATATTAATGAAAATACGGTAATTGAATCAGACCATGCTGAATTCTTTGAAAATATTTTTCTATATAAAATTAGACATGAACAGTCTGGTGGAGGATCTAAACGACCTCGAGATGAACCAAGTGAGAATGTACATAATGAAGAAAATCCAAGATGTAGTACATGTCAAAGAACGTCAACTTCGTTTGGATCGGATTTTGTAACATTTCTCTTAGAAAATGAGCCTCAAACATTTAAAGAAGTGATGTTGTCGTCAGACTCATCCTTTTGGAAAGAGGCAGTCAATAGTGAGATAGATTCAATCTTAAGCAACCATACATGGGAATTGGTTGACCTTCCTCCCGGAAATAAACCTTTAGGTTCTAAATGGATCTTCAAAAGGAAAATGAAAACGGATGGTACTATTGACAAATACAAGGCAAGACTTATCGTAAAAGGCTTCAAATAGAAGGAAGGCCTTGATTACTTTGATACATACTCACCAGTAATAAGGATAACATCGATTCGAATGATTATTGTCTTGGTTGCGGTATATGATCTTCAAATTCATCAAATGGATGTAAAGACCGCATTCCTAAATGGAGATTTGGAGGAAGAAATATACATGGAACAACCTGAGGGTTTTGTGGTTTCAGGAAAATAAAATAAGGTGTGTAAACTTGCTAAGTCACTTTATGGACTAAAACAAGCACCTAAGCAATGGCATGCAAAGTTTGACCAAACCATGTTGGCAAACGGATTCAAGATAAATGAATGTGATAAATGTGTTTACATTAAAGATACTTCAAATCATCAAGTCATTGTTTGTTTATATGTGGATGATATGTTGATCATCAGTAGAGATATTTCTGACATAAACGCAACAAAACGAATGCTCGAGAGCAAGTTTGATATGAAGGACCTTGGAGTTGCAGATGTGATCTTAGTATAAGAATCCATCGAACTTCACAAGGGTTGGCATTATCACAGTCTCATTATATCGAAAAGGTACTTGACAAGTTCAAGTATATGGAATTCGGTATTGCCAAGACTCTATTGGATGGGAGCTTTGCACTTCGAAAGAATGAAGGTGAAAGTGACTCGCAATTGGAGTACACAAGAGTATTGGGATGCTTAATGTATATAATGAACTGTACACGATCAGACATAGGATGCACTATCAGTAAATTGAATCGGTATACGAGTAATCCCAACAAAACTCACTGGATGGCAATGAAAACAGTTTTGAGGTATCTTAAATACACTCAAAATTATGCTTTGCATTATAATAAATATCCTGCGGTACTTGAAGGATATAGTGATGCAAATTGGATCACGGATCGCACGAAGTAAAATTCACAAGTGGATATGTATTTACTATCGGTGGAGGAGAAGTTTCTTGGAAATCATCCAAACAAACTTGTATCGCTCGCTCTACAATGGAATCTGAATTTATCGCATTAGATAAAGCCGGTGAAGAAGCAGAATGGCTACGAAATTTCTTGGAAGATACTTCGTATTGGCCCAAGCCAGTGGCACCAGTATGTATACACTGTGATAACCAAGCGGTAATAGGTAGGGCAGGGAGCACGATGTACAACGATAAATCTCGTCACATACAACGGAAACATAATACTGTTGGGGAACTTCTCTCTAGTGGAATTATCACTATTGACTATGTAAAGTCAAAGGATAATGTGTCAGATCCACTTAAAAAAGGCCTATCTAGAGAAGGAGTGGAAAGAACATCTAAGGGAATGGATTTAAGGCCTAGGACGAGTCAGCATGGCGGTAACTCTACCTAGCAGATTGGATATCCCAAGAGCTCGGTTCAAGGAGATCAAACAAAGTTGTGTCTGGCAGGTTCAACATTGTCAATTACCCAACCCATTCTCATGATGTAGACAATGTATAGTAAACTAGGATAAGACTTAAGGTGAAAAGTCTTTTAATGATTATCTAAATTTGGCAGATTTGACCAAATATTTTAATCTATAGGATTGAACGTTTAGAAATCACCTATGCGAGAGCGAAGTGGAAGCCGCTTCAAAGAGAATGTTAGTAAAGGCCTATTCTCGAAGCTCTCATGAAACCGGGACGTGTTCATGGCTGAAAAGAGCAAAACCATGAGAACCATAAACGTTAAAAGGCTGGTTGTGTGACATGTATTGTATAGGTGTACAATAAAGCTCGACGGTTCAAAGATATCAAATCTATCGATTGAACGAGTGCATCCGATGCATGTTCACTACAGAAAGTTCAAAGGGAAACCCACTATCCAGATGCAATCAGTCTTTGCTTAATGATCACATACTTGTCCGTAAAAGTTTTACGAAAAAATAGTCATTCCCTATTCATGTGGGAGATTATTGGGTTCATAGTAGATGAAAGAAATGTGAATCGAAAATGGAGAGTAAAAGGGTGAAGGGAAGGAGACACTAAAAATAGAAAGTGTACTCCCAAATTGGCAAGTTTACTCTTTCTCCCACATTGGTGGAAGAAGAGAACTTGAGAGTGTTTATATTGAGAAACACTAACTCCACATGGATAGTGAGGCAAGAACTAGATGATGCCTCGCGTCGTCGTCGTCGTCGCTCGGTTTCGAATTTGGATTTGAATTTGGCAAATAATCAATCGATAAGATCTATCTTTTTGGACAAACTTTATTTGACTTCCGAAAAATGCCAAAGTGAATAACACAGTAAATAATTTTTCTGTGTTCGATACTCCATTTATATGTATTTTGGTGATGTTATTCTGAATTGATGCGTTGTTTCAGTGAACAGATGCATTGTTACATTGAACAGATGCACTATTGCAGTCAACAAATGCACTGTTCCAGTGAACAGATGCACTGTTGCAGTAAACAAATGCACTATTATAGTAACAGATGCACTGTTCCAATGAACTGGTCCACTATTTTGCGAAATAGTGTAATGTTTCAGCAAAAATACTGCACTGTTTTGGGGAAAAACAGCCATGCATTTTCAGAATAGTCACACCTCTAAGTTGAACCAATGCCACCTTTTCGAACAGCCATGTTATGGCTATATAAACCTGGTTTCATTCACAGGTTTAAGGCAATGAAATTTTCAGAATAAGAAAACTCTCTTCTTTTCTTTACAAATATTCTGTGTGATCAATCAAAATGTTCTGTGCGTTCGAAGAATCCGCCTATTTGAGGTACCGCTATAGTCGGATTGAAGGTCATTTTATCTTGGGAGGAAAAATTCCACAACCTTGGGTACAGTGAGGGGAATTATTTTCTTAAGAAAATTCCGTGAATTCGGACGACTTGGCCTATTCAATTTCTGTTTCATTTATTCTTCCTGAAAAATAAATACACCTCTTGGAAAGGTCATTTTGATCTTGTGTTGAGGGTATTTAATACTTCATTGTGTTCTTGTTTATACTTGAACTCTAGTTGAAGTTGTTGTTTTAATATACAGATTCTGCGTACCCGACTATATTGTGGAAATAACATGTATCACGATCTAAATAATGTATCGTGACACAAATTTTGGATTTTATGTAATTTTGAAAAGAATAGAGATAAATGGGTAATTAGGTGCTAAACAATTGGGATTTATGAAAAAATTTATATTATTTAACCACCATAAACACACAAAAATGAATATTCTTAATGCTTTTATAAGAATCATCAACTATTTTTTTGACAGTTAGAAGTAAATGGTAAGTAGTAATTTTGAAACAAGTCCACTAAATAATGACTTATTTTCCATTTCATATATATATATATATATATATATATATAAACTTTTTCAAGAAAAGTTTAATTCTTTGCTTTGTCTTCATGGCAAAGAAATGTACAATTTACCTTCCTTTCTTTGCACTCAAAATTCTCAATGCAAGAATGCATATTTATATATATAAATCTTTATTTATATTGATTAAGAGATAATCTCATTCATCATCCTTAAATTGTTTTTATAATTTTGAGAAATTAAATCAACTTTCATTCATTTGATCGTAAATCAAGGTCACTTTTAATTTTGTATTGTTTTATTTGTTAATTGTTGATTTTGTTTACATTTTTGTCCTTTCTTTAAGGTATGCAGAACCAGAATCACTTTTGATTTTACAATATTTTTTTGATTAGATATAGGTCACATCATGACACGAACTTTTGCTTCTGGAACTATAATTTCCATTCGAGATTAATTTTTTTTAATTTTATTTTTACATTTTTGTTTATTCCTATAAAGGTATGCAGAACTAGGATCGTTTTTAATTCTGCAATATTTTCTTCATTAATTATAGGATTAATCATCATGAAATAATTTTTGCTCATAGAGTTATATATATATTTCATCTAAAATTAATTTCCTTTTTTTTTGTTTTTTCAGTTTTTACATTTTATTCCCTCCTAATGATTAGTCAAAAAAGTAAGCAATAAAACCAATTTTTTTAAATAGAAATAAAGAATGTATATTTCTAGAATATTGGGATATCAAAGGGTATATCAAAAGCCATTTCAATTACTTTTAAGAAATTGGCATAAAGAAAGTTTAAATTTAATTCCAGTATCATGGGAAAAACCAAAAATAGGATGGACAAAATTAAATTTTGATGGATCATGTAAATGTAAAACAGGAAAATCAAGCATTGGAGGTATTTTTCGGAATCACGACGCGGAATTTTTATTAGGGTATGCTGAATCGATCGGAAAATCAAATAGCACTATCGCTGAACTGGCAGCTTTAACCAAAGGTCTCGAGTATATACTCGAAAATGGTTGGGAAGAAGTGTGGCTTGAAGGTGATTCTAAGTCATTAGTTGAAATTATTGTACAAAAAAAAATTGTTAGGTGTGTTGAAGTACAAAAAGAAATTAATCATATCAATTTACTTATACCTAAAATTAAAAGTTGTATCGTAACGCACATTTTTCGAGAAGGAAATCGAGCTGCGGATAAGCTGGCACAATTGGGACATCATATGAAAAAACCTCAAATTTGGAGAAATGTTCCTCCGAAACAAGTTGTTCGTATCGTAAATGAAGATGCTGAGGGTAAGACATTTTTTCGCAGAAGATAAGTGCTCGAAATATCGCAGTTCACACGAAGACACATATTGTATCGTTGCTCCAAGATTCCCTTCAACATAGATATTTTGTAAAAAAGAATATAGAAGGAAAATATTTCATTTTATAGTAAGATTTTTCCACATATATTTGGATATATTTGGAATAGGGTTAGATAGGAATTAATTTATTAATTGTTTATATTGTATTTATTGTTCATAATTGTTGTAATCACAAGTGTTTTTTTTTTTAAGAACCTTTATATATTGGTTTATCTAATATGCATTACAAAAACATTAGCACAACAACAAAATTCTAACATTTTGCTTAGTTACTGAAACTTTTAATTTTCGGTCTATCAAGATACGTAATTAGCTCCCAGTACATCCGATGAAGATACATAATTAGTTGAAATTTTTGTAAATTATTTTATAAGAGACATTGTATATATAACAATAAGAGTTATTGAGTTAGATATAAACATCGAATGCAAATAAGTTAATATTGCATATTTAGCTTCTTATGACCTAGAAATCCGTGTAGTGACCTACGGGGCAAGGGACAGTCTCAAATAGATAGGGTTTTAGGGGCATATAAGCCTTCCCAAAGGTAGCAGACGCGTGCAAAGATTTCTTTGGACAAGACACAAATTGGTTCTCAAAGTGCAAAGGCAGAACGGAGCTTGACTGCACAACGCTCACCCCGGCAAGCAAGGAGAGAAGTCGACCTTAGTGTTCCAAAGCTATCGAGTGAAAAGGTAGTCGCTCAACGAATAAAAGTAACTCGGTTGATCTTTCCCAAGAGCTATTTCGTAATAACAACATACTCAAATGTAATTCCACAGGTAGAGTCTGGGGAACATAGAGTATACGCTACCCTTACCTCGGCCTCGTGAAGGTAAAGAGGTAGCTTCCGAAAGCTCTCGGCTCAAAGTAAAGCATTTCAAAGCAGCTTGAAAAAGAAAATACAGATATAAAGAGAAGATCGCAAGCAATAGAGAAAGCACAACGCAACATTCTGAAAACAAGAAACAGTAACAGACAAATAATACGATAACAGAAGCACAAGAAACTAACACAACATTCCGAAAACAAGAAACAGTAACAGCCAAATAATACGATGCAAACAACACGTAGTAATAGAAAAATTTTAGTAACAAAGGGATGACAAATATGCTGCCTATATATATAAGTTTTGTTCTTTCAACAGCTTAACAATAGCAACCAACAATAACAGCTTCACACAAAATTGCTCTTTCCCTTCTAATATAGAAAAATAAAGCACAACAAAAACTGGCAAAATTACATACATTGAGAGGAAAACTGTAGAGATGAGAACAAAACTCTAATGTCTTTGTCTATCTTTTCCCTTCAAAAAAACTAAAACTAAAAAAGAAAAATCAATGAATTAACTTAGGAAGTTATTACACTTCCTTTTGCAATTGTTGCCGCGAGTGTCAAACTCCGGAGGTCAGTATTATTCGTGATCGATATATATATATATAAGATGTTTCCCTAACAAAATCTTCCGAGGCGGATATGTGGCCAGCTAAATGGTTAAAATGTAAAACTAGACATGATTTTGGTCTATTGGGGCTAAAATATACATTTGTGTGTTGTATATCAGGATTCATGAGACGATTCGTTTGCAGTAACATGAAGGAAGTTTCATGGAGCCATGACCTGTTCAATTGTGTAGGAAAGATCTTTTGCCCAGTCGGCTTTGAGAAGCAACGTCTGTAGTGTGCGCATTATATTATAATCAGGATCAAGTTTCCGTTGCCAGCCCTGCGAACAAGATAAAACAAGGTCACGAATAGTACGGAAGCGATACCACTCATTAGGGGTCTTAGGTAGAGGTGACGAAGGATCATGTACTCCCTCTGCTCTAATTTGTTTGTCTGGTTTTGACTTGATACGGAGTTTAAGTAAAGAGGACTTTTGAGTCTTGTGGTCGTAAACTAAAATATGTTGAATGTACTAAAATGCTCTTCAATCTTGTGGTCTTAAGCATGTCGGGTGGAAAGTTAAAGAGTTGCCAAGAAAGGAAAGAGGCATTTTTTTTAAACGGACTAAGAAGGAAATAAGACAAACAAATTGAAACTGATTCGGGAAGAAACTACCTCCAGGACTAAAGTTGTAACCATCGCTGTGCACACGTTGCCATCAATGTTCACTCTGTGACGCCTCACTTGTTCAAGTAGTTGTGTCATGCAGTCTGCAGGATGGACGAAGTCTCCTTCCGGTGTCCCCCAAAAATCAAATGACTCTTTCACTTCCTGTTTAATAAGACGACGAAGACTAAATATTGTCAGGAACAAGAGGAGGAAAGGAATTGATATTACAAATGGTTTACGATAAAAAGAACTTGGCACAAATCCTAAGCAAAACAGATGTATTGGCAGTGGTTATAAACTATGTTGCTTGAATTCTTCAAAAAATGTCGGCGGGTGCGTGTCAGATTCTCCAAAAGTAGTGTTTACTTTTGGAGAATCCGACACAAGTGTGGCATTGAAAGTGGAGAGTCCGCACAACTTAGATTATAAAAAGGCCATCCGGTCAAAAGGCATTTCTTGGTCCAAAAAAAGGGTGTCATTATACAGTAGATCGATCAATAATATTCCAAAAGACTACTCCCTCCATAAATATTTTTAAGAAAAAAGACATACTCAATCATATATTTCTACGACTAAGATATGAGAACCTAAAAACATGATGTTGAAGGTTCATTCACAACAACATACCCAGTGTAATTCCACAAGTGGGATCTGAAGGTTCTTTACATATATCTCGGAACTACGAGAATGGATGGTTGAAGAGACACGGAGCCTAATATCTGGGGACACAGTGCCCCCAAACCATTAGACTTTCATGCAGGGGAAAGTGGTTGTACTATTAAATATCCAAATCCAATTCCGGTAATGAGTAGGATTCATTGGCTGCTAGACACAGCCAATAAGACAAAAGTACTATGAATGGGTCGTGAATTTTCGACCTCTTCAGGAAAGGGCCTTGCACATTGGAACACCATCCTGCTCACAGGAGCGAAGGATCGTCTCTTTCGTCTATGAACATTACGAATAAAAGAGTCGGCTGAAATATTCAAAATTTTCTACGGAAGGAGGATGTAAAGAGTTTTTGACAATACGAAATGATCTGGAGCTACTGAAGGTCCATAAATCTTTTCTTCAACTTTGGACCCGATCCCCCGTACACTCCCCCACTGCAAAATGAAAAAAGGCTCAAAAAGACCAGATACAAAGTTTCACCATGATAACCTATTTCGTTTGTGTATCAACTTCACTTCTACTATTTCCTCAATGACGTAGGAAGTTTCTCAAAAAAATAAATGACTTTCTTATGTAGCATTTTGAAAGTCGCAAGGATGTTATAACAAGCCATGTTTTCACTTTTCATTATAACCAGAGTGTTCCAAGACATAAGCAGCATGCAAGTTTCACACATACAGCACCGGGTGGGAGAACTGATGAAGTCATCATTATCTCTGTGCATCATGATTTTCAATATACGGTGCTAGGTTTGCTCTTCCTCTGACACCAGTGTCGAGGAAAGAACTAAATAATTGCAAGTCGTAACCATGAGTAGATGAGGATATCATGATGGAGGAGAAATCAATATCAAGGTTCTGGCACGTCGCCTCTTAGTTTTCCTTATCCCTTGGACTTTTTTCTTTTAGTTAGTTTAGCATGATCTTCCTTTATCAAAAATTAGTAGTTTAACATGCTCTTCTATCAAGAGTAAACACATTCAGGACAATTCACTAATGTTGATACCCAAAAGGCACATTGATGGGACTTCCTAAAAGAGAGAACCATATAGAGAATAGGGAAACCATGTTCCCACGCCCGTATATTGGAGATTCAGCAAAAAGTAAGCCACTCTGAAAAATAGAAACAAGTCGAATCTTTGAGAATTGCCTTAAAATGGAAAAGAAATACGGAATGAATAAATAGTTCACCTTAATGAAGGCATCTGGATTAGGGCAATTCTGCTTCTTTGATAGATTTAAGGTACACCGAGCTGCAGTGGAACCATCTCGACGAGCGACAGCCTTAAAGAATTCAAGCAAATTCAACTTATCGTTCTGTGAAAGTTCAGCAGTCATGCCTACATCAAGGAAAATCACATGGGGCTTTGACTTGAATATACGTTTCTGAGAGGACTTGTGCTGTGATACACGGACAAGAATATTTCCTGGATGCATGTCTGCATGCATGAAGTTGTCAACCTGAAGGAAAGAAGTGTACCTTAGGTCCAATGGAATATCTCTCGCACACACAAACAGACACATCCCCCAGATTTCCATCTATTATGTCGGTTTTACATCTAAACTTTCACATAATATACGAAATAGCATGAAAAGAACCACGTGCAAAGCAACAAAATAGCAAAGAACTCGGTGCTCTGCCGACTCTCAATAATAAATAGGTTGCCACTTGCGCCAGTGTACAAGCTACGGCCTATATCTTAAAGTGATAGGGTGAAGCCGGTTGCTAGTGAGCTGCTTCTTCACCAGAACATGTCAGAAGAAAGTAACTTCTTGATGTGAAGACAAATGCTGTTCATTATCTTGTGCAGAAAAAATGGGAGACGAGCAAAAAGAAATATATCTGAACAACCAAAAATATATGAACATGCATAATGAATCGAAACACCAACGCAAAAAGCATAACCATATGTTCTTAGCTCTAACGGGTCATTTGGTAGGAGGTATTAGAGAAAATAATACATGTGCAATAGTCATACACACTATCCAGTATTATTCTTATGAATAGTGAACAATAGGCCCATGGCATTAACAATATGGAGTACTTTCCTATTCTACTAGGCCCTATTCCATAATATTTCTGTTCTTATACACCCTATCCAGTAAAATTTCTATTCTAGTACACCCTATTCATTTAATACAACAAACCAAACAGTCGATAAAAGATAATGTCATCCTAACTAATCTTCGGATTACTAATACACCCTATTAAGTACTATTCTTATACACCCTACCAAACAAGCCCTTGAAAGTGTATAGTATATTGGTGTTCAAAACTCATCTCAGATTTATGTCTTAAAATGAAGGAACAGATAATACTAAGAAATATCAAATAAGTTTTTATTTACGTCATGTTTTAACAGTCTTCAGCATGTGGAAATGTATTTGAGAATCTTATTCTTATTTTGAGTAAATCCACTTAATTATATACTAGAAAAGTTATGTTTCTCGGACTCTTCAAAAACATTGTCACGCCCGTGTCGGATCCTCCAAAATCCACTACTTTTGGAGGAACCGACACGCACCCAACGGCATCTTTGAAGAGCCTCTTTAGAATCCAATCACAGTTAAAATTCTAGCTTCTTGCTTTGTTGGGAAAAACTATACATGCTTTGTTGCATCTGGTACATAATCACAAAAAAGACACAAATTTTAGGAAACCAATTACTATATGATGAACGACAAACAAATCCATGATAATACAAGCAATTCGAACAAAATACATCAAAGAAAAGCTTACCAGAAGCATCTTGAGAAGTGCATGAGTTCCAATATGAGCAAGAGCACTCTTAAGTCGCGCATGACCCTGAAGTTCATCAACATAGTGGGCGACACTTTCCCCTTCCTCAAAAGTTTCCACCAGCACGGCAGGATGTACTAATGGATAAACAGGCTTAGGGAAAGAGACATTTTTCCATCTTCGAAAATTATAAATAAAACGACTTAGATGGGCAGCTTCTCTAGCTAGGTCAACTTGTGACATCATAAAGACGGCAAATTGCTGGACACTTTCATCCAATCTAAGCCACTGAAGTGATGGAATGAACCCTGATAATTTTGCAGCCACATTGATAATCTCAAAATCTCTTTTAATTGATTCACCAACTCCAGGGTGTCTAACCTTCACTGCCACTTTCATGGGCTTGATCACTCGACCAGTGTATCTAGACCTCAAGGTAGCACGATGCACTTGAGCTATACTTCCAGATGCTACAGGGGTCTGCTCAAAATCGTCAAAAATCTCGGAAAGCTTGCGACCAAAAGCTTTTTCGACAGCTTTTTTTGTGTAGGCGAAGTTATGTTCAGGAGCTTTTGAATGAAGCTTTGTCAGCTCAGCACACAAGTCTTTTGGGAAAAGATCCGGCCGTGTAGCCGCCCATTGGCCCCATTTTATAAATGCTGGACCTGCTCTTTCGAGAGTCCGGTGAACAACTTGAAGCCATATTTTCCTGTACCTGGGACCCAGAACTTCCGCGAACGGAGCCATTGCAATGCTCGGCGAAAACAGGATTGCTAAACAAAAAGCTCTCACCAAAAGAACAACACCTTCAAATGCTGAAAAGATTAGTCGCGTAAATACAGCATGACTATCTTGTGCACGTAGATAAAATGTATTCCTTGGCGAGGAAAGGTCCACAACCGGCAGGGCCTCTGCCTCTGCCACTGCTACATTCTTTCCATATCTTAGGGCAAAAATACCAGGAACAAGAACCGCAGAGCGGCATAAAGCCAAACTAACTGCTTGAGCAATTCTACTTAGTGGCATAAAAGTTCTTCCCCTGCACGGAGAAGTCAGTAAGAACCTCCTCCAAGCAAGTCGGGCATGATGTTCTATAGAATTGTTTGACGAAGTGGCTGGCTGTATCTTGTGAAAATTGTTGTACATTCCGTTTTGTACTCTGTACCCAGTAAATGAAGCACATCCTCTAGTAGAAGATGTGTATTGCCCATAATATCTGTACTTTGAAATACATATACCGACCCTAAAAAGCAATCCATGTTTTTCTCCTGAATAAGCATTTCTCTGACTTTTTTCAAGGGATTGTGCAATTCTTTTAATACTACCAATTCTAAAGAATCTGCGTTAACAGTCAAAAGTACAATCGCAAGTTACAAAATGCATTCCGACACAACAAAAGACCAAGGCATTCAAAAGCAATCTACGTACTATCAAAAGAGCCAATATCCGAAAACAACATCCATTAGGAATTTACTAATGGAATCATAAATAACTCAAGAATACATATACTCCCTCCACATTTTAACTTCTCTTAGATATACAACAGTGTCACAGGACCCTTCTTCCCCATTAAGGTAGGGGTAAGGTCACGTACATCCTAACCCTCCCCCGTCTCATAGCCCCCCTATCCAGGTCAAACACGCATTTGTGGTCGATTAGGCTCTACTCTCGAAACATGGAAAAGCTATGCCATACAAAAGCGAGGGTTGTTGAGCAAATAATGACCATAAGTTTTACATAAGCATTCAATTTTATTGCTGTTGATAAACAACTAATATAAAGGGTCAACTAATCAATTGCTAAAAGCGTTCTGCAACATGCCAAGTGGTTCAACAAACTTACCTAGGTTTCAAGAGAAGAAAGGAAGAGTTCCAGAACAAGAGATTTGATGTATTGAATAATACAATTTTGCTCATTCATTTCCAACCTTTCCGTTTCTACATTACCATTTTTTTTGGGCAGAGTGGTGGAGATTTTTGGTATTAAAGTAACTTCATACGCTCCACTTGTTTCTGTTCTTTTATGTGACCTGGCAATTGGACTCTGATGTGAACACGCCACATTGCTTAGGGTGCTGCTCGTTCATATCCAAACAAATTGGCTTCTTTCACTTATTTGTAGGCATTTACCTTCATCTTTGGAACAAGTATTAGACTCATTGCAATAGATTGACGAACAAGAACAACATAAAAACAGTATAATTAGGATGAATTCTCTGAAGGGACAAGGTCCAAATATACCCCCTACATTACGTAGCTATAGCATAGACTACTGCAGAATTGTCTGCTTACTTCGTGGAAAAGGCTCCAACGTAACACAGCCAAGGGCATGTCCTAGTGTTCAATGAAGTGTGTGCGAAAGAGAAGCACGAGGTATCAGGTTCAAATTCCAACGGACGCAAAAACAACAGATAATTTTTCTTATTTCTCCCAGCCTTGGTGGACCCAGTTACACATTGAACTAGTCCAGCTATGCATAAGCTTCCCGAAAACCACCATTAAAAAACCAAAAAGCTTCAACTTAGCTACCGAAACATCCAAATAACCAACTGGATAATGTTATTACCTGATGACAATTCTTTTCTTTACCTCACTCGCTCATTGACAATAGATTGATGAACAACATAGAAAAACGCTACGAGGTCCAAATCTATCCCCTATGTTACAGAGCTATAGCACGGACTACTGTGGAACTATCAACGTACTTCATGGAAAAGGCTCCAACTTTATGCAACCAAAGGCATGGCCTGGGGGCTGGGCCCTAGTGTTTGATGAAGTGTGTTGAGAATCATGAGGTCTCATGTTTGAATCCTAGCACACGCAAAAACACTAGATGATTTCTTCTCATTTCGCACAGCATTGGCATACACTGTTGCGGCCCTGATGGGAAGTAACAGGTACCCGTTGAATAATCCAGCTATGCCTACGCTAGCCCAAACACCACTATTTTAAAAAAGGCCCCATCGTTATGATGAATTCTCTGAAGAGACAAGGTCCAAATTTATCCCCCTATGTTATCGAACTATAGCACAAAATCAACATACTTCATTGAAAAGGCTCCGACTTGACATAGCCAAGGGCATAGTCTAAGCCCTATTATTCAATGACGAGCGTTGAGAACCATTAGGTCCCAGGCTATGCTACTCGGACTCTTAAAAAATGTCTACGGGTACATATGTCGGTTTCTCCAAAAGTACTGTATGTTTGAAGAGTCCTAGCAACATAAGTCACAGGTTCAAATCCCAGCAGAAGCAAAAACACTAGGTGATTTCTTCCCATTTGTCCAAGCCTAAACGGACACAACTACCGATGCTGGTGGTAAGTAACATGTGCTCATTGAATTAATTCAGCTACGCTTAAGCTATCCCGGACACCACTAAAAGGGCAGCCCGGTGCACTAAAGCTCTTGCTATGCGCAAGGTCCAGGGAAGGGCCCAACGCAAGGGTGTAATGTACGCAGTCTTACCTTACATTTCTGCCAGAGGTTGTTTCCAAGAATTGAACCCGTGACCTCTTGATCACATGGCAACAACTTTACCCGTTACTCAACGCCCCCCATCTACTATTAACTATAGTTCAAAATTATCCTCATTACTCTTAATACTTATTCCCACATAAGTAACAAAAACAACAATATTGTAAACAAACACCAAAACAACATCAAGAATCAACAACAATTTCAAAAACAACAAAACCCCACCAATGAAAAGCTGAAAATAAATAAATAAATAAACCCCATAAACTAAAAATTCAAACTTTACAAACCCCACAATTAAAAACTCAAAACAATAAAACCCCACAAACTAAAAATTCAAAAAAAAATTAAAAATACACACAAAAAAAAAAATTAAAAATACAAACAAAAAAAAAACATAAATTAAAAATTCACATTTTTTTCATACTAACCTTGACATGACGATGCAAAAATAAAAACTAATTTTATTGAGGTAATGTTTGCTAACGTGCGCAGGTGGTGAGCAGCTTAGAATAGCAAGAAGAAGCACCCATATTGTCACAAAGGATTTTTTTTTTGTTTTTTTGATTTAGTTTATAATGTTTTTTTGTTTGTGTGATTTTTTGTTTGTTAAAACCTAGACGGCGAAGAAGAAGAAAAAAGGAAATGAAATGAAATGAAATTAAAAAGAAAAAAAAAGGAAAAGGAAAAAACAATAATCGGTTTTTAGATCTTGAGGTAGAAGGCAATTCCCACCACTTGGGGAACAAGATTCAAGTCATGTCAATTTTGAAAAAAAAAAAAAAAATTGCCTTTATACAATATTTTTTAAAAATATATATATTGAAAATAAAATATGTATTTTATAATTTTTAAGAAATATAACATAAATGTATATTTTATCTTATCATATTTACATAAATTTTCACCTTTACATAATAATTACAAAATTTCAACTAATTATGTATTTTCATTGGATGTATTGGAAGTTACTTATGTATCTCGACAGATATGAAATTGAAAAAAATGTATCAAGAGTTAATTATGTATCTTTATAAAGAAAACAATATATCTTCGTTGGATGTATTATGCATCTCGACAGACTTAAAATCGGTGAAAAAAATGCATTGGAAGCTAATTATGTATCTTTTATAAAGGAAAAACTGTATCTTTATTGAATGTATCGAAAGCTAACTATTTATCTCGGCAGACCCAAAATTGGACTTTCAATAATTATGCAAAATGTCAAAATTTTCTATAATTAAGCTACAAACTGTCGGAATTTATATTGTTTGTACTAATTTTTAAGAAGTTACTTGTTTTTTAAAATAACTCCACCTTATTTAGCCGAAAAAGTGTTTTGCCTTCAGGAGTAATTTTCGTCATTTTTATAATTTATTTCAAAATAACTATTCTGTTACTTTTAATTATTGCGAGCATAGCCAGACGGTCTTAATTACTAATTTTGGTATAACTTATCTGAGAATTAGTAGTCAAACGAGGGAAAAGAGCAATAATTCTGAGTTTTTATCTCAGAATTATTTACGTTTGACTATATTAAATAATTTCTTAGTGGATGTTTGGACATAAAAATTGAATTTTTGCAAAAAAAATAATATTCGAGGTTAAATTTAAGGAAAGGTATTTAAAAACTAAAGTTATATTTAGATAAATATTTAACTTGAAAAAAAATTATAGTAGGTATTTTTTACAATTTTTTAAAAGTCGTCTTCGTAAAAAATTCCAAAATTCAATTCAATGTATACACAAATATTTTTTTTCAAAAAAAAAAAAAAACATGAACAAATAGCTCCTTAATATACATGTTACATCAATAAACTTAATATTATCTCCTTAGTATATATTAATTATATAAACAATAAAAAAAAAATCTTAATCAACCCTTACCTTCTTCTCCAAGCAAATCAAAAAAATATCTTCCTAAAAAAAAAAGCAAAAATAAATATCTTCCAAAAATAACAATTAAATAATTATGGCACATGCTTGTAACTAGAAAAAAAAAATTGAACACCTCTTCCTCTTTCTTTATTATTTTATTCTTCTTCAAAACCCTAACTTGTTATGAAGAGACAAGTTGACAATTTGCTATTGACATAATCCAAATATATAGTAAGTAATATTTTGTTATTTCAATTTATTTGACCCACTTTTCGTTTTAGTTAAATATATATAATAATCAAATGAATCGATCATTATAATGTATTGATAAAGTAACATCTATATAATTTACGGATTTAAGTCGGAGAGTCACTCATGCTAGCATTAAGGTATATTATCTACATTAAATCACTTGATAACGATCATTGAATACAGTTGCTTAGTGCGTCGGGTTGTCCTTTTATTTTTTTTGGTTTTCCATTCGGTATTCGGTGTCCGCATTGGAGCCCCAACTAATCCTACTTAGTGCGTTGGATTGTCCTTTTATTTTTTTTTGTTTCTCATCCGGTGTCCGCATTAGAATCTCGACTAATCCGGATCGCGCGTTGCAGGACCCATTAAGGTGGTAGCGCTACCAACAGAGTTTTCTCCATACCCTCGACCTCTAATTAAGGGTGGAACAGCCCCATCCACTGCACCACAACCCACCACCCATGTTGGTAGGTTGTCCTTTTATTAACTACTAAGAAACAATTACATGATAAGTTGGCCAAGACACGAAGGATATCATAAGTCATGAGTTCTTAATGAACACATATCAGTAGGGCTGGGCAGAAAATATCGAAAATTAAATTAGCAAATCGATTTAAAAAATTTGATAATTGGTATTCAGTAATTTGATATTTGGTATGGTATTTGAGAGTAAAATTTTAACATTTTGATATTCGAGATCGAGTTTGGTACAAAATATTAATATGTTTGATATTCGGTATTTACCAAATACTGAATTATTCACTATATATATATAATATGATATGTCTAACTAACCCAATAGACAATAGTATTAGTCATCCCAAAGAATTCCTTGGACCTCCGTAATATGTTCGTAAAAAGAACATTAAATACGATTTCTATTAAGTATATTCTTTGAAGTTTAAACGTAGTTTACACAGCTTCTACTCTAATATAATATTACCAAATATCGTATCGAATCGAAATTTAATTTATCGATTACAGAATTACCAAGTCAAAGTTTAAAAGTATGGTATGTGGTATCTACTTTCAAGTACCGATTACCGAATTACCGAATTCAAACTTTGAAAATACCAAACCGAATATCGAATGTCCACCCCTAAATATGAGATACCTCTACTAATTTCCCATAATGAAATAATTATTAATTGTGCAATCTGGGGAGAGTAGAGTGCACCCTACCTCGAAAGAGGTTGAGATGTTTCGAGAAGACCCTTGGATCGAGTAACGAACATCATTAATTATACTTTCCTCTTTCATATAATATCATACTGTTATCTATCCGAAGTCGGAGGTCTATCGCTCCGTACACTTTACCCTTCCCAGAGCCCACTATGTGGAATGACACTGGGTATTATGTTGCTGTTATCGTCAGGAGCGGATCTACGTTGAAGTGAGGGGGTTCACCTCAACCGAAAAATTACATTATATATACATAAGTCAAATTTGAATTATACGGCTATAATGGCTTTAATGAACCCCCTCAACACAACTGTAAGTCGTAGCTCAATGGTTAAGGGCATTCATGTTAATGCTGAAGTCGCAGATTCGATTCCCTCTTGGTGGAGCTGTTGTTTTAGTTTTGTGAACGTTTTTCCCTCTCCTCACACCTAGCTTGGGCCTTTTTCACTTTAATTGGCAATTGAGCCTGATCAACACAAATTAGTTAGCCCATTTAATTCATTTGTGTGTATGTAATATTTACTTAAAACTTATTTATTGTCTGTTTTTTTTAAGGATAAATACTGGGTCTAAAATATTTTGTATAAATTTTTTACATAGTTGGAATGAATAGTATTTCAATATAATATTTTTTGATGCTCTCAGTACTAGTTTAAAGTTATAGCTAGGTTTATATAATTTTCAATTTCCCACTCCAACAAAAAAAAAATACTATGCATACCTCTTTTTATACGTTTAATGCCTCATTTGTTCAAAATTGTTTCATATATTTGACTAGTTTTACATAGTATACAAAAAAATTGGATTTCTCAACCTTTTCAGATTATTTTATCGAATTACATAGCTCGTTCTTTTGAATTATAATTTACATTCAACGTATTAATATTGAAGTTGTTCAATAATTTTTATTTTTATTTTGAAGTACTAAATATAATTATAATATAATAATTCAATGCTTACACATTTTTAAGAACCTTTTTTTTTTTGTAGGGGTTTAATTTGAAAAAGAAAAATTTTAAATAAAATAAAACTGCAAAATTAAAGTAAGAAAAAGGTATAATATTTTGTAAGAAGGGCTCGCAAAGCAAAGCTGAGAAGAAATGTTAAAAAGGCATGATAAAGCAGGTTAAAATTTAGCGGATACCTAGTTTTCTTTTATAATGTAATTTTTTATATGCTTACTTCTTTATATATAGCGGAGTTGTAGAGTGCATGTCAGATCCTCTACAGTAATGCAATTTTCAAGGATCCAACACAAATACGACAACTATTTTGGAGTTGTCGAGTGCATGTCGGATCCTCTACAGTAATGCAGTTTTCAAGGATCCAACACAGGTACGACAACTATTTTGGAGTTGCTTAGTGCATGTCGGACATCCAACATAGGTACTACAACTATTTTGGAGTTGTTGAGTGCTTGTTGGATCCTCTACAGTAATGCAATTTTCAAGGATCCAACACAAATACGACAACTATTTTAGATAGTCTACTATAAATATGTTTTTTTTCCTAAGCAAAACAGACAATATAAAAACAGTTCAATCTAACAACAACATAATCCCAACTAACAAAACATTACATAAAAACACTTAGATGTCATACACTAAGTTGCTCGAACTCTTCAAAAGTGTTGTCGCGCCCATGTCGGATCCTTCAAAAATACACTATTTTTGGAGGATCCGACACGCAGCCGTAGACATTTTTTAAGAGTCCGAGCAACTTAGGTCGTACAAACTCTTTCTTTTTCAAATTTCCACTAATATATAACTCTAAAATGTCATACTAATTTGCTCCCATAGTCCCCTTTTGCCATTTCAACATGAGTTGTTGGTCCTATTCCAGGATAATCAACTTCAGTCATAAACCTAGACCAAAACCAATGTTCTTTCCACACAATAACCATCTCTTCGATCGGCACATTCTTCGTCTCAGGCAAGAAGAAGTAGACAAACACGGTCATCACGCACACAAAGAACGCGAAGAAGAGGAACAAACCGAACTTCAAGTGACACAACATTGTCAAGAACACTTGCGCGACTATGAACGTGAAGATCATGTTGACTGATACATTGATACTTTGTGCTGCAGAACGAATTTCGAGTGGGAAGATTTCACTTGGGACTAACCATCCTAAAGGCCCCCATGACCACGCGAATCCGGATACATAAATACAGATGAAGATTACTACTACTATTGCATACCACTTTGGTAATTGGCCTGCATTGCCATCAGTACCAAACTTCAGTCCAATGCAAATTGCTACTGCAATCTGCACACAAAACAAAGTTCATGTTAGTTGATGTCGCTGTCATGTGGCAAGGAGGTCACGAGTACTGATGCATCAAGAAATGTTTGAATCTACAACGGCAACAACATACTCAGTGTATTCCCACAAATAGGGTCTGGGGAGGGTAAAGCGTACGCAGTTCATACCACTACCTCAGATGAAGTAGAGAGGAATGTTCGAATCTACGCAACTCTTCAATTTCTTACATGTCGCAGAGGTTCAACATCTTATATATGACGAAAAATATTCATTTTTACTCTATTTGCACAATATAAGCGGATTCAAAAAGCTGCTAAAACAACCTATTGCAGAAATATAAGGTAAGGTCGCTTATATAATAAACCAAATGTGATCCCGGGGAGCTTAGGCATAACAAGAAGCACGTTATAAGGCTATGTATAACAGACTAAATCTGGTCAAGTCCTTTTCCAAACACCAGATACACAACGGGAGCCTAGTGTATCGGACTGGATTCTTTAAAATGAAAATATGAAAGATCATGAGTTTGAATCGACTTACTTGGCAGATGAGCATTTGAATTCCACCTTCAAGGAACAAGAATCTTCGTCCCAACTTATCGACATAGTAAATAGAAACTAACGTTGCAACAACATTGACGATACCAGTAATAACAGCAGACATCAACGAAGCATCACCACCAAAACCAATAGTCTTGAACAAGACAGGCGCGTAAAACATGATCACATTGATACCGGTAAGTTGCTGGAAAAAGGGGATAGCAATAGCCATAGTGAGATGTGGCCTATACTTCTTCTGCAATAAGTTCCTCCACGGATGTTCAACTTTCCTCGAGGATTCACTAGCCGTGACTAAATCATTAAACTCCTCGTCTACATCATCAACACCCCTAATCCTCTTGAGCTTTGCCTTAGCCTCCTCGTTCTTGCCACGCTCAATCATGGAATTGGGAGTTTCCGGGAGGAGGAGTGAACCTACCGAGATGATCAATGCAGGTACCATCGCTCCTCCTAGACTCAAACGCCATCCCCATGTAATTTTCGCAAAGAAATAGTTCAACACATTGGCTACAAGAATGCCTATTGTGATGGATAATTGAAAGCCAATGTTGAGTGCTCCTCTATACCTGTACGGCGCCATTTCAGATAGATATAAAGGAACAGACTGCAAAACAAATTCATCAACACCATGTTAATCAAACTAATGAAACAAATGCAAAAAACACCAACAAAAATGAACAAGAGGGAAACTTGGGTTCCTTTCAAGAGGATCACATATTTCTGTCGCCTATGTTGTTCGAACTTTTCAAAAAATACTGACATATGTGTGTCACATCCTACAAAAATAGTGCAGCGTTGAAAGATTCGACACAGACTCGGTGGTGAGTCAGGATTTTCATTGAGGGAGTTCAGAAGTAAACATTATAACTAGCCGAAGAGGGGTTCAACATCTATTATATATACACAAAAATTATTTTTAATCATGTAAAAATAAAATAATTTTCTGTCGAAGGGGATTCAGATGACCCCCTGGATGAAAGGTGGCTCCGCCCTTGGACACAATACGACAATATTATTAGAAAGCCAAGCAACATACATTATCAAGATTAGTAAGACAATATTTTGTGTTGTCATTTCTAAATCGAGAAATGACAACACAAGATATGAACATACTACTCTGAGCTTCATACACACATAAGTACTAAGTTTTAAACTCATAATTATGTAACCAAATTTCATGCATGCATAGAACATATATCAAACTTGTAAAGTTTAAATCCTGAATCGTGCACCTGATTGGCAAAACCAATACCAAAACCGAGCAAAATCCTTCCAACGATAAGCATAGCAACATTCTTAGCAAATCCATTGATCAACGCGCCAGCGCAAAATAGTACACCACCAAAGAGCATTGAAAGCCTTCTACCCAATTTTCTTGTGACAGTTGATGCAACAAGTGAGGAAACTAGTGCAGCAAGGTACAATGATGATGTGAACATTGTTAGCGTTTGGCTGTCGAATTTGCAGTATTGGTTTGTTGATTTGTCTGCTTTTTCCTTTGTGTAAACAGAATGGAAAAATTTTGACAAGAATGAGTCCATTGATGTCACTCCCCCTATAACAACACACAAAAAACATCATCAGATGAACAAGTTATGTTGTTCGAATCCTTTAATAATGCTTGTCGCATCCTTCAAAAGTAAAAGTATTTTTGAAGGATCCGACATGGTTAGAACGATATTTTTGGTTAGTCCATTGATGTAAATGCTCCAAACACACACACACAAAAAAAAAAAAAATACATCATCAGTAAAACCATATTGATTTTTTTGTCTTCATATAACACAAGTTAAGTTGTTCGAATCCTTTAATAATGCTTGTCGAATCCTTTAAAAGTAAAAGTATTTTTGAAGGATCAGACATGGTTCGAACGATATTTTTGGTTAGTCCATTGATGTCATACACCATGTTCCAAACACACACACACAGACACAAACATCATCAGGAAAACAAAAAAGCATGTTTACTTGTTACATTGTTCGGATTCTCCAATAATGTATATGTGTAGGATCCTAGCAACATAGAACATAAGTACACAATCTTTTTTTTTTTGTATAACACGAGTTATGTTGTTCGAATCCTTCAATAATGCTTGTCGCATCCTTCAAAAGTATTTTTGAAGGATCGGACATGGTTAAAACGATATTTTTGATTAGTCCACTGATGTCATACACCATGTTCCAAACACACACACACATAAAACATTATTAAGAAAACAAGTTGTATATATGTAGGATCCTAGCAACATAGAATATAAGAAAAGAATATTGTTTTTTTCTTATAACACGAGTTATGTTGCTCGGGCTTTCCAATAATATCTGACAAATGTGTATTGAATCCGAGCAGCATAGAACATTAGTACAAAAATTTTAGTATATGTGTACAAAATATACTAAAATTTCAATAACAAAAAATATTAAAAAACATTGAATCATAAATTTCAAAAGTTATAACGTTGGAACAAAGAAAATTAAATAATAAACCTATCAAGTTCAAATCTTTGATCAACTCCACGATAGCGAAAAAACAACATATACATATATATTCTAAAGTCGCTGACTCTAGATTAAATTCACTTATACAAACACACATATATATAACGTATCGATACACAAAAAACTAAACGTATCAGAAATTCCAATATCATAACCAAAGATCATAATATTGATATATATACATATTCTAAAGTCACTAACTCTAAATTTACATTTCATCGTAAACAAACACACACATAACGTATCGATACACAAAAAAAAAAAAAAAACGCAACAGAAATTCCAATATCATAACCAAAGATTTTATATATATATATATATAAGTTGCGGACTCTTAACTTTCGATGTCGCATCCGTGTCGAATTCTTCAAAAATACACTAGTTTTGACGAATCCGACACGCGCCCATTAACATTTTTGAAGAGTCCGAGCAACATATATATATATATATATATATATATATATATATATATATATATATATATATTCATTCTAAATCTACTAACTCTAAATTTATATATCATGTATACAAACACACACATATAACGTATCGATACACAAAAAAAGTAACGTACCAAAAATTCCAATATCATAACCAAAGATCATAATATTGATATATATACATATTCTAAATCTACTAACTCTAAATTTATATTTCACGTAAACAAATACACACATATAACGTATCAATACAAAAAAAAAAAAAAAAAAAAAAAAAAACTTACCAGAAATTCCAATGTCATAACCAAAAATCAATCCACCCATAGCAGCAACAATACATGTAATAGTAACATAAAGAGTTAAATTTCCAGGATATTCTTTTCCATTATTTCCATTAGGATTAATTCCACCACCACCAGCCATATTTAACAATTAACAAAAAATAAAAAACTATAGTAGTAACAATTTTTTTTTCGAGAGAGAAAATATGAGCAATGAAGAATAAAAGAGTAAGAACATAGAGAATATGAAGAGACAATAAAGGAGTATATATAGAAAAAAAATAAAAATATTGAGATATATTCAGATTTTATTACTTAGCTGTCAAGTTTATTTTGGATAAAAAAAATTTTTACTATTTTTTTAATTATAATTAGCTGTCAAAAAAATTGTCCAGAATCTTAATTAAGTAAAATGGTGAAGAATTGACAAAAAAGAAAGGATGGACTTTAATTTACAAAAATATACTCGTAGTATTATTGATTTACTATAAGTATCAAGAAATATGAAATTAATATAGGAAAAAAATTTATGTATGAGGATAAACTTTAATTCTTCTCTTTTTAGTTGTCATAATTTTCTTTTTAAGAGTCGAACGACATAAACTTTGACCAATATTTTAAAGTGTAATTTTTCATTATATTAATATTAGAAAAATCATAATCTATAATACTTTTCGTATGATTTTTGAATAACTAAATTTTAGATTTTAAAATATCGATTTAATCTAATCTAAATTAGCTTTAAAAATAATTAAATTGATTCTTGAAAAGTGAAACGTTACAATTTAAGAAGGAATAGATGGAGTATTAATAAATATTACTATTTATTTTTCAATATTTAGTTAAGTTTTATAGCTTATTGGTAGAGTGATATATTAAACTTATTTATCAAAAAAAAAAGATATATTAAAATTATTCCTTTTATATGTTCATTTTTTAAAGAATGTGTCAAGTTAAATATGGATAAAATAAAAATTTTAACGTTATCCATATGAAAATTAATTCTCATTGTTTTTATTTATAGTGGGAATAATTAAGATATTAGTCAATGAAAAGAATTCACACCGTGGCATGAACACATCACTTTTAGTTAAACAAAATTTATCCCTATCCTTTTTTGTTTAATATTTTGGAAAATCTACGTGGCAATAAATTTTCTACCTATAGATTAATAAATCATTAATTCATCATCAATACATCATTAGGCATGAGTGATGACATTAGTTGAGATTATTTGGAATACTTTCCAATTTTTTATTTTTTTATTTTTTTCCATCTAACTTTTAGATAATTGTTGTGTAATTAATTTAAATTCACATCAAAAAATTTGAGAAACAAGTTCAAAAATGTAGACCCAAAACAAGAGCGAAGCGAGAAGAAGACAATAAAATTGCACTAATTAGGGGATCCCCTCAAGCCATTTATAAAATTGCACTAATTAGGGGATCCCCTCAAGCCATTTTTGAGTCAAGTTTGTCTCGAACCTGAGATATCTAATTAAAAATAAAAAAGTACTTGTCATTCTGTCAAAATCTTAAACGGTAAATATACTATACAATTTCTCATAGTTCAATTTTTCACCATTTATTTGTTAATTTGAGTCACAAATAAAGTATATATTCTCTCCGTCCAAAATAAGTGTAAACTTATGTTTTCATTTTAATGATTTTCAAACAAGAGTTCAAAGGTACCTGGTCCGTATTGTGCTCACCTTAAATTGAAACTCAATCACAAGGGTGGGTGTGGTGACTCAGCACCTCACCCCTTAAACAAGGGGTTAGGGGTTCGATCCCCACCTTTGGTGAATGGAAAAAGCTCTGTGGCCAGTTTCCTACCGTTTAGTGCACTGACAGTAGGAACGGAAGATTAGTCTCACGGCTGTTGGCTGTGGGGATACCTTGGGAAACCAAAAAAAAAAAATTGAAACTCTGTACAGCTGTACACTCTGTTTTGGCCGGTAGTGCTGGAGCAGTTCTATGCAGAGGCAGATCCAGAATCCGAAATTTTTGGGTGCCAAGTAACTTATCGATTAAATTAATCAGATTATTCATTTTTTTCGATCTATAGGATAATTAACCAAAGTCAAAAAATAATATTAATTATACATTTTAGTCAACTGGTATAATTTATATAAGTAAAATTATCAACTGGTACATTTACGATGCTTGTTGCCCTGTTTTAATCAACAAAATGTTTAACAAAAAAAATATTAAAAATGATGTGCTAAACCCACAACCTATGACCTACAAACATGGCATTTTGCCACTTGCACTAGATAATACTTTGGTATTATGGGTGGCAGATTTAATATTTTACTATATCAGTCAATATATATAGCTATATATAGAGAGTTTCCATCAAAGTTGGGTGGCGTGCCACCCCACGGACCTTAATAGATCTGTCCTGGTTCTGTGTATAGTGTTTGGACATTTGGTCCAATAGATAGTGGTTAAGGATTTGCTCTTCAGTATACAAAAAGAGATGAGATAAGAGCAAAATCTAATTTTTTTTGCAATCGCTAAAAGGATTCTTCGCTCAAGCAAAAAGTCATTTTTACAAAAAGAGTAGCTGCTTATTTCAACAAAGAGACCCGATCGAGTTGAAACTTCAATCTTCGTTGTGTTGAGGAGTATTGAGTCTTTTGTCCTTGAAATTGTAAATCTACTCCTATGTTATTAAGGATTGTAGATTTTGATCTTGTTTACGTCTTAAGCTGAATCGAAGAAATTAGATTTAGTTGTAGGGCCAGCCTTATTGTATTCGAGTTCTTTTCAACATGATTTGTGCTATTCTGAGTAGAGTTACCTAGTACTGTCAACTAGAGTTAGTTGATCTGTTGAAGTACGGTAGAGTTGCTGCACAAGTCCTTTGATTTGAAGTTAGTGGAGTTTGCTGGAAATTTTGTGAAAAAATATCTGTGATTTTTCCTTCCTTAAACAAGGAGGTTCCTCGTAAATATTTTGTGTTATTTACTTTCAGCACTACTCTCAATGGGGAGATATTGTAATACCCCGTATATTCCTAGCTCAATTTAGCTCTCAGTACGTGAGAATTTCGATATATACTTTCAAAAATACTCAGAATCTTCTTGTCTATTCTGCTTATCTCGCTATTTTTCTACTCAAGGGACCTGATCCCTTACTCATAGTGAATTCGTATTAGCCAATGATTTTGTATATACTACGTTAGTTTTAGATTACAAGATTTAACAATATTATTTTTGAAAAAAAATTATTAATATGAGTTAAGGTAGAATAACATTTATTTTGAAACGAAAAAGAAACTCATAAACAAAAAAAAAAAATTAAAAAAATTTAACTCATTTAAAGCTACTAATAATATTTTCATTACCACCGTCCACAAGCAAGAAATCAGTATGAATTTATTATCAACACCGTCATATCCAATTAGCCATTTAGGTTCATTACTACCTTAATTAGATAAAGAAAAAATAAAAATTAAATACATCATAATTCATGTCAAGAATTCATTATGAATAATAAAAAAATATAAAAGGACAGTCTGGTGCACTAAAGTTTTCGCTATGTGCGCGATTCGGGAAAGGGTTTCACCAAAAGAGTGTATTGTACGCAGTCTTACCTTGCTTGCATTTCTACCGGAGGTTGTTTCCAAGACTTGAACTCGAGACCTCCTGATCATATGACAACAACTTTACCAGTTACTTACGAATTTTTTCCGTAAAGGAGAAATAGTAAAGGAGTCTAGGAGAAATTAGTAAAGTCGTCATGGAATCAGAAGGTCAGGGTTCAAATCATGAAAATAGTTTGACAAAAATGCAAGCGTACAATAGATCATTGTGTTTTGACCTTTTTTCAAATTATGCATACAGCAAAAATTTTAATGTATCGAGCTGTTATGAATTACTATGCCCAGTAAAATACAATTTATTATTTAGTCATATGATAATGTTGTAATGCATCAAAAGGGGACTATTCCAACTATAAGTCGGTTTTTAATTGTTATCACCTCATTGTTTAAACTTCTCCATAATATTTGGATAAGATTAATTTAAAGATGAATTTATTTCATGTTTGGTTGATATAATATAGAGAAAAAAATAGCTTTTTTCCCATGCCTTCAAATTCACTTTAGCATTTAAACTTAACTTTCATTTATTTACCCCTTAACATCTTTAAAGTGAATTATTCCCCCCCCCCCCCCCCCCCCCCCGCCTAATGCTGACATGGCATTTAAAAAAAAGGAACGTGTTTCAGATTTTTCTTCTTCTTTTCCCACTCTCTCTCTCTCTCTCTCTCTCTCTCTCTCTCTCTCACACACACACACACACACATGTATGTATATATATATATATATATTTAAAATAAAATACTCCTTTCTTCTTCAATACCCCCACCCCCTTCACCTTTCATCCCCACCCCACCCCACCCCACCCCACACACCTGCACCCTACACCCCATACCATTTTATTCTCCAATACATCAACAAACAACAACACCCATTTTCTACAACAATTAATTCTTCTATTAACAACCTCAAACACATCCTCCAAGTATACTTTCCTCCATTTTTTTTATTTTTCTCCATTAATACATTCTCCAACGAAGAAATTGAAGACATTAAATTGCTTCATTAATTCAGTTCGAAGAATAACAAAATTGAAAGAAATTTTCATAACTTTTATTTTTAAAGTTCATTGTTGCTTCTCTATTCTTTATTTATGTTTATATCTTCAAGGGTAAAACTTGAGAAAGTTTGATTGAAGGTTGAGATGGTGTTTAATGGAGAAAAAATCTTAATTTGATATTATTGTGATTGTTCTGTAATGGTGCTAATTAAGAAAAATGAAAAAAAAAAAATTGGAGGTGGGGATGGGGTTGGCTGGAAGAAGAGAAAGAAATAAAGAGGGTGGGGGTGGGGACAGGGGTGGGTGGTTTGAAGAAGAAGAAAAATGAGGGGTGGGGGTGGAGGAAAATTGAAATTGAAGGTGAGATGGGAGGTTGTTAATGGAGTAAAATTGGAAAACAATGGAGGTGGGGTGGGTTTGATGGAGGAGGAGAGCTGGTGGGAGGGCGGGGCGGCAGGGGATGTAAAGAGGGGGGCAGGATGGGGTGGGGTGTAAAGAAAATGGGGTTGGGGGTGCACTTTTTATTTAATATATATAAATATAAATATACCTATTTATATATATATATATATATATATATATATAAACACGGAAATTAAGTTTAAGTGCTACAGTGAGTTTGGAGGACAAGTTCAAGGGGGAAAAGATGTCTTTTCTCTATAATATACATGGAATAACTCATCCCGACATTAGTTATTCCGCGATTATAGTGCTTTTCTTATCCCCTCTCGACGGTGTCGAGGGTGGAATAACTAATACCGGGAGTAATAATTTTGAGATAACTTATTAGGTACGAGTCCAATATTGGAGAGTTTTGACGACTAGTTAAGAAGGATCGTAGTATAAAAAGAAGATCGACATGCATATTATGTAGCAACTTTGGTTCAGTCTGTTCTCCCCACCTCCTTTTGAATCTATATCTCATGCCTTTTTTGATCGACATGCATACTATGTAGCAAATTTGGTTCAGTTTGTTCTCCCCGCCTCCTTTTGAATCTATCTCTCATGCCCTTTTCGATCGACATGCATATTATGTAGCAATTTTGGTTCAGTCTGTTCTTCTCGCCCTCTTTTGAATCTATCTCTCATGCCCTTTTCGATCGACATGCATATTATGTGGCAATTTTGGTTTAATATGTTCTTCTCGCCTCCTTTTGAATCTATTTCCCATGCCCTTTTCGATCGACATGCATAATATGTAGCAATTTTGGTTCAATCTGTTCTTTTCGCCTCCTTTTGAATCTATCTTTCATGCCCTTTTCAATCGACACGCATAATATGTAGCAATTTCCGTTCAGTTCTTTCCTCTCGCCCCCTTTTGAATCTATCTCTCGTGCCCTTTTCCATACCAGTACTCAAATGGTAAGCATCCTCCATCGTCAATCTTAAGATTATGGATTTAAGTCACCGAGCGAGCAAAAAGGTAGAAACTCCTAATGATCAATATTGTATTTAACAACTTAATGTTTGTGTTGACAAATACAAAAACTATTAAAAATATCAACAAATATTTATTTTCAACCAGTATTATTTTTTATTTACAAAAGGTAGCTTTTATTTACAAAATCTACCAACTATTCAATTGTCATAAGTTCTTTCAAAATAAAAACACCACTTTCTATACCATGTTTATATTATAATTTTTGAATATAATTAAATAATCTTTAGAGAACACTAATTTCATTTCTATAGCAATTTCATAATATATTTATGGGAGCACCATTTTATATATCATTTTTATATCATTATTTAGAAGTTAATTATACCTCAGAGAATATAACATATTCAAATGTCGTAAGGTTTTTGACATAGACTTTATGAAACACCAATTTCTATATCATATTTATATTATATTTTTAAGACGTAGTTAAATAATTTTTAGATGACACCAATTTCTATATCAATTACATATCATGTTTATAGAAACACCAATTTCTATATTATTTTTATACCATTTACAGAATATATAACCTTTATGAAACACCAATTTTTATACCATATTTATATCATGTTTATAAAAACGGTAGTTTTACATTACTTAAATGATGATGCTGAACTAAAATCGAAACAACATCAGAGCATCTCCGCATAATAACTTCCAGTAGGAGTTAAAGGAGGAGGAGAATTAGAAGAGTGGAAGTATTTGAGGGAGAGATATGTGAAGGAGAGTAGAGTTAAGATGGCGAGGGATAATAGAGAGCTTTGGAGACTGCAATAACTTGAAGATTGTGGTTGTGGTGGTTTCGCCGACCACATTGTCGATGGAGATTTGCGGATTTCGATGGTAGATGGCGGATTCCGATGGAAAATTTTGGGTCAAAGGGAAGGAGTTTGGGCTCGGAAATCGCCGGTTTCGACATTGTTACGTGAAATTGAGAAAAGAAAAAAAAAAGATTTAGTTAGGGGTATTTAATTTGAAGAACGAAAAAGGTAAGGGCAAAGTGTTCCTTTCAAGTATGGTCTTCATTACATTTTCTCAGAGAATGGGGGAGTAAAGAGGACGACTCAAATTGTGTGATCTATAAAGTTTTCAAAATTTGAAAAAAAAAGAAAAGTTTTAAAATTGAAAGAAATGAAAGACTTCTAGGAATTTTTTTTCTCCTATTTAATAGGTTTTGTTAGTTTTGTTTGATATATTTTGTAAAATAGAAACTTGTGATAAATTTTGTAATATGAACTCTAACTTTCTATATTTATGTGATTTTTCCATTTAGAAATCAATAATAATGTTTCTTGAAAAGTTACAACCCCTAAATGGTCCAAATAAAATTATTTGGGCCTATTATATCAACAATAAATCAACTAAAGTGATTGATCCATTTGGGCTGTGTGCGGGATTTGAAAAAAGATCAAATTATAAGAGTTTATTTTATGTTGTCCAAACAAAAAAAAAAAGAAGCAATGTTGTTCATTTTTTAAAAAATAAATTACATTCTAATCTAATGCACCCGATTCGACCTACAAAAGATACACAAATAAATATATCCCTCCCTCAGTTCTATTGATCGAGTTTTTTCAACGAAAAAAAATACTTCTCTTTCAACATGCAACGCTAGTAGATTGTTTATCAATGAACAAAAAGTAAAACGGAATGAGATAACGTAGAAGTATGGAACTAGAAAAATGTCTTTACAAACTCTATTCATGTTCAATTTCATGTGCATCGATATTCTAGAATCAGTGGATACGTTTTCTGAGAAAATAATATGATGAAAAATTCATGTGGATCTAGCATATAAAGACACATAAATGAAGAGATATCACGATTGGCATATAGAAAGACCTCTTAATTCAATCATCCAAAGAAATATCTAGTGAGCCTAATCTATTGCATTTGACCGTCAAGTGTCATTTTTCATGAGCTCCGCACTGATGCAAATCTATGAACTTTGAGAAGGATATATTTCTTTGTGTTCGCACTCATGATGTAGATCAATTTTTCATGGTTATGCACTGATAAATATTCAGTGACTTAATCTCGTTAAAAAAATTTGACCAACAAAATTGAAAAATATATATGTATTTGTGTTCTTTTTAAACTCAAGTCGAATATATATAAAAGTTTCTTAACAGCGATAATAGATAGGTCTATTCTAAGTCTACATCCACTCGTGTGGGCATGCCTTTTCCAGCAAAATAGAGGTGTCAGCCGAAAGTGTACTAACATGATTAAAAGCTAATCAAGGCATTAACAATGCCATGAAGGCTGCTAATTATCTCTTTACACTCAATATAACTAATTATTATGTCACTTTCAAGTTGGTTCCCACATATATACTAACATTAAATATATACTTTGTTGAAATACAATAATAAAACTTTTTCACCAAATTTTAAGTGATAGAAATGATTGATTTCGTGTGGAATTTGAGACTTAAGAAAAGTAGGTGGTTTAGAAGCAGAGGCGAACTCAGGATTTGAAGTTTGGGGGTACACCAGTATTGTCAAAGGCGCGCATAAGTTCTGAATAAAGACTCAAATTTGTGTTGATCGCTCACCTCGTTTAATATGCTGTTTAGGTTCTAATTTATAAGATATACTTTCAATTAAGCTTTTCTGGAGATACAAACACTGAACAATTGATATTTCACTTAATAAAAAAAATAATTTCTTTGCCCATATATTTGTCATTCATGCTTATATTATTAGTCTTGAACTAGACATGATATGTTTATATTTTTTCTCCTTTACACTTATTTTTGTTAAATCTCACGCTTTATTTGTAATTTGTGCTTAAATTAATGGACCTTGAAGCTTTTTTTGCCCTTTTTTGTTTTTGCTAAGGCGATGAAAATTGTCTTTAAAACTAGAACTTGGTTGAGGAGAATAATATCTATTCATTTCAATTTTTCAATTCACAAGAATCAATAACAAATTCCTACAAAATAAAAAATTCATCGAGAATATAAATAAAATTAATTATTTATTTTTAATCAAAGTCTATAAACTTAAATAGAAGCAAGAAAAAAAATAAAAATAAATTTTACACACTAATTTTTCAAGCAACAAATAAATATTAAAAGCATTTATGATTTAACATTATCCAAAGTTAAATAAAAAAACAAAAAAACAAAAGGAAGCGATGTATAGGGCTTAGAATTTAGGGAAGTCAAATGGAGAATTGAAATTGCTCCTTGTAATTTCTAGTTTTCACTTTTGGTGTTGTGGGTCCAGCTGAGCTGGTGGCAATTAAATGTTACTATGTTAGATAAAATGAAAAAAAAAAAAAAAAGAGGCATTCATCAAAAATCGAACCGGCAACGCCAGGGCCAAAGAATGCTAGCATATGAGTTCAAAACAAGTGCACCCAAACATTTTTTGTTATTAAGGGTGCATAATTATATATATTAACTCTTTAGTAGGATATCTATGCATATATATACGATTTTTTAAAAAAAGTTACTGGGTGCACGTGCACCCTCGACTAACCACGTGGATCCGCCTCTGTTTAGAAGATGTGAAAACGCGTTAATCACTATATTAAAAAAAAAAAAAAAGATATGTTTTGAGGTGTGAAGTGGAAGAGAAGAGATGTTACAATTGAGGTTTTGAATAAAACGATTTCTTGATTTTTCTTTTGATTTTGTTGGCTTCGATGGGAGGATCACGTAATTTGTTATGTCAGCTTCCAAAGAATAAGTTGCATTTAAATTGATCAAATTTTGTGGAGTTTATAATTGCATAAAAGGAGTCAAAGTAGGGGCTGAGATATGGTACTACGAATTGTAGTCTACTCGGCGTGCATCGATTCTTTGTTGGAGAAGCCTAGATCACTGGTTTTAGACTATCGAGAAATCCCACTCTACCCGTATTTCTAAAACTTACTTTGTTTTTCTGCTTGAAAAACCCCGCATGCTCCACACTTTCTATGATAGGGGAAATACTTCCACACGAGTACTAATCCCTTAACCAGCCCATCAAATAAGTGAAAGATTCATTAAACTGTGAACGTTACCCTATCATAATATGATATGCTTTCAAAGCCAATTAAAATTTGAGTTAGCCACACACTTCACATACGGAGATTAAATAAATACTTCCCTCCTCCTTTATTGAAATACAATAATACAACTTTTTCACCAAATTTTAAGTGATAGGAATGATTGATTCCTTACTGAATTAATTTAGGAAAACAAAAGGTTGATGTGAATCAATTAAAATACTAGTGCTATTTTTTTATATTTTTTATACTCATAGTGTCCGAGTTAATTTATTTACATCCCAATTAATTACAAGAGATATATGTTACCTCTTACCTGCGATAAGTATAAGATAATTCTATTTATCAAAATTAGAACAGGTGAAAAGAGATCAACTAATATTTCGAGTAGGGATGGACATATTTTGGTTTAAATCGAAAAAATAAAAAATCAAACCGAAATTTAATTTTGATTTGATTTTTTGATTTTTCGGATTGGTTTCGGTTTCAAATTTTAGAAATTTGGTTAAACGGTTTGATTTTTGGATTTACAAGAAAAAATTCGGATAAACCGAAAAATTAAAATTGTATAAATTATATATTATAATATAC
>NC_061114.1:8982078-9066360 GCF_002878395.1 Capsicum annuum | reverse complement strand
ATTTAGTAACCCTAAATCCTAATATACTGCTTTGCTTTAGACCCTAACATTAACGTGAAGGTTGCAGCGGCGCTCAACCATCCTTAGTCCTTCAGTTCCTTTGAAATTTCAACATCACCAACGACAGTCGTATACTCAGTTCATTTGTTCAGTTCGTCACTGCCATCGGTGATTACTCAGCGAGGTCAATATTTATGGTTATTTCACGTGTGTTGAATTAATTATATTTGGAAATAAAAAATAGGTTTGAAAAAAAGATTATTTTTCTAGAAAAATCACCAATTTTAAATACTCACTACTTTAATCTTTAAAACCGAAAAAAAAAATTCAAAATAACCGAATCGAATTTGTAAAAATCGAACCAAACCGAAATAATTTTGGTTTAGTTATGATTTTCATTTTCGTCAATCCGAAAATCGAAAAATCAAACCGATATTCAACGATCAAATCGAACAAACCGAATATCCACCCCTAATTTTGAGTGATACGAATGATTGATTCCTTGAGAAATGAGGGGAAAAAAAGAAGTTGGTGTAGTGTAAATAAAATACTACTACTATTTTTTTTTTAATAATCATGATGTCTAAATTTATTTGTGTATATCTCGACTAATTACATATACAGGCGAACCTGTATGTGTTTTTTTGGTGATCCAGCACCGGTTAGATCCGACACAAATTAGATATAATTATATAAATAAAATATAATAATTGGTATAAACTTTAAAAAAGCACCTAGAAAATCAAGAAGATAGTTGGAACTTGGATGCTTTAATTTTCCGGCGAAACCTTAAAACTTTGTGCATTATATGTATGTTGAAACCTCACGAGCATCCACAATCCCTAAATTCTGAATCCACCACATGAGGTACCTATTATCTTTTACATGCAACTTTGTCTTAACTCCGAGCAGCGTAACTACAACAACATACCCAATGTATCTCTATAGGTGAGGTGAGATAGAGACTGTTTCTGCTTTGATCAAAAAGTAAACTAAACAAAAAAAAAGACAAAATTGCTCAATTTTAAATGAAGACACAAGCAAAATTGAACTTTGTTCCATAGGCCAATAATTAGTCCAACCAAAACACTAATGCACACATGCACATTGACAAAGTGTTTGTCTGGTTACAACTTTGGATTCCACATTTTGTCCTTTTTTTTTCTGACAAAGTTCTCTTTCCCAAGAAACATGTTACACAAACATCACATGCTTATCATATAGTTACAAAACAATAATTAACAATAACATAGACAAGGGTGGAGACGATAAAATATATGCAAACCTTACTCTTATCCTGTATTAAGTAGATAGATTGGTTTTGATAGACCTTTTGAATACCCAACGAGATCTCACGAGTGGTGTCTGAGAAGGGGGGAGACGGTAAAATATGTGCAAACATTACTCTTATCCTGTATGAAGTAGATAGATTGTTTCCGATAGACCTCGAAAATACCCAACGAGATCTCATGAGTAGTGTCTGAGAAGGGGGGAGATGGTGAAATACATGCAAACCTTACTCTTATCTTGTACGAAGTAGATAGATTGTTTTCGATAGACCTCTGGAATACCCTACGAGATCTCATGAGTGGCGTTGAGAAGGGTGGAGACGATGAAATACATGCAAACCTTACTCTTATCCCGTAGAAAGTAGGCAGATTGTTCCCGATAGACCTCTGGAATACCCAACACGATCTCATGAATGGTGTGTCTGAGACGGACGGAGAGTAAAATATATGCAAACCTTACTCTTATCCTGTATGAAGTAGATTCCGATAGACATCTCGAATGCCCAACGAGATCTCATGAGTGGTGTCTAAGAAGGGTGTGGAGACAGATAAAATATATGCAAACTATACTCTTATCTTGTATGAAGTAGATAGATTGTTTCCGACAGACGCCTCGGCTTTCTTCTAATACAGTTGGAAGTGAAATTAAGGGTGTGTTTGGAACAAAGAACATACTTTCATTCCATTAAACAGTGAACTTCTCAAATATTTACAACAAAGAACTCTTATGCTATTACATGTACAAACAAGCCACACAACTAATCTTCAATGAAAGGGTCAATGGCTCTGATTAATGTTATAACCATGGTTCGCGTTGCTATCGTGCTTGGTGCCCGTTGTCAATCTGGGACTTCCACTGGGCACTAGGCGCGAACCACGTAAGGGGATGCCATGATGAAGAGAGAGCTTCGTCTATCAATGATCAAATCCGGTGACATTTCTCCACTCATGTCGTTCACTTGACCAAGGTATCCGTTTTGAGTTCCTACTACATTCTCGTTTCATGTACTTTCAAGAGCCGGTAAATGATAATCAAGGGCATCGAGATGTTAGATGTCCGTTTTGAGTTTCTACGATAGCAATACCTGTACATAATCTGGGTTTGAGTTCAGAACTTTAACGTCTTCGCCTACTTCCTCAACTGTCTGATGCAAACAAGGCTACCGAAATGTCAGCCAGCTTCTTCCTGCTCAACCGAGACCTTGCAACCCTCGATTGCATTGGACCATTTGGCGCTGCTTCTAACTCATTGGTATCACCTAACTCCTCCACATCAAGAGCATTCCGCAAAGGAAGTGTCTTTCGGGGTGTGCTGAAGTCAAAATGCCATCCTTTCGCCATCAAGGACTGATCATACATACATAAAAAAATGATAACCTCATTAATGAGTCGACTAATTTAACGCTTCATTAATTACGTAATATTCAACAATACTTCAGTCATAATTAAAGCTTACCGCTTCTCTAAGTGCCCTTGATACATGAAATAACCTCTTTAAATCGTCGTGATCAACTCCACATACTATTTTTATCTGCATAATCATCGGTAAAGGAAACACAATCAAGCTACAATCTTGAACTATAAAAAAAGAATTAGGTTTGAGAGAACATGAATATTAACAAGAAACTTCGCATAAAAAACACAAAGCATATGCGACGCGACAGGTGAGGCTTGCTCAGGTAGCTGAGCACCTCCATCATAAACAGGCAGGTTGAGGGTCCGAGTCATCCTAAAGGGTAAGTGGGAACACGTAAGAAACACGAAAAGGAAATAAATTATGAACTAACCAAGATATCTTTAGGCAAGGCTTCAAGGACAGATTTCTCATTCGTAGAACACGAATTCTGACTGCAAAATTTCTTCGTTGGTGTTGTTGAAATGAAGTCGACGTCAACTGTGTTCGATAAAGTGACTCTTTTTCGCCCAAACGAGGTACTCCTCACAATGCCTAACCCCAAATCTTCACAATTGGTCCCCAATGCCATTTTCTTCTTCTTCACAAGAAAAAGCTCAACTGCAAGATCCAAATATTTTCACCAAATCAGACAACAGAACGAATAACCAATCACTACTATCCCAATAATCGACCCCAAAACTCAGCAGAAATGAACAAAGTATCCACGCTAAATAATGAATTTTCGGAAATGGACATAACTATGATGCAAAACCAATTAGCATTACCAATAATCAACCCCCACAAAACAGCAAAATGAACAAAGTATCCAAGAACCAAGAAACCGAAATCCGATTAAACTCTAAGCATAATCCAACAGCCAAACAAATGAAATCTTTGGAAATGGACAAAACTAGCAAATACCGGAAAAAACCAACTGCAAGATCCAATTTTTTTTCACCAAAGCAGAAAACAAAATGAACAATCAATCAGTATTAACCGATACTCAACCACCAAACATCAGTAAAAACAATAAGGTGACCAACAGCCAACAACAACAACAACAACAATATACCAGTGTATTCCCACCTAGTGGGGTTTGCGGAGGGTAGAGTGTACATAGATCATACCACTACCTCGGGAGAAGTAGAGAGGCTGTTTCCGATAGTACAAGGTGACAAACAGCCAACAAACCAAAATCCAATCAAGTTCCAAGCATAAACTAACACTAGAAGATGAAATCTTTGGGGATGGACCAAACTAAAAGTACCCAAAACCAAATCTTTGGACATAAAAATGAAATCTTTGGAAATATTGACCAAAACTAAAAACACCCAAGTAACCGAAAAAACTAAATCAAAATCAATCTATCAATCAATACCTAAAAGATTGTCTGTATAAGTTAAGCCAACTGTATCAAACAGCAAATGTATATATGCACATAACCAACCCAAAGCTTAGCAAAATGAATGAAGTATCCAACAACCAAGAAAACAAAATCCAGTCTTAAAAAATGCAATCTTTGTAAAAATGGAACAAAACTAAAACCACCCAAGAAATCCAAAACCAAAATCTTTGATAATGGACATAACCAACCCCCTAAAACAGAAAAATGAATTAAGTATCCAACAACCAAGAAACCAAAATCCAATCAATTAAAACAATGAAATCTTTGGAAGTGGACATAACCAACCCCCCACCCCAAAAAAAGGACATAACCATCCCCCAAACTCATCAAGAATGAACAAAGCATCCAGCAATCAAAGCTCTAACCATAATCTAGCACCATAAAAATAAAATCTTTGTAATTGACCAAACGAAAAATTACCCAAAACCATATCTTTAGACATAACTAGCCCCCCAAAACAGCAAAAATGAACACAAAGTATCCAACAAACAAGAAACCAAAATCCAATCAACCTCTAAGCTTAATCTAAGTATCTAATACAATAAAAATGAAATCTTTATATATATGCACCAAAACTTAAAACACCCAAGTAACCAACCAAAACCCAAATCCTTGGAAATGACATAACCACCACCACCACCCACCACCCAAAAAAAGGAAAAATGAACAAAGTATCCAACAAACAAGAAACCAAAATCCAATCAAGCTCTAACCATAATCTAAGTATCTAATACAATAAAAATGAAATCTTTATATATATGCACCAAAACTAAAAATACCCAAGTAACCAAAAACCAAATCCTTGGAAATGACATAACCACCACCACCCACCCCCACCCCAAAAATGGAAAATGAACAAAGCATCCAACAAACAAGAAACCAAAATCCAATCAAGCTCTAACCATAATCTAAGTATCTAAGACAATAAAAAGGAAATCTTTATGTATATGCACCAAAACTAAAAATACCCAAGTGACCAAAAACCAAATCCTTGGAAATGACATAACCCCCCACCCCACCCCACTCACCCCACTCCACACCCTCCAAAAAAAGGGAAAATGAACACAACGTATCCAACAATCCAATCAAGCTCTAACCATAAAAAAATAAAAAAATGAAATCTTGGAAATGGACATTAACCAACACTCAAAAGTATCCAACAATCAAGAAACAAGAATCCAATTAACCTCTAAAACATAATCCAACACCATAAAAAATGAAATGTTTATAAATATATACCAAATCAAAAAAACACCCAAGTAACCAAAAAAACAAATCAAAATCAATCTATCAATTAATACCTAAAAGATTTTGTGCATAAAACAGCCTATGTAAATGTATATACTTCAAAAACAAAAGTGTATAACATGTATATATAGAATACAAACCTTGTAAAAAAATAAGACTAAATTAAAGGGCAAATAATAAAATTGATAAATTTTGAAGTAACGGTTGTTACTGAAGAAGGAAACTCCAACTGCAAAATCCCTCTACTTGCTAGACAGTATACTGTAAAATGAGCAAGTTTTTTCCTTATATATACACACAACTTCTTTTTTTAATTAATTAATAAATAAATAAATAAAAACTTTTTATTATTTGCTCCAAACTATTGTACTCCCTTCGTTTCATAATAAATGAATTATTAAATTTTGATTAAGGAAGACATAAATTTAATACAACTTTTCAGTTTTACCCCAAAAAAAAAAACTGATCTTGTAATACCTTTTCAAAAGTTAATTGATTGTCAAATCATAAGGGTAAATTTGAAAAAAAAAATTTAATAATTCACTTATTTTGAAATACAAATAAATATGAATAAAAGATAACATAATTATAAAAATATCAACTAATTATGTATATTCTTTAAGTACATCGAGAAGCTAATTATATATCTCGATAGATCTAAAATTGAAGAAAATATATTGAAATCTAATTATTTATCTTTATAAAGAAAAAAGTATATTCATTAGATGTATTATGTGTCTCGACTGACTCAAAATAAAAAAAAAATATCAAAAGCTAATTATATATCTTTATAAATGAGAAAATTGTATCTTTACTAAATATATTGGGAGCTAATTACGTATCTCGATAAATTTAAATTTAAAATTTTTAATTTTACCCTTTAGTTGACAAATTTTAAAACTAGACAAAATACTTCTCAATTTTGTGATTCTGAGTAAATATTTTTTGATTAAGTAATGCACATATATTTTCGTCGTCTAATAATAATATCTTTTTAGTTTCTAAATAGTTGTTATAATTTTCTTTTTGAGACTTATGCGGTATAAATTTTAATTAATATTTTAAGTTAATAATTATTTTGAAATGAAGAAAGTAGATATTTACCCTACTCGTCTAATAAATGATGCATATCTATTATTTTCATAAATTTTTTCCTTTCTTTTTTTTTTCCTCCCATACTGTATTATTTTCTTTGCTTCTAAGAAATTATAGGAGTACATTTAAAATGGTAATAAAAGATTGTAAAATAACATAAAGATTCTTTCTTGATATAGAAAAGGAAATCGAATTTTCTTGTGATTCTTTTTTATTATTTTATTTTTTGGGTTATGTAATTAAATATTACTACCAAAATTAAATTTTAAAATTATGTGGTGATTTATTCTGTCCACGTTGGTATGTCGGTGTAGCTTCTATCATGTTCTATAACTTTTAATAAAGGTTATAAAATTACCTTTATAAAAAGTTCAATAATTGAGCAAAATTATTTTTATGAATTGTTTTTTTAATATATTACTATCTATAATAAGTGGGGATAAGCAGGCACGTCTTGGACATGCCTGTGTGTGCTGCCTGCTTTCAGCTGCTTTAATTATAATTTTATTATATTATTCCTAATTAATTATTATAAGTTATTTAAGTATTAAAATTTATATTACTTATCTATAATAAGTGGAGATAAGCAAGCACGTCTTCGACATGCCTATTTGTGCTGCTTGCTTCCGCTGCCTCAATCGTAATTTTACTATATTACCCCTAATTAATTAGTATGGGTTATTTAAGTATTAAAATTTATAATATTTAATAAAAAATATAGAATAGACATAAAATAATAAATTAATATTTGATTTTTTAATTTAACTTGATGTCTATATATGAGACCTATTTATGTTTTTTTCACAAGTATTTTTTATAGTAATTTTATTATATCACTTCTAATTGTTATAAGTTATTTAAGACATGTCTTCTTCGCTGCTTCAATCGTGATTTTATTATATCAACCCTAATTAATTACTACAGGTTATTTAAGTATTAAAATTTTATAATATTTTATAAAAAATATAAAATAGACATAAAATAATAAATTAATATTTAAAATTTTAAATTAACTTGATTTCTTAGCTCATTTATGTTTTTTTCCACAAGTATTTTTTATAGTAATTTGATTATATCGGTTCTAATTAGTTGTTATAAGTCATTTAAGACATGTCTTCTTCGCTTCTTCAATCGTGATTTTATTATATGACTCCTAATTAATTATTATGATCGCATTAGAAAATTAGTAATATTTCATAAATGGACACAAAATGATATGTGTTGACTTTTGAAATTATATTAGTGTCACTTAAATTGGAATAGAAGAAAAAGTATTATAAATCACAATAAAATATTTGATTGACTATCGAAATTATAAAGTGCCATGTAGGTTAACTTTTGAAATTATATCAGTGTGTGTATATATATATATATTGTGAATTGGTTTTGATGGCTTTTTTAGTCAAGATTCATTGAAAATAATCTAAGATCTACGCATATTTTATCCTATTGAGATTCATTTTATGAAATTGTACATAATATGTTATTGTTATTGTTATAATAATTGTATTATCATGTGACGTTTAGCTTTTGAGTATATTTGAATGGTCGTTAATGTTGTTTTTATCGTATTTGGATGGTTGTTGCATTCAGAATGTATTTGAATAGTTGTTAATGTATTGTTTCGTACTATATTTGGATGGTCGTTATATACCGTTTCATAATATATTTGAATGGTCGTTAATATCGTTTAATAATATATCTAAATAGTTGTTAATGTACCGTTTTCATAATATATTTGGATGCTCGTTACGTATCGTTTCATAATATATTTAAATGGTTGTTACATACTATTTTATAATATATTTGAATGGCCGTTACATACCGTTTTATAATATATTTGAAATGATTGTTAATATACCGTTTCATAATATATTTGGATGGTCGTTACATACCGTTTCATGATATATATGAATGATCGTTACGTACCGTCTTATAATATATTTGAAATGATTGTTAATGTACCGTTTTATAATATATTTGAATAGTTGTTACATACCGTTTATTATATATTTGAATCGTTGTTACATAACATTGCATAACCTTTGGATGGTCGTAACGTATCATTTTATAAGTATCATACTATATATTTGAATAGATTATATTATTTTTTGTCATTATGTAATGTCAAACATCGATAGTTTAAAAGAAAAATATAGGAAAAAAGTACGATATAAGGTAAAAATATTATAAATTAATAATATTTTGTCACAAAAAATATTTTTTACAATAATTAATTTTTAAAATAAAATAGAAAAAAAATTATAAAGATTATAGAAAATCTAAGAAAATATTTTGAGAGTAAGGTAGGTGGAGATCGATTCAAGGGAGTTTGTTTTTCCACTTTTTTCTTTTTAAGAAATTCAATTTTTTAATATTTAAGAAACAGTAATTCTGGTTTAGCTATAGATATTGAAATTTTAAATTTTTAAAATTTGAAATTACATGCATTTTACTTGAAGAGAAATTTAAATTTTTGTGAGGGAAAGTGAAATTTCTTTCAAAATTAGTACGGTATTTTTCAACGAATTTTCAAAATTTATAACCAGATAAATATTTGCTGATAAATTTACAAAATCTTATCCAAAATATATGGTCAGACATTAATTTATTTCTAGAAAATTTTGGACTAACCAAAAATGGAGAAAAGTTAAAACAATTTTCTATATAAAAACATATCCTAAGTGAAAAAAATATGGATATAAGACATAATCTTTGTTCATTCTACTAGGTGTATGTTGGGAAAAGTACTACAATATTGATATTGGAACTGAATTAATAATAGTAAAAGATTTGTCACAAACACTGTGTTGTGGCAAGCCACTGCCTTGAAAGCGATTTCGGCCCGACTCCGGTGCAAATCCTTCTAGTCGGTCGCTCCCTAAGGTTCCACAGCTACTTCCAAATACGTGCACTCGTAGCTGGAAGTTTGAAGGTTGCCTAAACCAATTGCCCAAAATAAGGAACGTAGGAAGAGGAAAGGAGGAAAATATTTTTCTTTCTTTTGTTGTGTATTTTGTTCTCCAAAGATATGTGTTTATATAGGATGCCAAAAAATTGTTTGCAAGAAGAGTATTAATGGCATTAAATTATCATTAAATCAAAGTATAATTAAATCAAGTTTATTACAGACTTTTATTTTTTCATTTGGAACCGATATGTAGGTTCATCTTCTTGATAACGGATATTTTTTTCCTTTATTCTTTGCATTACAAAATGCTTTATGAAGCATTAACTCCACAATCCCCCACTAATGCAAAGATAAATAATATGAATAAATTTTGGACAAAAGGAAGAAACATGTACTTAAGCGTCAATATCTCTCGATTTGAATTGACACGTAGTGATATGAGGCAACAACAAATATCCAAAAAGTGAAGTACTCTTGAACTAGATGGACATAAGTTGAGACCCCCACAACACATACCATATTCTTGATTTTAAGCAACCTCCGCGATACTATAAAGTTCCTTTTATGGTCATGCACACAAACCTTGAGTCTCATGGGTGCTCTAGAAAGATAATCTAAGTCTTTCATAAAAAGGTGACCAACCTTTTACACTCACATAGGTGATCCATCAAGTCTATCTCATAGACCATCTTAAGGCTATGGATCATTAGGAGCAAAAGTAAGCCCAACCTTATAATACACTACCTCACACCATAAGGATAGGATATGTAGTGTTTATTGACGGCCTATATGGTTTTGTTTGACCATAAATAGGTATCCACCATATTACCTCAATCCATGGACTTTAGCCCCATCTCCCTCGGCGATTCAAGGACCATTTTTCTTGTCAAACCCCTGGTCATAGGATCCGTCAAATTTCTTTCGGATCTTACATATTTCAAGAAAATAACACTATGTTTCAACAATTGTTTAACTGCACCATGTCTGATGCGAATGTCTCTTTTTACCATTGCATACATTATTTTTAGCAATCCCAATTGCCGCCTATGAGTCACAACGTAAAGAGACTGGTGACATTTGTCTTCCCCATAAAGGCACATCTGTCAAAAGATTTCTCAGCCACTCAGCTTCTTGCCCTACCAACTCGAGAGCAATGAATTCAGATTTTATAGTAGAACGTACTATACAAGTCTACTTTGAAAACTTTCATGAAATAGCACCTGCAGCCCAAGTAAACACATAGCCACTGATAGAGCTAACTTCATCATTGTCAGTCACCCAGTTTGCATCATTAAAACCTTCTAAAACAACAGAAAATTTATTAAAATGCAAACACCAATTCATAGTACCTCCCAAGTACCTTAACAAGCGATGAAGAGCATGCCAATGTTCATTACTGGGATTATGAGTATATCTACTCAATCTACTAACAACATAAGCTATATCAGGCCGAATATAGTTCATGAGAAACACTACACTCCCAATTATTTTAGCATATTCAGTTTGAGAAATACTGAAATCTTTATTCTTTTTCAAGTGTATGCTAGGATCATAAGGAGTTCTCACTGAAATTATATCAAAACAATTAAACCTTTTCAACATTTTTTCAATATAATGAGACTGACTCAAAGAGAAACCATTAACATTTCTTTTGAATTCAATTTCTTCTTGAATACCCACTTGTTACTTATGGGTTTACAACCTTTAGGTAAATCATACAAGTCTCATGTGTGATAAGAAAGTATAGAGTCTAATTCACTTTTAACAGTCTCTTTTCAAAATATCGCATCTATTGAACTCATTGCTTCATCATATGTTTTAGGGTCTTCTTCTATTAAGTAGATAGACATTAATTCATCATTTAAAGTATCGATATCAAAATTCTCAGTTAAGAAGATGGTGATAAAATTAGGACCAAATCTAGTCTCAGTTCTACGTCTTTTCCTCCTTCTAAGTTCATTTTCATGCTTATTAGCATTAACATCAGAAGCAGGCATAACATGGGAGTTAACAGACACAGATATAGAAGTATTATTTTGCATACCACTAGGCACATCATTTTTCAAAGGAAAAACATGCTAAAAAAATTTTGCATCTCTAGATTCACAAATAGAATAATCATTTAAAGACATAAATCTACATGGAACATTGTTTTGAGAATAACCAATAAAGACAGTATCAGAGATCTTAGAACCTACATTTACTCGTTTAAAATCAGGTAGACCAATCTTAGCCAAACACCCTCACACTTTCAGAAATTTCAAGTTAGGGGCAAATCCTTTCTATAACTCATATGAGGTCTTGTCTAAATTTTTATGAGGGACTCTATTAAGAATATAGCATGCAGACAAGATAACTTCCCCCACATATAGTCAGGTAGACCTGAGCTTAAAAGCATAGAATTCATCATTTCCTTAAGAGTTCTATTCTTTCGTTCAGCTACACCATTTTGTTGGGGAGTATAAGGAGCACTAAACTCATGGATAATACCATTTTTCTCACAAAAATCTTTTAGAGTTTTAGTATTATATTCACCGCCCCTGTCAGATCTAAATCTCTTGATTTTTCTGTCTAATTGATTTTCTACTTTTGCTTTGAATTTTAAAAATATATTTTCAGCCTCATCTTTAGACTTAAGGAGGTATACCTTAGTGTACCTAAAAAAGTCATCAACAAAAGTAATGTAATACTTCTTTCACCTTTACTAATAGTGTTCTTAAAATCTGTTAAGTTTGAATGTACTAGTTCAAGCAATTCGATCTTTCTACTAGTAACATATTTAAAAGGTTTCTTAGCATGCTTTGCTTCTACACACACAGGACATTTAAAAATATCATCAATATTTACTGTAGGAATTAATCCCATTTTTTTAAGTCTTTTAATAGCAACAATATTAACAAGACCTAACCCACCATGCCATAAATTAATAGACTCAGCAATATAAGCAGAATTAAGAATATTTGCATTATTGCAATCTCGTGATCAATGTTCAGTACAAATAAGCCCCCACTAAGGTATCCTTTCCCAATAAAATTTTCTCCACGAGAAATAATTATTTTATCAGCTTCAAAAACAAGTTTAAGGCCTACTTTGTTGAGAAGTACTCCAGAAACTAAGTTTCTACGGAGCAAGGAAACATACAGAACATTGTTCAAGGATAATATTTTTTCAGAAGTTAATTTAAGTAAAAAAAATTCTTTACCCATAACTCCAGCAGTAGTGGAGTTACCCATGTAGATGCACTCTTCATCGGTATATTCCTCAAAGTCATGGAATAATTCTTTGTTAGCGCAGAAATATCTTGAAACGCCTGTGTCCAACACCCAATCAGTCTTGTTAGCTATCAGATTTGTCTCGACGATTACTGTAGCAATTACTTCATCACCCTCGGTAAGATAAGCTTAGGCATCATCTTGTCCTCTCTGTTTTAGTTTTTGTCCTTTTCTTAGATAACATTGGACAGCCCTGTGGCCAAATTTTTCGCAGACAAAACAAGGCCCCTTTGATTTTTTAATTTGACTCTCTGGCTTGTTGAGATTATTTTTCTTCTTCACTTGTTCCTTACTATGGACATTCTTTTGTTTGCCTCCATACCTATATTTTTTAATAGTACTAGAAGATTCAACAAGATTAACTTTAGAAGAATTAAGAGAAAGAGCTTTCATCTTATCTTTAAGACGGTTTGCCTCCTCTGTTCTCATGAAACTGATAAGTTCTTGGAGAGTTAAATTCTTTTTCTTACGTTTCAATTGATTTCTGTAATCACTCCAGGATGGTGGAAATTTTTCAAGCAGAACATTAACCTTAAGAATCTCACACATCTTCATGCCCTTATTTAGAATATCAACAGTTAAATTTTCATATTCGTGGACTTGTTCCATGATTGATTTATTATCAGTCATTTGAAATTTAATCCATTGTCCGATAACATATTTTTTCTTTCCTGCATCATCGGCACCATATTTCTTTTCTAAACTATCTCATATTTCTTTAGCAGATTTATAGGTAACAAATAAATCAAACAAATGATTAGTCATATGGTTCAACAAATGTCCTCTAACTATTTTGTTATCCTTTTCGAATTTTTTTTTAGCAATGTCATCAACCACAACAGTGTTAGATCCAGTAGTAATATTAGAATCATCAGTTGGAGGTTCATTAAATAAAACATAATCAACTTCTAATTATTCGAAAAAAATCAGAAGTTTTTGTGACCAACGTTTAAAATTATTTTCGTCTAATGGCTCTATCTTTGACAAATCAAGAAAAATTTTATTCAAAGAAATAGCCATTTATCAATATTGTATGTAAGAAAATCGCTTTCAAATTGTTGGAAAAAATACTACAATACCGATATTGGAACTAAATTAATAACAGTAAAAGAGTTGTCTCAAACACTGTGTCGTGACAAGCCAATGCCTTGAAAGCGATTTCGGCCCGACTCCGGTGCAAATCCTTCTAGCCAGTCGCTCTCCAATGTTCCACAGCTACTTCCAAACACGTGCACTCGTGGCTGAAAGTTTGAAGGTTGCCTAAACCAATTGCCAAAAATAAGGAACTTACGAAGAGGAAAGGAGGAAAATATTTTTTCTTTCCTCTAGTTGTGTATTTTGTTCTCCAAAGATATGTGTTTATATAGGATGCCAAAAAACTGTTTGCAAGAAGAGTATTAATGACATTAAATTATCATTAAATCAAAGTACAATTAAATCAAGTTTATTAGAGACTTTTATTTTTTTTCATTTGGAACCTATATGTAGGTTCATCTTCTTGGTAACACTTATTTGTTTCCTTTATTCTTTACATTACAAAATGCTTTATGAAGCATTAACTCCACAGTGTAAAGTAAACACATATAAATAATTTATGTGAAAGTGTGTGATTGAGCATCTAATTTAAGAATGATCGTTTATTTTATTTAAAAACAAGAGATTTAAAATAAGTCAACGATATTTGTGTTAATTATTAGTAAATCATCTTATTTAGAATAAAATTAAAATTTGAAAGCTAAATTATAGTACTAATAAGTGTTAAAAGATGTCAATATTCATTTTCAATAACAACTACATGTTCAATATAGTCTTTTTTTTCCTTTGTTAAACTGATAATTTAATCAATAATAACTAAATAGTAGGTTCAGGGGTTGCTCGATATTGTTTGGACCACAATTTTTCTAGTTGAAAAAAGTTCTTGAATTGTTAAGCCGTGTTTTTGCCATGACATCTGCCACACTATTTTGCTCCCTCTATATATGTCTGGGAAGTGGAGCATTCAGCCGGAGCATTAGTGACCATGGTGATCATTAATAAGCATGTGAACGGCTTCTACGGAGTCAAATTGGATTTTAAGGCGAGCGAGCCTGTAAGCCATGGCAATCTTGAGGTCCTCTAGTATAGCCACAAGTTCAACTTGAGTTGAGAAGATAATGAAATTATTTCCGACGAACAATACACATTTCGTTCTATATTATTTGGCGCTTTGACTTACACACTCTTAAAGAAGGTTTTATTTAAAAGTTTTTTTTTTTTCTACTGAACTGACCTTATTAATAAATATTTTAAAACTCTAGATCACATGCCCCAACGCTGAACGTTGATTTGAAATTATGATTTGAAACATAAGATGAAATGACATGTCCAATGCTAGGCTAAATATAGAAAAATATTATTTTTTGGAAATCGATTAAAAGGAAAGATCTAAAATAAACAACAACAACAATAACAATAAATCCTGTATATTTACATAAAATGAGATCTGTGAAGGTAAGTGTACGTTGTTTATACCGCTATCTCAAATACAAAAAAAAAAAAGGTTGTTTCCAATAGAAAATTGAGAAACTATATTTGATAAATAATATTCAATTTTCATATTTTTTTTATTATAAGATTCTTAAAATGAAAATAAAATAATTTGATTGAAATTACAATATGATATGTTGGTTCTATGTAGTGGAGTGGGTAAGGGAGACAATAGTTGGCAACTTGCAATTTGCAAATGGGAAAAGAATTATAAATGTGCGGCTAGTAATATAATAAGAGTATTTTATCCCTTCCATTTTACGTGATATTATTATTTCTAATTGTCTCAAAAGAATATCGTTTTATCCTAACTAGAAATAATGTAACTTTAAAAATTTGCTTTTATACTTAGTGAAATAATTTTTAATTATATAAATATTTAAAAATTATTTTAAAATATAATTTTTAAAAATTATTTTATCTTGAATATTGTATCGAATCAAATGGTGTCACAGAAAATAGAACGAAAAGGGTACTTTTTTCTTTTATCTTTACTTGTCCGCCATGATAAAAATAAATATACGATGATAGAGTATATGTTTAGTTTGAAAACTTAATGTATAATTATCCTTTTTCTATCCATTTACTTTTGCTACTATTAAATTGTTTTCACTACTCAATGCATTTCTCACTGTATTACATGTATTATAGCCAAAGAGTGATATAATAAAATCATACCTATTATTTATACTTTTTGGTAGGAGTTCCACCAAGAAAATTTTTTCACTTTAGAGAAAAAAGTAAAAATTGTAATGTTTGGGCATAAAAATAATTTCACTTTAGTATAAATTATTTTTAACACTTTTCTGACTCATATTTCTCTAACAAAATTTTTAAAATAACTTTAGTTTATATTTATGACCAAATATAACACCACTTCAATTTCAATTCTAACTCCAAAAAAAAATATTATTATTATGAACAAACAGACCTTAATCTATATATTAAGTTAAAAGTGAATAAATATTATTAAATAGTGAATATTACTTAATTTTTATTAATATTGGTGGGAATTTAGGTCACCCAGTTGGCCATTTTTTGGTGGGGGTTGGTGGGGTCAAAATCTGTTTTTAAAGTGGCTATAATCTTAAGACATTTGTTGATTGAGATTTTTGGGTGGGGACAATTAAAAATTGAGCCACATGTTAATGACCACCCAAATTTGATTGTCCATTCATTTCATTTTATTTTTTTATATATAATTTCTAGTTTCTTCTTCTTTCTTCTTGCTTTAATAAATAAGTAATTGATTTTTAAAAATTTGTCAAAATGTTATTAACTCGAAATCATATTTCAATTATACTGAGTACTTTATTGGTGTATCCCACTTTTTAATAAAATGTTTCAATTAATTCAAATTTATTTAGTTAATTTAATTTGTATCCCACTTTTTAATAAAATGTTTCAATTAATTCAAATTTATTTAGTTAATTTAATTATCGAATAAACGAAGGAATACATACATATATATATATATATATACATATATATATATATTAATTGAAACTCTTTATTACGAATTGGTGTGGAACATGGTGTAATTTAAGTGTCTAAATAAAATATTCTGACAAATTAAAAAGATTGAACATGTATTTATCCTTTTTATTTATTTGTCTTATCGGAAATAGTTAGAAAGTATTTAAACTACAATATATATATATTTAATAATCAAAATAAATTTTGATGGGATGACTAGAATTCTTTTATTCTTAATCAGATATTGCGGATTAAGACCGTAAAAACAAACAAATTCCTATTAAAAATGTCACCCTAAAAAATAATTCCTACAATGAAAGACTTTAGATTTAATCTGACTCTAATACATGAACACACACCACATGAAAAATAAATAAAAACTCAAATAACTAATGAGTCATATCACTTTATCCAACAAAGACAAAAACAATATATCCAATATAAATCCTCAAATAAAATCTTGGCAAGCTAAGTATAGACAAATCCAACTTCAATATTTATGAAGCATAACGACTATTTTTGATAGATCTTTGACTCACGATCTGAGTATACAGAATCTATTGACTAGAACGGGCTAGCTTAAGTCAAAGCCGAAGCTAGCCTTTGACATTGGGTTTCACTGAACCCCTGTTAGCAGCAGAAAATTATATTATTTATATATCACTAAAATTCTAACATTTAAGTTTTAATTAAGACATTTGTTTCACTTGTGTTTAAGATTTTTGTAGGAGGGGAGGCAAAATGAAATTCAGCCACAAAGCCAAAAATAAAACATTTTCTATCCAGAGACTTCAAATCATGAATGATCAACTATTTTAATCTGAAAATTTATACTGATTGCTCAATTAATATATTTGTATTACTACTAATTAATAATGTTTGAAAAAAAAAAGAATTTTGGCGTAACTAGTAAAGTTATTGTAATGTGATTATAAGGTCGCGAGTATGAACAAGTCGTAAAAACAACTTCCTGCAGAAATGCAAAATAAAACTGCATATAAAAAATCTTTGTGACTCATTCTTTCTCAAACCTCATACATAGTGAAAGTTTTAAGCGTTAGCTGTTGTACCTTTTGTATTTTATAAATGACGATTAACATTTGACTGTAAAAATAATACTCTCTTCATTCATTTTTAGTCGTCACATTTTTTGCTAGACACATCCATTAAGAAAATAATTATTAATATGTCTGTTTTACTATATTATCTCTATTAATTGATGTTTAGAGTACTATGTTTTGAAAATAATTTGAAAAATAAATAGTTAATGTTAAAAATATAATATGATTTTTTTTTTGTCTTTTCTTAATATGTCAAAAGTGACGAACAAAAAAAATCATTTTAAAAATGATTCACAATTAGTTGCTTAAGCACTCATAACCAACACTGTAGTTGTGTCATTAAGGTGGATAATATTGGACCAAAAATTTAATGTAGATTAACATTTTTCTATATTAAATAGTACATAGATGAATTAACTTTTTTCTCTTGATCAAATATTTTTAAAATTTTAAATGGCATAATATGTATTATATCAATTATTGTGGAAGTTAGTTATTGCACTTATATTATGTATTACTATATTAATCCTTAAATGTTAAGTCATGATTGAAGGTATTAAAAAGAATGAGGTGAACTTGTTAAATTAATTTACATAGCATTATTAATTTATTATACTCCTACCAAAAATTTAAATTAATAAAGACTTGAATAATTTTGAGTTTTTCTAAGTTGTATAAAACTATAAATATAATGTTCTATCTATTAAATGATGTCAAATATTTTAAAATGTTTCAACAGAAAAAGTCAAATAAATTCAAAGAAAGAGAGTAGTTTGAAACAAATCAAAAATAAATTAAAAAAATCATAGTACCTATATTGCTATCACATTAAATTATGATAATTAGATCATCATAAATGAGAATTTTGAAAGATATGATCTAGAAAAAGAAGTATTATTATAATATTATTATTATTATAATATAAGTTAAAATTGGGTAGTGATTTTGTTCAACTAATACAAGATGTTATGTGGAGTTGGTTCAACTACCGCTTTTCTCAAAAATTAATACTTTTAATTGTAGAAATTTCCTTTATGGAGAAAAAAAATTAAAACTAGTGAATTTCTTTTTTTTTTTTTAAAGATCATTTAGTTATTACTAATTATTTAGAATATATTGATCTAATTAATTTAATTTCATATCACAAAAAATACATTATAGAGGACATTAATAATCGACTTCATTTTTCACATATGAATAACTTCTCGATTTATCTTTAAAAATCAAAAGTTTTTTTTTTTTTTTTTTTTTTTACTTTCATGAGACACAAGGAACTATACATACAATAGTTAGTAGAAAGTATAGTAAAAAAAATTTGAGTCAAAATATTTATATTTATTGACATTATCTAAATATTGATTGTTTAATAACTATTTTGTAATGCATGGGACTCATGGGAGTAACCATATGGAGTTAGATTGAGAATGTGCCATGTTTAAGCATGTAAGGCTTGACCTTTTTCAAATACTATATATTTTAGATCACAAAATTTAATAATTTTATGCAGCCACACAAATATTATATTTTATTATATTATTATATCATATTTGAGATTATGGGTTCGATCCCCAATAATAGTATAATAGTTTTTTTTTAAAATAGTTCATGCTTGTGGATATGCAAAGTAACGTAATTCTCACCTCACCTTCCACATACCGGAGTCGAAAGAGATAACGTATCCACAAAAAAGTTCTTTTTTTGGAACAATTTATTCTTGTGTTTAGCGCGTCAGTTGCCTTCCAAATATCGTTCATCTAATATAAAATTAATGATTAGATCTGACCTCCCCTTCTACGTATTGTATTCATAGAAGGAATAACTTATCCGCAAAAGATTTTTATTTTTTTGAACAATTTATTCTTGTGTTTTTCACGTGAGTTGTCTCACGAAGACCGTTCATCAAATATAAAATTAATGAGTAGATTTTACCTTCTTTTCCACGTACCATCACCGAAAAGGATAACGTATCGCAAAAGATTATTATTTTTCTGAACAATATCTATTCTTGTTTGTAGCGCAAACAATTCATTCTAGTGTGTAGCGCATGGACTCATGTCTACCGAAATTCGTTCATCTAATGTAAAATTAATGATTAGATCTGACCTCCCCTTCTATGTATCGTATCTGAAAGGAATAACTTATCCACAAAAGATTTTTACTTTTTTGAACAATTTATTGTTGTGTGTAAAACAAACAATTCATTCTTATGTTTAGAACGTAAGTGTCTCACGAAGACCGTTCAACAAATATAAAATTAATGAGTAGATTTCGCCGTTTCTTCCACGTATCATAGTCGAAAGGAATAACGTATCGGAAAAGATTATTATTCTTCTGAATAATTTATTTTTATGTGTAGAATAAACAATTCATTCTTGTGTTTAGCAAGTGAGTTGTCTCGCGAAGACCTTTCATCAAATATAAAATTAATGAGTAGATTTCACCTTCCCTTTCACGTATCATAACCGAAAGGAATAACATATCACAAAAAAATATTATTTTTCTGAATAATTTATTTTTATTTGCAGCGCAAATAATTCATGTCTGTTGAAGTTCGTTCATCTAAGATACAATCAACGAGGAATAACGTATCGCAAAAGATTATTATTTTTCTGAACAATTTATTCTTGTTTGTAGCGCAAACAGTTCATTCTTGTGTACACCTGAATTCATATCTATCGAACACCATTTATCTAATATAAAATCAACAAGTAGATCTTGAATTTTTTATTTCTAGAACTTTTTCTAGATCTCTTGTACTTTATTTTTCTTATGTCAGGGACATTTTTTACACCCAAAATATATAATTTATTAAACCAAAAAGGCAAATGATGAAGTAACATGCTTTCAACTTAAGAATGTATGTGTATAAATCATGATTTTTAATTATTATTTCAGTCTTTAGTTAGGATAAAAATAATAATTGAGAAAAAAAAAACTTAGGAATGAAGAAACTCCAATAATAATAATTACTTATAATTAAAAGAGAGATACTCAAAGATAATATTGATTATGATAAAATCACATACGCCTAATAGTTCAAGTATGAAACTCAACAAATTGAAATATTTGATATATAAAAGGTACATAAATCTTAATCATTTTGGAGCTAATTACTTCCTATTCTAATTTTTTCAAAATTTACTTAAAATCTCTGATTTTGTCCATACAGATATATTACATTCTTTCGGATACATAACTTAATTTTACACAAATACATCATTTTCTTTTGAATAAATCACTTAATTTTTACATGGATACATCACATTTTTTAGTGATGTATTCGAGTTTTTAAGTAAAAACAGTAGTTATGGTAAATTAAATAGAAAAAATAACATAAACATACATCTTAACTTATCATATTCATATAAATCTCCATTCTTAAAAAGTAGTTACAAAAATTTTCAACTAATTATATATCTTCGTTGAATGTATCAGGGAGCTAATTATGTATCTCGACAGACCCAAAATTAGATAAATGCATCTGGAGCTGATTATGTATCTTTACAAAGAAAAAATGTATCTTCGTTTGATTTACCGAGAGTTAATTATATCTCAACAGGTTCAAAATCGAATTTTTCAGTAATTATATAAATTTTGAAATTTTCTGAAATTAAGTTCCAAATTGGAGAATTTATTCCATTACTGTGCCATTAATTCATGGGCCTATCAAATTGGGCCTTTTTCTGGAGAACATAAGTCAATTGGGTTTTTCTTTTTTAAAAAAATAAAAAAAATTCTTTTTGTTTGTAGATAATTTCAAAGATTTTCTTAACAGTTTATCGTCGTAATGTTTAACATTCTTTGTAATTTGTGATATTATTTTTCACTCTAACAACACTAATTTCAAATGATAAACTTTCTACAATATCCAACAATGTGCATTTGTGGTTTTAGTAATTAAATAAACTTTAGTTTTTTTTTTTTTATAAATGGTTATCGTCAATTTGAAACTGCGATATCAATTCAATGTTATAATTAGGCAAACTCAAGAACAACAACATATGAACACTTCTAAAAAAAAAAGATTTAGAAACTACATATAAGAGAACGATACAATAACCCCCAAAAGGTGAACACATAAATTTTTTGCTCAACAAAATACCAAAAAGAAAGTTCAGCACTAGTAATTATCTACGGTCTAATGAAACACACCTGCAAAATACCATAAACAACAAGATAATTATGTTATTTTAGAGTTAAACCAAAATCAAACCACATAAATATCTATTTTTAAAATTTAAAACTAAATCAAACCAAACCTAATTAAATATCGATATTTTTAATCAATTTAATTTAATTCGCGATTCGATTTGATTTTTAACCCAGCCGTGAACACCTCAAATCACAAGTCAAAATTTTCAAGAGTTACCTCTTTTCGTTGTTGGTCCAAAAGTACATTAAAACAATGGAGAAAATATTAGCTTAAAAGAATTATGAAAAATACTTTTATGTCAAATTCAATAAATAAATCAGTGACATTTTCAATAATAGTATGCTCAAATTAATTACAAATGTTATATCTTGGTTTAATTATAGGAATCTTTGATAAGTCATGTCACAACAAATCGTATAAAAAACAACTACCTCTTATACTTTGTTTGGATGATTGTTTTTTATTTTATTATATAGTATTGTTATTTTAAATATAATATTATTATTTATTTTAACTGAAAAATATTTTAGTTATTATTAAATTTATTATTTTTCATCGTTATTTTTTATTTTATATATATAAAGCTAAAAAGTATCTTATTTTGTGTAGTAATTGGTATATTCAGCAGTATCCTCCATTTATGCTTAATGAAAAATATTATTTTATTTTCAGAAATAGACCCTATAATACATATACGTACACACAATATATTCGTTGTCATCTTATAAGCGAAATTTGAAGAGGATAAAATATACACAAATCTTATTTTTATCTGTACCTCATAAAAATAAAGAAATTGTTTCCCTCGACCCTCATCAAAAAAGACTCTACAATATACAAATTCATATTTAATCGAGACACAATACAAATTTCAAACATATAACAAACCTATAATACATATGCATACATATAACATTAAGTGGAATTTGAACACAATAGAAAAGTATACATAAACCTTATTCTTATTCTCAAGTCATAAGAATTTTAAAAATTATTTTCAATAGATCATTGACTTAAAAAATCATACAATATATAAATTTATATTTAATCAAAATCCACTACACATATCAAACAACCCATGACTATCCAAACAAGGAAACAAACTCTTGGGTACAATCCCAAGAAGAACCTTCCTCTAAATATCCACACTTTTGTTTCATACTAATACCCTTCCCTATACATATATTAATTTTTTTTTGTTTGTTTTTACTTGTTACTTTTTTTATATGATATATTTATTAAAAAAATAATTATTGATAAAATTATTTTATTACATTATCTCTATTAATTGAAAGTAATATATTACGAAAATAATTTAGAGAATAAACAATTAATGCTAAGAGTAAAAAAAAAAAAATTATCTTTTTTTGATACATTAAAAACGTCAAGAAAAATGAAAATTCAATTAAGAAAATAGTAACAAGTAAAACGGAAGGAGTATATACAAAAAAATATAATTTATCTAATCACACAAATATAAATATTATATTTATTTTAAATTAATTACTTTTCTTCGTCCTATTTTATGTGACATATTTTAACAGAGTATAAAGTTTATTAAATGAAAATGTGTGACACTTCAACTTAGGAGAGAGAGTCCCACATCGGCAAAACACAGGAGGTATGTTGGGTATATAAGTAAGCAAGTCTTATTCCTTAGTGACGCATTTTAGAGCTGTGCGGGCCTGGACCCAGAGCGGACAATATCACTACTGGACTAGGCTAAGGGGTCTCTCGGGCCTTCGTAGTTCAGAATTCTCTTCGCGGCCAGGGCTTCGGCTCGGGTCATGACAAAATGAGATAAATATATCCCAAATTATAATAAATATATATACTCTTCATCATACTTTAAATACATATATACCCCTATCGTTATACCGGACCATTTATCATAGTTCGAATGTATATTTGTTCCTTTTTCATTTTTTTTAATTTCAAATAACTAACCCCAATCCACTACTCAACCCAATAAACTCGTTGAACCCTTTCAAACCAACTCAATTCATCCTTTTTTTGTTTCAAACTCGATACTCCCTGTGTTTTTCTCTTAAACGCGAACCTCAATTAAATTGCAGTAATTGATAACTGCTACTAGTTAGTGTTTATTGATTGAAGGGAGTGAAAATTAGACCGGAGATGACCGGAGCTAGGAGTGTGGCGATGGTTCGCCGGTGGGTTATTTTCGATTCGACGAAGACGGTGGCTATGTGGTGTTGATTGATGGTGGATAATGTTTTTCCGATGAAATTGTTAGTGTGAGGGACATATATGTTCCATTTCTTTAATAATAGGGGCATGTGTACCCAAAGTTTGACAGACGGTATATATGTACCATCTATCATAGTTCTAGAGTATATTTGTTCCTTTAATAAAGAAAGACTTTGTGATGTTTACCAAATTATCGTTTATTAAAAAATGTACTGCTACTATCTTTAATTGAATGTGTAAGGATAAAGGAATTAACTAATAGATAATGATATTGTTTTGATTTTAAAATTCAAATGTATATGTTGCAGTTGTATTCCCTTATCTAGTGGATATAGGTATACTGTCCTTTGTTTTGAGCCGGGGGTCTATCGGAAACAGCCTCTCTACTTCGTTAGAGGTAGTGGTATGGTCTGCGTACATTCTACTCTCCTCACACCCCACGATGTGAGAATCTACTGGGTTTGTTGTTGTTGTTGTTGTATCTAGTGGATATAGGATTAGCTTAAACTCACATACTAGAGTCCTACTTGGACTCTTCATAGCAGTAACTTAGTGTATATATAGAGAGGTCTAATCCTCTAAACTTGATATAATATTGTCAAGGATTAAATCCTTTCAGAATGAGACTTTATAAGTGACTTCAATAACGATAAAAGTGAAATTGTGTTGCTAAATAAAAAGATATGACTTTTTTTTTTAGAATGGACTAAAATAAATGACGATATGTAAAATAGGACGGAGAAAGTAAAAGCCAACATAAAGTGTACCAAATATAGCAATTGTTTTTTGAAATTACCAACTATTACAAAGTGGTTCAACAAAAACTCAAATTATTGTCATTTCTCAAAATTTCCCTATTATATATAATGAATTAATGATCCTTACATGGAGTGATATTAATTAACTATTTTTAATATACAGAAATCTTAAGAAAATCACCAAATATATACAACAAAAATTCAAATTATAGACGTTTCTAAGAATTTCATGGCAATATATTTAATCCCATTAAATTAATATGGACAAGACAAAAGAATTGGACAATGACATAATCCCACCAAATCAATCATTACATAAAAAATTTAAAAAAAAATAAATTTCATGACAATATATTTAGTACGAATTCAATATAATACAGTAATTAAGTAATAATAAAAATTAATATTATATTTAAAATAAAGAAAATTTCATAAAGCACTTCTACTTTTAGATAGATGCTAATTACTCAATATAACAAACATGAGTTGTGGTTTCACGCACTACTCCGCTCTTAATTAGAGGTCTCAAATTCAAGTTTTGGGTATGGAAAAAATTCTATTGAGAGCGTCACTCCTAGAATGGACCCTGCAGTGCTTGATCCAAATTAGTCGGGACTCCAATTCGAGTACCGAACACCGAATGAAAAACTAAAAAAAAATTTAAAAAAATTACTCAATGTAAACACAATTAATTTATATCTACAACTTAAGCCTGGCGAACAATATTTATCTAGCAAATTTTTTGAATGAAAGGCTACTTTTAAAAAAAATTATGCAATGAAAATAAAAAATCAAGACCAGTTCATTCGAGGATCAAATTTACAAATTTAACCTCATCATTCAGAGTTTTAAATATTTTTTTATAAAAAAAAAAAATCATTAAAATTGTCAAAAATAAACCTTAAAATTCTCAAAAGAGAACATTCCACTCTAATCCACCTATTTGGATAATAAAAAATTTAGAAAAAAATTATCTAGCGAATTTTCTAAAATAAAGACTAAATTTAGAAAAAGAAATTATAGTTTGGGACCAAAAGGTCAAAATGGTCCATCTGAAAGCCATTTGTAAACTTAACCATAGTCCTTTGATTAAGACATACATAGGTATATTTCAATACAATGAATTTACATAATTGATCGGAAGTTTTATCTTATAATTAAAATTTAAAAATTAAATACATTGTCAGTAATTATTCATATCTAGCAGGAACATAAATTCTGAACTACACATTTCGAAAGATAAAATTCAAGACTAGATATTTTAAAAATAAAAAATTAAGATCAATCACTCCAGTAGGCAACAGAAGACATTCTAACTATTACCCATAAGACATAGTTCGTACATTTTAGGATAACGAACTCACACAATTGATTAAAAATTCTGTTTTATAAGCAAACATTAAAAATTAAATATGTTGCTGCACATAAAACATACGTTCTAACTACTATCAAGATCAATCGCTTTGAGAGATACTGGGTGTAATTTCCTGAAATATAACTACCTATCATTTGTTTTTTTGATTTCTCATTCGATCTTCGGTATACATATTGAAACCTCTATTAATCCAGATCGCATATTGCAGGGCCCATTCCAGGGATGACACTCCCAACATGATTTTTTTTCGTATTAAAACTTAAATTCAAGATCTTTAATTAAGCAGAGAATTTCATCACTATACCACAATCCATGTTGATAGCTACCTACCAACCATATAGAATAGCCCATGACTAATATCTTTTTTTTCTTTTTTTGGTTAGAAAGGATTAATATAAATAACAGAGTAATAGTTACAGGATAGCCGGTTAGTCCGGCTCAAAAATAACAAGGTCCGCATTAAAGTTTGTGCTGCTGGCTTTCACAGATCTATTAAAACAAGTTTCTAAAATATCTGCCCAGACATGTTCTATTGCAAATATAGGAGGAACTTCAAAAATGTATGTGGGTCCAAAAATCCGCTTGCGTGCTCCTTTCTTTGTCAGTGAGTCTGCTACTTGATTTTGTTCTCTAAAACAATGCTGTACTGTTGGTCGTCCCAAACAAGGGAAAGAGCACAACTTCAAGTAAACAACAAACTCTTGCGTGCAATCCAACAACCACCTTCTCTATAAGTCCGTCCTTTTATATTTTTCGTGTATAAAATATTTTATATTATTAAATAAATTTAATATTTTTTTTTATGTAAAAAATTAGGTAAACAGTAATATCAAATTAAGTTTATCTGATAGTATAAAGTAATTTCTGAAAATACACAAAATTTAAACAGTTAAACTCCACATCATCTCGTGTTTTCCTTACCCATTATAAATATTTTCTTCCTTCATTTTTTTTATTCATTTCTATTTTCAAGGCGTAATACGGGTAATATAATAATATAATTATATCAATAACTTTTTAAAATTACATGTTCAATCAAACTAAGCCATTTGGAGGGAGTAAGAAAATTACCAAATATATACAACAAATATTCAAATTTATTGACATTTCTATGAATTTTCCCTACTATTATGTAGTCCATCCATCTGTCTTATTTTATTTGTTTCAAATTTTTTAATTTAATTTTTTCTTTTATTTATTATTTTTTATAAATTAAGAAAAGATAATTTTTTTTATGTTTATCTTTTATATTAATTATTTTTTTTTAAATTAAAATATAAATATTATTTAATAGATTTACTATGTAAACTAGTTATGCTATTAATTATTTTTCTAAATTAATGTATGAGGTTAATTTGAGACAATTAAAATGAGATGGAAGGAGTAAAATAATGATCATTACATATATAGTTGATACTAAATTACTAATCAACTAGAAATAATTTCTATGAAGCTTATCGCATAAACGTACGAATTAACTTATCGCATTTACACAAATTCCCACCCTAAGTAATTACAAAAATCTCGACTGATTATGTATCTTCATTGCATGTATAGTAGAGTTAATTATGTATCTTGACAGATTCAAAATTTTTTTTAAAAAATAACGGGAGTTAATTTTGTATCTTTACAAGAAAAAAATATATATTCGTTGAATGTATTATGTATTTCGACATACCTAAAATCGAAAAAAATATATCTTCGTTGGATGTATCAAGGGGTCTATTGGAAGCAGCCTTGTTACCTCTCCGGAGGTATTGGTATGGACTGCGTACATTTTGCCCTGCCTAGACCCCACTGTGTGGGAATACACTGGGTTTGTTGTTGTTGTTGTTGTTGGCGACAGATGTAAAATTAAGATTTTCAGTAATTATGTAAAATGTTAGAATTTTCTGTAATTAAGTTCCAAATTATCGAAATTTATATTGTTTATCCATAATGATAATCTCGAGATAAAATTTTGATCAACTTTATTTTCATATTTATTTGATGCATTAAATTAATTTTATTTTATGAGATATTTCATTAAAAAAAAGGAATAAAAAAAATTAATAGCAAAAAAAAAATGTAAACCTTTATAAATATTAATTGTTCATGTTGTCTTTCGGTGCAATGAAATACGACCCGATTACACGACTTTCAACTTATTCAATCCACGATGTCACACATTTGCTATTCTTATTTTACCCCTTACAATAAATGCATCCTATCAAATTCTTTTCTTATGCTCACAAGTCACAATTTTCAAGAGTTTAAACGTGTACTTCTTTTCATTGTTGGTCCAAAAGTGCATTGTTTTTTTTATGTCAAATTAAATAAATTAGTGTTAATTTCCATCCCTTTTGTGTTTATAACAATTACTACAATAAGCTTCATTTTAATATTGGTATACATTAATAGAGATCTATTAATAGTAATAGCTAGTAAGTCAATAATAGTAGTCTCAAATTAATTATAAAATTTTTTTATATCTTAGGATGAATTAGAGGAATCTTTGATAAGTCATGTCACAACAAATCGTATAAAAAACAACTACCTCTTATACTTTGTTTGGAATTTGGATGTTTGTTTTTTGTTTTATTATATAGTGTATTGTTATTTTAAATATAATACTGTTATTTATTTTAACTGAAAAATATTTTTAGTTATTATTTAAATTTATTATTTTTCATCATTATATTTTACTATCTAATAAGAGGCAAAAGGCAAGAGAAGCAGGTAGCTCTCTGTCGACACTCCTGCTTCATCAGCTGCTTCTTTCGTAATTTTAATTATGTGATCTCTAATTAATTATTGTAAGTTATTTATATATCAAAAAATTAATAACATTTAATAAAACAAAGTAAAATAGATATTTATGATCCTGCCTGCTTCATAAGCTGCTTCCTCCATAATTTTATTATATCATCTTTAATTAATTATTATAGGTTATTTATGTATTAAAAAATTAATAATATTTAATAAGAAAGTAAAATAGATATTTATGACATGTCTGCTTCAGCTGTTCCACCCAGATATTTTTGTAAAATAATTTTGTTATATCACTTCTAATTAGATATGTCTGCTTCGCTGTTTCAATCGTGATTTTACAATGTTACGCCTAATTAATTATTATGACCATTTAAATTTTTTCATAAGTATTTTTTATAGTAGTTTTGTTGTATCGCTTCCAATTAGTTGTTGTGAGTCATTAAGACATGTCTGTTTCGCTGCTTCAATCGTAGCTTTACTATATCACCTATAATTAATTATTATGACCATCTAAGCATTTGAAAATTACATAAAAAGTATTATAAATTATAATAGTTAACAATTTAAAATATCTAAAAACATTAATATGTTATACTATATATTTTTTTAAATGTTATAAATCACAATAATTAAAATAGATTTTTAAAAAATATTTGTTGGGCCTGTGCCTTGCACGGGCTATTAGGAACTAGTATTTTTATATCTAAAAATTACACAAATACACAACTTATGTTTTCAATATTACAAAAAGTCTCAACTCTCTAAACATATTATAAAAATCCCAACATATACATGGAATGCTATGCATATGTCCGCTATGTTATGTATATTAATAGGGAGAGAGAGTAAAATAATTAAAAAAATGGGAGAGAGTGTAATTAGTTCCAAAAAGATTGATATTTATGTTATTTATACTTTTTATATAAAGCTAAAATGTATCTTATTTTGTGTAGTAATTGGTATAGTGTGCAATATCCTCAATTTATGTTTTTTTTTGTTTTCCATTCGGTATTTGGTGTCCGCATTGGAGCCCCGACTAATTTGGATCGCACGTTGTAGAACCCATTAAGGTGGCTCCCAACATACAACCTTATAATACACATGCATACATACAACAGGGTAAAATTCAGAAATAGTATACTTATCCCTTTAATTATGAGTTTCATAGCAACAGTTTCATAATTACATAATATAGCAAGTTGTATTTGTATATTTACAAACTGTTGCTACAGAAATACAAATACATATGATTTTTACTGCCCTTATAATCGATACGTATTTTATATTTTTATAAACGGTTGCTACAAAAATACAAATACATATGCTACAAATGTAATTTGATAAAAGTGTTTCTATTTTCTATAATTTAATATTTAAATATGCTACTTTATATATTTTTTCTCATACAATATACTCAGGCCAATACCATCTTATAAGTGAAACCGGGAAAGAATAAAAGCATGTACACAAATCTTATTACTATCCTTACGTCATAAAAAAATAATTTAAAACTATTTTTAATAAATCATTAATTCAAAAAAAATTGTGCAATATATAAATTTATATTTAATCGAGATCCAATATGTATACCAAACATATAACAAATAACCCATGACAATCCAAACAAGGAAAAGAACACAAGTTTGAAGTAAACAACAAACTCTTACGTGCAATCCAAGAAGAACCTTCCCATACCCATCCTTGTACAGATACTTTTTCTCTGTTGGTTTTTATTTATCATTTTTTATATGACGCATTTATTAAAAAAATAATTATTAATATAATTATTTTTATTAATATATCATTAAATGATTGAAAAATAAATAATTAATATTAAGAATAAATTAGAAAAAAATTATTTGTCTTCTTAATATGTCAGAAGTGATAGAAAAAAAGAAATTCAATTAAGAAAATAGTGACAAGTAAACACGAATAAAAGGAATGTATATAAAAATTATAATTATGTAATCACACAAATTTAAATATTACATTTATTTTAAAATGAGGATTTTAAGAAAGATTATTATGACGAAACTCAAATTATTACGTAATATTTATAAAAGTTTTTTCAGCAAATTCTTTTCTTTTTTTCTTTCACGCAAGTCGATTTGAGTAAACTTTAAAGTTAAGATGAGGTAGATTAATTTAAAGGAAAAAGATATTGTGTAACCTTTATAAAAAAGAACAAGTTTGGGCATATGAACATATAATGTTCAATCGGGTAAAAAAATGTCATTTTATGGCCATTTTCTATTCTTTCCTAATTTGGGTCATTTTGGCTTACGTAATCCTTATACAGTCCATATATAATAATGATATAGTATTCAACTTGGGTAATTCGGCCCTTTTAAAAATATTTCAATTTTTTTTTGTTATAAATTTTTTAACTGATCAAATATTCTGTTTTTTTATTATTGAGAAATAATAATTAAATTATATAAAAACGATATAATTGTTAAATAGAATATTTATCTATATAAAATATATGTATAGAAATTGTATAGTTCTATTAAATATGTATATGTATAAAAAATATATAAAAATATATAGAAAGTGTCTGAAAATTATATAATTATTGTATAAAACGTGTAAAAAAATGTAAAGTTATTGTATAAATTGTGTATCAAAAATTTATAATTTTCATATAAAGTATTTATATGTATAAGATTTGTATAGAAACTGTATAGAAGGTGCGCAGAAACGGTGTAGAACAAGCCAGTAAATTGAAATGATTAGAAAGTGAAATTTAAATTTCATGATCATTTTCATGAAAATAGTTTAATTTGAAGTGTTGTTTCTGTCATTCCCCTTTTTAATATACAGACCAATAAAACAGATGGACTATAACAAAAATTTTAAGAAAATTACCAAATATGTACAAAAAAAAATTCAAATTATTGACATTTCTAAGAATTTCATGGTAATATATTTTTGGACAATGACATAATCCCATCAAATCAATCATTACATGAAATAACGTTTAAAAAAAATAAATTCATGACAATATATTTAATAATCTAATAATATTTAAGTAATAATTAAAATTAATATTATATTTAAAATAAAGAAAATTTCATAAAGCACTTTAATATAGATGCTAATTACTCAATATTGAAAAAAATTAAATTTATATCTACAATTTGAGAAACTTCCATTCTAATCCACCTTTTTGGATAATAAAAGTTTTTTCTAGAAAATTTTCTGAAATAAAGACTAAATTTAGAAAAAAAATTGTTGATTGGAATCAAAAAGTCAAAATGGTCCATCTGAATGCCATTTGTAAACTTAACCTCCCCCATCCCTCTTAATCATAGTTTTTTTATTAATACAATAAACTTACATAATTGATCAGAAATTCTATTTTATAATTAAAATTTAGAAATTAGATAATATTGACGTTCTAATTCTTATTCATATTTAGTAGAAACATAAATTCTGAACTACACATTTTGAAAGACAAACTTCGAGACTAGACATTTAGAAGACAAAAATTCAAGATCAATCACTATTATTCACAGGATAAATATTCATACATTTCAAGACAATGAATTCACATAATTGATAAAAAATTTCATCTTATAAGCAAACGTTAGAAATTAAATATGCTGCACATAAAACAGAAATTCAAACTATTCTTCATATTTACAGACACAAAAATTCCAAACTACATATTGATTTTATCAAATATTTAAGAGATAAAATGATCAAAACCAACCGCTTTTAGACACTAGGCGTAACTTCTATGTAATATAGCTACCTACCATCACTCTACCCTTAAACAGAAGTCTCGAGTTCGAGCTCTGAGCATGGAGAGAATTCTGTTGGAAGCGTTATCTCAGAATGAATTTTGCAATGCACGATCCAAATTAATCGAAGTTTCAATGCGGATATCGAATACAGAGTGAAAATAAAAAAAACAAAGTAGCTACCTACCATATACTACAATAGGCCATGATTCTATCCAAACAAGGGAAAGAGCACAACTTCAAGTAAACAACAAACTCTTGCGTGCAATCCAACAACCACCTTCCTCTAAAACTCGGTCGTTTGTATTTTTCGTGTATAAAATATTTTATATTATTAGATAAATTTATTTTATTTAATTTTTTTGATTTTTACATAAATAATTAGGTAAGTAATAATAACAAATAAAGTTTACGTAATAGTACTATTAATGTACAAAACTTAAATGGTTAAACACTTAAACCCCATATTCTTTGGTGTTTTCCTTATTCATTCTAAATACTTTTTTTCGTTCATTTTTTTTTTTTTTTTGGTTTCTATTTTCAAGGCGGAATACGCTAATACATTAATTAATAGAAATAATATAATAAAGTAATTATATCAAGACATTTTATTAGTGCGTTTTCCTTATCCATTCTAAATACGTTCATTTTTATTTATTTATTTTAATTCTTTTTTTATTTATTTCTATTTTTAAGACATAATACTCTAACACATTAATTAATAAAAATAATATAATAAAGTAATTATATTAATAATTTTCTTAAATTATGTGTCTAATCAAACTAGTCCATTTGGAGGGAGTAAGAAAATTACCAAAATAGATACAACAAATATTCAAATTTATTGACATTTCTAAGAATTTTACCTACTTACTATATATTATATAAAGTGATACTACTAATTAACTAAAAACATAATTCTATGAAGCCCACTCCAACTACTCCGATCATTCTCTCCGATAATATTAAGGTTAACGGAGTTGAAACTCCGGTGACTTTCACGGCTGTTGACGGCAAACTCCGGTGGCCGGGAAATTGCTTGTCGATTGATAAACATGTACTCGGAATTTCTATCGAAGGCTTTACGATTAAAATTAGGGCGGTTAAAGAGAATAAATGTGAAGACGAATTCGGCTGCTGCTGCTGCCGCCGGTATAGTACTGGAGGTACGATGAGGAAGAGCTATAGTTTTGAGATGGTCGATGAAAATTCTGCGAGAATTTGGAGTAACAAGCTTGAAGAGTTCATTGATTCGCTTGGTAAGTGTTGGATACTTTTTGAAAGAAAAAATGAAAAAAATGTTCCGTTTCATCCTGAACTGTAGACGAAATTACTGAACACATTTGAACTTTAGGTCTATTATCTGGACTAATTAAAACTATATTTTTGATAATTTTAGTGCCCTGTTTAGCATATACGTGGCTAGAGGCGGAGCCAGGATTTCAAGTAAAAGTTGAATGGTTCAACACCAACTATAACCACATAAAAAATAATTTTAATCATGTATAAATAGTATATTTTTCAGTTTGGCTCCGCCTATGTTAATGTGGTACATAAGTGAATTAACACACTAAAAGTCTATGCAGACACACGTATGAGTCATGTAGACACTAAGATTGTCAAACTCTTAATTATAGCATTTTCTGAAGAAAAAATATCATGATGATGATCATCCATCTTTTTGTTTCGTTTTATAATAAAGTTTTGGATACGTTTGAAAATGCTTTAAGTGATGGACAAACCTTCGTTTGAATAATTTACTTAGAACCTCAACTAAAATTGATACGTATTAAACACTTTAATTAATTATTAAGAGTGGGTATATGTAGAATACAAAATGATGATGTGGCAGAAAAAAAAAATGTTTCTCGCTTTTGTTAAGCGCGTGAATTGAGTTCCTTAAAAATAATGAAGACTATCATTCATTTTTTTTGTTTTGTTTTATAATTGTGGTTCGATTTTTGTTTTGTTTTATAATTGTGTTCGATTCAGCTAGTGCGTACTTCAAATTTGGTAATTATGTATACCAAGGCTTTGACATGACAAATGATAAGAAATTAAATTATGATAGATTAGTCTTCTTTGTGTTTTTTTGAATTTTCTTTTATAATACGGTTCGATTCAACTTGTACATACCTCAAACTTGATAATTATGTGTAACCAAGGTTTTGACATGACAGATGATAAATTCTTCTTTGGTTCACTTTTGCTTGATTTTGGCTTTTTGACCAAAAAAATTAAAGATGTACTCTCTCCGTTTATCTTATCTTTACTTATCACGTTTTGCTTTATGAAAATTAATTTGACTAAATTTCGAAACTAAATTGAAGTAGATCAATTTAATATCTTAAATTATAAATTTAGATGTTCGGGAACTATATAATTAATTTAAAATATTAAATTAATTTTATCTAGTTTAGTTTTGAAGATTAGTCAAATTACTTTGTGGAGAGAAATATTACAAGTAAAAGTAAACAGAGGGAGTACATAGTATTTTTATTTTTTTTTCCTTTGCTTGATTTTGAACTTGAAACCTTGTGCTTCTCATCCTAGTTCATTTAGGGGCATAGCTAGAAGCCCCGATCAACCTAGTAACTTTTGCTGAAATAATATATTTGTGTTAAGAAATTTATTATAAATATCCCATCTGTCCAACAATATTTGACCTCCATTGATTTGACACACAGGTTAAGAAACAACAATTAATTGAGTAATTTTACTGTATCACCCTTTGAATATAATAAATGTAATGCTTTGGGAAATGCATTGAGTGATGAATCATATTTAATAACAAGGGTAAAGTGGTCAGAAAAGGGTAAATTATCCATTGATTTTTCAAATTGGACAAGTATTGTTGGGCGTCTGTTTTTAGTATAATGGATAAGTATTATTGGACAGAGGGGTATTAGATTTAGGACACAGTTATTATCTATGTTGCTCGGACTCTTCAAAAATGTCAGCAGGTGCGTGTCGGATTCTCCAAAAGTAGTGTATTTTTGGAGAATCTGACACAAGTGCAACATCGAATGTGAAAAGTCTATGCAATTTAGGTTATTATTACTTGAAATTATCATTAAAATTTTGAACTCATAAAGTTAAAATCCTGACTCCATCACTTTATTAAATGGTGGACCACACCCTTGGTGCTCTGACAATGGTGTTCTATTTAGTGTTGAGTAGTTGCAACTTAATATGGCACCAGAAAGGACCAGCTTTATTGAGTTGGTACGGGTTTAGATGAACTCAATAACTTTTGCTTAGAACTTGTAGTTGTATAAATATTGAACTGCGAACGCATTTAACTGAAACAAGCTACAAGTTCGGTCACAAGTAGTGGCGAAGTCAAGATTTTTAGTAAGGAGTGACGAAATGTTGAGGAGTAGTAAACCTAGCTACATAGTATAATTTTCCGTCCAAGACAAAGAGCCCGTTTATATAAGATTAAAAAAATAGTTTTTCAGCTTAAGTGATTAAAAGTTTAAAATAAGTTTTATAAATTAAGCAGATAAGTGTTTGGATAGAAGTGCTGAAACTGAAAAAAAGTTGTTGATGCGTTTTGGTAAACAAGTGATGTTAAACGTTTTTTTGTTGTTAAAATCACTTAAATGTCCTTAAAGTTGTTAACACCGTAAATAAGGTGAATTATTTATAATTTTTAATTTTTAAAATAAATTTTTTGAACAAACCTCCGATTAATGATGGATTCGATAAAAACAAAGAAGAAAGATGAAGAGGAAATTGAAAGAAAGAGATGAAGCGAAGCAGCAAAGTAAAAAAATTATATATTTAAGGATTATAAGTTTAGGATATTGTTGGAATGAGAGGAAATTACAAGGGATAAAAAGGTAAATATTTTGGTCAAACCTAAAAGAATTTTAATCTAAAAAACAAAAAGCTGGGGTACCAGCTTCTTACTTTTTGATTTTTTTAATCAGTTTTTAACTTTTTTTTAAGCACTTTTTAGTTTTACCAAACACCTTAAAAAGTTAAAAAGAAGATTTTTAATCCTATCCAAACAGGCTCAAAGAATTATGGCTTTTTGGATTGTCAGTGTATATAAGACAAAGGCTTATGTTGCTCGAACTCTCCAAAAATCTTGCCGCACCTTGTGGGATCCTCCAAAAATGCACTACATTTGGAGGATCCTGTATGCACCCGATATCACACAAGCAAATATTACGTAATTAATGTTTGAAAAGAGAGGTTGTAAAGCATATTCTACCGCAATCTCTTTAGCTAAGTTGCTTTATCTCAGAAGAAAGAAGCCATTTCAGGCATGCTTCATGCCGATTCTAGTTTAAAGTGATCGTTTCAGTAGCTTTCGACAATAATAAAAGCATTACTTGACGATGCAAATATTGACTATGGATTCGTAACTTCATGGAATTTCAGGTCGGCCAAAGAGACTTTTTGTGTTTGTGAATCCTTATGGCGGAAAGAAATCTGCGTCAAAGATTTTTGTTGACAGTGTAAAGCCATTACTTGACGATGCAAATATTGACTATACAGTGCAAGGTTAATAGGGACGATTTTTCTTGCTATCCGCTTCTAGTTATTGTTTGTTATATGATTTTTCAGTCGTTAGTCATGGTTCTTATTCTTAATTTTGATTCGCAGAAACTAAATATCAGTTTCACGCGAAGGAAGTTGCTACATCGTTGGATATTATGAGATATGATGGAGTTGTTTGTGTCAGCGGGGATGGAATTTTGGTTGAGGTAAGCTTTTGTTGCCTATTTTTATTTATTATTCCCTTATTGATTTGTCAGTCCTATTTGTTATTTGGCGTTTGTACGGTCATATTTGAACAATTATGCTCAAGAGCGTCTTTCATTGTATACTTGACGAAGGAATGACTTTACTTGTTTGTGGATTGGCGTTATGCGCTCTAACATGTGTGCCAACTTAACATCTATGGCATGAGTTCAAATGATAGAAACATCAGAAAGCTCGAACCTTAATTTTCTGTCGTGAATGCATGTATAAACATACCAGTGATGATCCCTCACTGTTACGCTTTCTCTTTTTTCAACGTTTAGTAGGTAGTTAACGGACTACTTGAAAGGGAGGATTGGGAATCTGCAATAAAGATGCCTCTCGGAGTAGTACCTGCAGGTTTGTCTCCTTTCCTTTACGCTGTTTTCTTTTTGATAAGCACTACGCTGGTTTTGCATATTTTGTTTAGCTTCTTGATATCTCTACTTCTTCGGATGTTGTGGTATGGACTGCGTACATCTTACCCTCCCTAGACCTCACTTTGTGGGAATACACTGGGCCTGTTGTTGTTGTTGTTTAGCTTCTTGATATCGAGTGATTTGGTTTGTTACCAGTACTCACATAAAATTTGCAGACAAGTAGTGAAATGTACGACCTGCTGCTACACATTTCTATCACCTGTACGGCTGTACGTATAGGATAGACATTGGATATTGGTTGATATTTTACCATCTGATATATGCGTGCTCGTTGGTTACTAACTTTTAGGAAAATCTTGGTACATAGGAACCTCTAACTGTCTTTGTAATCGCGTGCCATATATGTTAATACAGGTACCGGAAATGGCATGGCGAAGTCTCTTCTAGATGCTGTCGGTCTATCTTGTACTGCGTCCAATGCAACGCTTGCTATTATTAGAGGTGGAGAATACTAGGATTTTTTGGAAGAAAAAAAAGACCGTGGTTTCTTCATGGTGAAGTTTCGATTACTTTTTTTTCTCAAATAAGGCTAAGAAGCTTTCTTTGCACGCGTGGTGGTTTCTTGCAGGCCACAAGCAATCACTAGATGTAGCTACTATTTCACAGGGGCAGAGCCGGTTTTTCAGTGTGCTGATGCTCGCGTGGGGTATTGCGTCTTCCATTCTTTCGTGTGGTTTCACTTGCACTGATTTGTGTTTTGTCCTATAATTAAGTATTTGTTTTCCAGGTCTAATAGCTGATATTGATATCGAGTCTGAGAAGTATAGATGGATGGGTAGTGCTCGAATAGATTTTTATGTACGTTTTACTATCTCCTTCCTTTATGGCAGTAATACCGGGTACTTTGAGTACATGGTTACCTTTAAAGCATCATCATTATACTCGTTAACCTCTAGTTCGATGCTATTTGGCCAGGCAATGCAACGAATATTCCGGCTTAGGAGGTACAACGGCTGTATAAAATTTGTGGCTGCACCAGGTTATGAAACTTTCGGAGAACCAGCTGAACCGGAAGGTGAAACCATTAGTGAAGTTAAATCGAATTTCGTTCAGCACAAGGGATATCGTGGTCCTGCTTTGCATATGAAGGAATTCAACCGTAAGATTGAGGGGCCTTTCGTATCAGTTTGGCTTCATAACGTACCCTGGGGAGGTCAAGATGCTCTCGCAGCTCCTGACGCCAAGGTTGGTTTTTGTTTCAATTTGTTTGTCTCGTTTTGACACGGCATTAAGTTTAAGAAAATAGTAAGACTTTCGAATCATTTAGTTTTTACTAAAGATATGTAAAATGTACCAAAATGCCCGTACCTCGATTTTACTGTTTCTGTCTCTGCTGCCTTGGAAGCATACTCGATAGAATGGTCTTTCTTCGGAAGCACTAAGCTGCAACTATCTTAACTTTCAATACGGGCATTATAACTCGGCGCTTTTGCAGTTTTCAGATGGTTACTTGGACTTGGTGTTGATAAAGGAGTGTCCGAAGTTAACATTGCTATCGTTGATGACCGAGTTAAACAAAGGCGGCCATGTGAAATCACCACATGTCTTGTACTTCAAGGTAAAGTTACTGTTTCAATAGTGATCTAACTCGGCAATCCCACCCGTAAGCTATCCATTCTAACCCGTCTTTGCCTAGCAAGACTTGTCTAGCTCTCGATCTGAAATTTATCTGTGTTGTTTTCTGTCTAGCTTTGCAAGCAAACCTTCTAGTGGCTAGCATAAAATTTCTATATCTAAGGATCCCCTACACTCCTAGAAGCGTTGTTCCGTAAAAACTTGTTAAATCGTGTGATCATTTCTTCTAAAAGTTGAAGACTATCAAGAGAGCGGACTTTTGGTCCGATCTGAGCCTTGGAGTAACCGACAAAGTTGCTGTCATGCAATTAGGAGGTCATGGGTTCAATCCTTGAAAATAGCCTCTGACAGAAATGCAAGGTAAGGCTTTGCACAACACACCCTTGTGGTGAGGCCTTTCCCTGAACCCTACGCATGGCGGGAGCTTTAGTACACCCGGCTGCCCTTTTTTTTTAACTTTTGGTCCGATGTCATAACTATTTGTAATGGACATTCTTTGTTCTTGCTTTTTGTTGTTTGTCTAAATGATATTTGAAAAAAAAAAAACGATTCTCTTGAGTCGCATCCTATCAGAACCAACCTCTCTGCCCTACAAAGGCAGGGGTAAGGTCAGCGCACCCCCCCCCCCCCTAGACTCGACTCGTGAGATTTTACTAGATATGTTATTGTAAATAATAACAGGTTAAAGCGTTTGTTCTGGAGCCGGGCGCACGAGTAGATGATCGATCAAAAGAAGGGATTATAGATGTAGATGGTGAAGTTCTTGCAAGTGGTAAAGGAACATACAAATCAAATTACAAGACATTGATGACATATGACAAGATTTATATAAAAGTAGATCAAGGGTTGGCTACTGTATTTTCTCCTAGTACTATTTCTTAAAAAAAAAAAAAAAAAATTGGCTGTTTTGTTTTTTGAAAGAGAAACTTTATAGTTAGTTCTTGTGATAAAAAAGTAATGTATATACTATGATATAAAAAGGGTAAATAAAAGAAAGAATAAAGAATTTGGAAACAACTTTTCTCCAAGTTTGTGAATTGGTTTATGTATGCATATCCTTGAGCCGGGGTCTATCGAAAACAATCTCTCTGTTTCTCAAGGTAGGGGTTAAGGTCTGCGTATATCTCCAAGTCGGATTGGGTAGGGTCGGATCGGGTTCTACACCATGGCCTCCCATTTTTGTGAATTGGTTTATGTATGCGTATCCTTGAGCCAAGGTATGTTGAAAATAATTTCGCTAATATCAAGGTAGGGGTTAAGGTATGCGTACATCTCCAAGTCGGGTTGGGCCGGGCCCTACACCATGGCCTCTCATTTTTATACTCACCACACAAATTATTGACTGATAAATTATTTGGGTTAGGTTTATATTGAAAATGATCTAATTGTGTGGAGGAAAAAGAAACAAGGTTTTTAATGTGCTAAATATTTTTGAAACATATATTTCTTTTGTTTTAATTTATCTGTCTGATTCTAATTTAATACGGATATTAAAATGCCTTTTTAGAACCTGTTTGGTTGTGCTTATAGCTTATGACTTTTGATTTGTTTTTATTATTTTGGTTTTAAAACACTTTTTAATTTACCTAAATACTTACAAACAACAACATATCTAGTATATTCTCCCAAAGCGAAGTGTACACAATTTATGATAAAAAATACTAACAAAAGAGCTTAAATATATTTTAGCTTAAAAGTACCTAAAATAAGTCAATTCTATAGTATAATATCCCTTTTTTCAATTCTCCCAAATTTAAACAATAATAAAGGAACAATTTGTACTTCTAAAAAAAACACTAATTCTTTCATTTTGTTGAAAGAAAAAAAACAATATAAACATATACCTTTAACTTATCATATTTATACAAATTTCACCCCCTACAAACTACAAAAATATCAATAAATTATATATCTCGATAGATTCAAAAAAAAAAAAAAATAGCAGGAGCTAATTATATATCTTTACAAAGAAAAAAATGTATCTTCGTTGGATGTTTTATGTATTTCGACAGACATAAAATTAAAAAAAATGTATCGAAAGTTAATTATGTATCTTTACAAAGAAAAAAATGTATCTTCATTAGATGTATTGTGAGCTAATTATACATCTCAACAAATTCAAAATCGAAATTTCAGTAATTATGCAAAATATCAAAATTTTCTATAATTAAACTTTAAACTATCAAAATTTATGTTTTTTTTTAAAAAAAAAAAATAGTATAAACTACTAAAATAAATTTAAACCCCACGATTAATCATTTCCATATACTTTTGTAATGATTGTTCTCTTTGTAATTTCATTTCTTCATTAAATTTTTTTATAAATGCTTCAACCCGCCGGTTCAGCTCATCCTGACTCGGTGACGGTTCAAGTGTTGTTCTTTTTGTGTTTTGAACCGGGGATTCACTTCCCCGGTTCTGATGTCGCCACGTATCCGTCTTGTTGAAGTGTCTCGTGAGCGGCACGTGGCGACCCTCCGTTATCTTCTTCCACGTGGTCTCTAATGTTTCTTGTCTTTTTACTCTTGCTACCCGCAACGATTTCGCCCCTGAATAGTTTAGTTATTTATGATATTAGCCTTAAAAAGAAGATCGAAAGGCAGAATACATCAATAATCTTTAAATTCGACAAACATATGAATATCTAAACACATGATAATATAATTTTATTAGATATATTTTCAACTCAATTTTTTTAAAAAATAAATTAATTAAAGAAAACATTTTATCTCTTCTAACTATACACATCATGTTTAGTTAGACTATATCCAAGGCTTTATGACTTCTATAATGATGTTAAAGCATTATGCATAGAAACATTTTATCATATATTTATTTAATTGTTGGAAAATATGTTGCATGAATACAAAATATATATAAAGAAAAAAATAAAGATGAAGACTTGACAATATGAACAACGAACACAAAATTGGAGGCTTGAAACGCGTGCGAAATGCTTTTCTAAAAACTATTTTTGTTTCCTCTCTTTTGCGAGATTGTTAAGGGGATTGTATGCAAATAGTTTTAGTGGAAAAGGACAAGCTTATAAAATTCTACACTAAACAAATAATGAAGAGAGTTTTTTAAAAAATAAGAAATCAAGAACTTGATTTTTTGGAGAATAAAAGACTTTGTAAAATATATATGAAGAAGATAAAGATGAAGGTTTGATAATATGAACAACGAACATTGATTAAATAGTTTTAGTAGATATGACAAATCTATAAAATTCTGCACTAAGCAAATAGTGAAGAGCAGACTGTAATTTTTTTTGTAAAAGTTACTATAGAAATAGGAGAAGGTTAAATTTAAATAGAATAGGTGAAAATTCAAACCTTTTCAGTGAAAAGACACAAATTAAAAGGACACATTATTTTACTAAAATACATTTTTTTTTAATTAAAAAGACACTTCTTATAATTATTAATTTAATTTAAACAAAATTCAGCGTCAATTTCATACCTTGGGGACTGGACCTCGTCAGCGTTTTCCGCTGACTGAACCTTGAAGAAACCAATGGTTTCTCAATCACTAACTGTTCAAGAAGCTCCCTTTCAGCTTCTGGCAATGTTGAAATGACAAACTTAGCTTCTACCGCTTCAGTCACATGCTCACACATCTTTGATTCAGCAGAAACTGATGGATTGTCAGAATAATGTTCATTCACAACATCAAACATCTCCGGTTCAAATACCGATTCAGTCACATGCTCACACATCTTTGATTCAGCAGAAAGCGATTGATTGTCAGAATGTTGTTCATTCACAACATCAAACATCTCCGGCTCAAATACCGATTCAGTCACATGCTCACACATCTTTGATTCAGCAGAAAGCGATTGATTGTCAGAATGTTGTTCATTCACAACATCAAACATCTCCGGTTCAGCTACTGGTTCAGTCACATGCTCACACATCTTCGATTCAGCAGAAATCAACGGTCGTGATCGATCATCATCAGAATATTGTACCTTAGTATGTGGCGATTGCGAAGTAGCAACTATGATAATGATAATACTGTTAAGTAAAATGTAAAGGTACGGAGGTTTAAGCCATGAAATTAAACCAGACCATATAATAGAAAATTCGTGTAATATCGATGGATTAATAGAGGATGATTTAATTGCAATGACTAAAGAAATCGTTACGATTGAAAGTAATATAACTTTCATCGATGGATAATTTTATTTTCTTCGATTTATTTGAGAAATTGCAAGCTTTTGTAGGTGTGATTTTTGTAAGTGAGAATGGTTGTTGTTATGTGTGTGAGAATTTAGAGTAAAAAGTTGTTGAAAAATATTCGTAATTCACGAAAACTCTCTAGCTTGAGTTGTGTCTGTGATACTGTTCTTAAGGATATTTCAGACAGTTCAAGTGTATATACATGAGAATTGTAAGCTTTGTAGGTGTGGTGTGATTCTGGTAGATGCAAATGGTTGTTATGTGTGAGAATTTAGAGTAGAAAGTTGTTGAAAAATTGCGGAGACTCTTTAACTTGAGACATGGTGTGACGCTGTCCTTAAGAATATTTAACTCGATTTAGATATATAAATATGGGAATTGCAAGCTTTGTAAGGTGTGATTTTTTTTTAGGTGAAAATGGTTGTTGTTTATGTGTGAGAAATGAAGAGATTAGAGAGAAGTATATGAGTAAAGATGGTGGGGTGGGGGGTGGGGGTGGGGGTGGCGTGGGGTGTAAGCAAATGGTTGGTTTCTTTTCTTGTATTTTTCTTGGTAGTAATAATTATGATTGTTGATTAATGATAACTACCATTCTATTTGAGTCAGAATTTTTATTATGGGAGTTCAGAAGTAAACATATAAATTAATCGAATGAGGTTCAACATTTATCATATATACGTGAAAAATAATTTAAACTATATATAAATAATACTTCTTCCGTCCCAAATTATGTGTCATCATTTCCTTTTTAATCCGTCCCAAAATAAGTGTTGTCTTTCCTTATTTGGTAACTTTTTAAAAGCAAAATTACCCATTTATCCTTATTGGTCCCACTTAATTAAAAAAAAAGATATTGACACATTTTTTGATAAAGAATAATTTGGTAAACTTTACCAAGTCTTCCCTTATTTCTTAAACTCTGTACCCGGTCAAATGCCGACACATAAAATGGAACGGAGGGAGTATTAATGTTTCGTCGAAGGTCGTTCGGATGAATCCCTAACCTAAGGACAGTTCTGCCCCTAATTCTATCTATTCGTTTCAATTTATTTATCTGATTTTAACTTGATATATGAATGTAGCGTAGAGTCTGGGAAAATAAAATACTTTTGAAGTTTGTCATCTTATTTTATCATAGTTACTATTTTGTTTTGTTACCATCTGATGTTTTTTTTATTTCTGGTACTCATTTTTCTAGATTATTTTGATTTTTTTTTATGCGGAGGATCTATTAAAAATGATCTTTCTACTTTTGAGGTCTGCATCCATTAAACCTTTTTCACTTCTTATTTTATGAAATTATACTGAATATATTATTATTATTGACTTTAAATTAAAAATTTATAAATCGTATCAAAATATTTTTTAATCTTATTATCTCTTAGGCATGTCAAAATATGTATACGATTGTGATTGGCTGCCTCCCTTGCCGACATTTTGCCTTTTGTGTACATTAAGCCATTGGTCAAACAAATTTTGAGCAATGTATTATTACCACCTTGGTACCAAAATTTTGACTTTAATTTTTTTTTTTGTTTTTATTCGGTATTCGATATCCGCAGTGGAGTCCGACTAATTTAGATTCGCATCGCATAGGACCCCATTCGGGGGGGAAGCGCTCCCTACCAAAGATTTTTTCATACCCAGGGCTCGGATTCGAGAACTCTGATTAAGAGAGGAACAACACCATCCATTGCACCACATCGTTTGGTAATAATTTTGACTTAATTTGATTGAATATAAAGTTTATATATATATAAAAAGTTTTTTGAGTCATACAATAAACATGGAAAATATAGAGAATATTAAGTCATGAATGGGAGCTTTGGGTAATTGATAAAGTTGTTGTCATGTTATCTGAAGGTCACGAGGTTAAATAAAAAATTTTCCTTTTTTATACATTGATTAAAAAAAAATTTGAGATAGTATTATTACACCTTGGTATCAAATATTTGACATTAGTTTGATTATAAAGGGAAAAAAAGTTTTTTGAGTCATGATAAACATGCAAAATAAACATTATCTTTGTTTCAAATAATTTGTATTTGTATTTTGTGGGAAAATTGAGTCGAGGGCCTACCAGAAACAGTTTATTTACTTTTGAGTTAAGAGTTAAGGTTTGTGTATATTTTACTTTTCCAGCATTCACTTTGTGGAATTATATTGAAAATGTTACTATTATTATATTTTATGAAAAAATTGAGTCGAGGCTCTGTAGGAAATAGTAACACAACCTATCTAAGCTAGATATGAGATTCTATTAGATAAGATTTATTAATTAATTAAGATGAGAAAAGATAAGTGATTAGGTCAATCAAGAATACATATAGGTCAAATGTTAATTATTATAATGTTAGAAATTCTTCCTATAACTTAATAATGATGGGAACAAATTAGTCCAAAATAGTTAGGCCAACAAATAATCCATACATGATGGTTTTTGATTTTTCATCTAATGTTCCTATTCGTTTTGAGTTTGAATAATTTAGATTCGTGTCGAGAGGTATCAATTTTGAGGTGAGAACGTTGTCTATCAAAGGCGATTTAATTCTGACGCTAGCAGTATGTTGGAGTACTTATCATTCCATCGCAACCTCTGGGGTCATATACGATGTTGACTATCGAGATAAGTTCAACGTAATGCTTCTTGTATTAAAACACACCTAATTGAGTAGATGGTGATAGTTCAGGTAGGAAATAATGAACGACTGATAGTTGGTTTAATCAACTTTAACGTGTGTGTTAGAGTTTGTGAATAGAATTTTGTTGATCCGATCTTGAAAAGATCGCGTTGCGGCCCATGTTTGAGATTTTTTGGGAGGTCTGTTTCGGGGGGCTCACAAATTAAACAGGGAGACCTGCATGTTTTTGGGCTTGAGATTTGTTTGTACGCACGTATTATATAAGTGCGATCTAGTGGGTTGTTTTTAGCGGTTTTAAATATACATCATTGAGACTTTCGTCTCCTCCTTGTACTCCTCTCCATTATAGTGAATTTCCTCCTCCTCTGCCCGTGGCTTTTCCTGTCAAGGGTTTCCACGTAAAATCTTTGGGTTCTTATTTTCTTTTGATTGTGGTATTGCTTATTCCTGTCCGTTCTATAACAGATTAACTGTGTGTTTTAATACATAGACGGTGATAATACAACAACAACAACATACCCAGTGAATTCCCACAAAGTGAGGTCTGGGGAAGGTTAGAGTGTACACAGTCCGTACCACTACCTAAGATGAAGTAGAAAACTGTCTCCGATAGACCCTCGGGTCAGGACAAATAACAATATAACAACAAAAAACATAGAAATAAACAACGAAATGGGATAATTCAACTTGAAAAAGAGAACAACTGAAAGTTGAGATGTGAAACTCGCGAAAAAATAATAATTCTAAGTATATATAACATGTACCAACCAATAATTCATTGTACACAAAGTATAGTATTATAGTTCCCTTTTATGCTCAACACCTCCAATGAAAAAAATGGGAGAACTCTCTGTGTAACTTTTTATACATGTACAATAGTATTTGCAGATTCTAAATAAATCGAAAAAAAAAATAACGATTAATCGACTAGTATATAGTTTATCGTCTCGATAACATTTCGTGCGTTATCGATGAGAAATCGTAATGGTATGGTGATTGCATTGGAACAACAGAAACTGTTGGCAAACTTGACAAAGGCCTAATAGCTCCTGTTGATGTTGTTGCATGCATTGGTGCTATTGGCATTGCAGAAAACATGCTGCAAATTCGGAAAAGTGAAAACAAGTTATTAGCTTATCGTATAGCGAGCCAAGATATTAACGGTCCATATTCACACACATGAGATTTGAACGCGAAGGCTGATCCAAGCTACGCTGGAAGAGTTTGTTGAATCCTCGAGGATACACCTAATCATTTTACTTAACTAAAAGGGCAGCCCGGTGCACTGAAGCTACCGCTATGCATGGTGTCCGGGGAAGGGCCCTACCACAAGGGTGTATCATACGCAGCCTTAGCTTGCATTTCTGCCCGGGGCTGTTTCCAAGGCTTGAACCCGTGACCTCCTGGTCACATGGCATCAACTTTAACAGTACTCCGACGCTCCCCTTCAATCATGTTACTTAACTGTGTAGGCGAAATGTCCTTAAGGACAGTGTACTCGACATGCCTGTAGTATTATTCTGTTCTCCATACTTTCTCCAACACTTCTCGTATAACATGATCTACATTCTACGATAACAACAAATCTTTCTGAATGAGAGATCTTAGGCAAGGCTGAAAGTTCAAAGCCTGGCTGCGTATCGCTGGTCTGGTTGTAATGGGACAGTTAGCGGATCCTTACACAACTGATGACGGACGAGTTGCAGCATTCACTAACGAGCGTTATTTTTCTTTCGCTGTTTCCTGTTTTAACCCATTTCAGAAGATCACCGTCTCTCAGCTGTTGGTTAAACATCAGTTTTACGTACAGATTAGGCTTTAAACGGTGGCTGTTAAGGTTTCCAGGTTGTTTACTAATGGCAGCAGGTTTGTCTCGCAGATAAAACTATAACCTTTATGCAACAGGAAGAGAATACACATGGTCTCAACGAGGAGGAGAATGCGTGGTATGAGTAAATTGCAAACCTTAGATAATGCTTCACGTACCTCGGATTCATAGCAGCATAGGCTGGTGACATAGACGCGTGTAAATATTGAATGCCTCCCATCTGGATGAAAGGTTCAGTATCAGTAAGAGAGAAGGCATGGTTTAGGATTTATAGAAAAGTTCGTTAGATTCAATAGGCCGACCTGTTTAGTCCCATGGACCTGACCACCAATGCTTCCCCGGTTCTGAGAAAACAACTGGTTACCGTTTGAAGATTGGTAGGCGGTTTGTGAACCACTGAAATGCTTTACCGTAGTAGGTACGAGTTGAGGCTGATGTGGAGGTGGCGACGCTTGCTGCAGCTGATGGACAGAAGTAGGACATTCCATGCGGGGCTACAATGAATAAGACGGATAAAGAAATAAATTATGCTGGGCTACAACGTCTACTGCTTCTCTCCGAATAGTAAAACTGATTGTATGGTTGTTTTTTGACCTTTAAACATGCCTACAAGGGGCAGGATCGATTCTGTCAAGTATTAGCCCAGTGCTATTCCAGTAGTCAGTGGCGGAACCAAGATTTTCACTAAGGGGATTCAGTATACAAAAGAAGCAAATAACACGAACAAGCCAAGGGATTTGCCAATAGCGATTGCGATAACTGATGGATTTTGCAATTATAACTAGAAATGATAAAGGAAGCACCTCGTCGAAGAGATCCATTACCTCATTCTTCACACTGTTCAAGGGGTTTGCTGATACCGGCTGCGTGTTCCAGTGAAAATCTTTAATTAGTTCCTCAATTCCAGCATCAAATTTGTTCTTGTTTTCTATAGCGGCAGAGCTGGCATTCTGTTGGATTACTGCTTTTGGTTCCGCTGCTGACAATTTCGGAGACAATGTCAGCGGTGAAAGATTCTAGCATCGATCTTACATCAACAATTCTAGTCGAGTTATTTAATAGGTATATGTTCCGAGGAATAAGCAGTGGATCGGATCATACGCTGGGGGCCTCCAACGGAATGCATCTTGGAAACAGATCCGTTTTCCTTCATGGCCTCAGCATGGATTTTAGAAACGTTAGCAGCGTGGTTGATGATAGCGGTTTCTGGTTTTGCTTTTGCCACTTGCGGGATTGAGGGTTCTACCTTCTGAACAACGCTTTGTCGGGGATCAGGTGAAACCTATTAACCATGTCTAAACATCAAATTCCTTATCAATCTTAAAAGTATGAAAAGAAAGTCGAAAACTTCAGTTATTCAGACAGCGACGGATTACATTAGCTTTTCGCTTTGCTTCTTCCGCGGAGGCTACCGGTTTTGCATGCTGAACAACTTCCGGCTTCGGATCAGGAGCAGCCTGTTCGGAACATTGAACACTCATACTAGATATATAACAATCCAAAGTGATTCTAAAAGTTGTATTTACCTGCTTAGGCGATCTGTTCCTCAACGCAAGCGTTAATCTATCTGCATCGGAGAGCTGAGTAGATTTCCTATCGGGAGAGAACGACATGTTCCTTTTGACATACGGTGCAGCCCTGTCGGTTCCAGGTTTACTAGCCGAATTACATTCCCCTCTGGCTCCTGGAGAAGATTTCACACTCCCATTTCGCGGTATCCATTTCTTCTCCACATATCTAGCACATTCGCGGTAGTTAGTAAAGTTGATCTCGAAATGAAACATTTCCAAGTTCAGCTGAAGAAACTTAGAGCTTCATTCCGATGACAGAAAGATAATTACGGAACAGTTACAACTACGATGTCATACTTTGCTCGGATAAAATTTTCAATACCAACTCTGTCGGATTTGGTAGGCAACTCGGCTTCCCAATAGCTATTCGATTTCAGATTTCCCATCGCTAAAAGCAAGACGAAGTCAGGTTATTCAACGAGAAGAAGCAACTGATGATCATAATACGAAGAAAAGGAAAACACGGTTGGCTCACTTTGAATAAACGCAATCTGATCTGGAAGCCATGTATCCAATGTAGCAGATCTTACCTGCATACAGATAATGCATAAGTTCCATCGACAGGTTATGAGAATACGTCTAAAATTTAAAATCGCACTTCAATGTGCAAATGAACAGACGTGAAAAAAGAGTCGTAATGGGATAAGCAGAACTGTGAAACCGGCACCTTTGATATATGTACTCCAAGACTCCTGTGAACACCCGAACAATGCAAGCATATAAAGATTCCGAGGTTTACACTAGCCCATCGTGGACCTCTGCATAAAATACACAGTCAATACAATGAAAGCAACCTAAACGACATTTGAGTGTGTCATTTTCTAGTCCACGTTACTGATAGTAATGCTCGTAGATGTACCTGGCTTTGCAGTCAGCGCATTCTCGATTCTCTGGCAATTTGAGTAGTCCCTCAAGTATCTACAAGAAGGATACAATAGAAAAGTTCGTTTTCATGTAGAGGTAGTAAAACTCGAGAGAAACAGTATTCGCTCTTTAAGCTTCTGCAAGGGGGAAATGGAAGACTTCAAACTGAATATACGTTATATAGATGTTTTCTCTGCGTTACAACAACAGTAACAACTACTATGCCTCGGTCCCAAACCAACTCAATGCCGTCTACAAAGGACTAGCCGACTTTAGTAGCTAGAAAAAGACTACCTTTTACCGATGCAACAGCACCGTGAAAGAACACTTGATAGCTATGTTGTTTGGGCTCTACTAAAACGCTCTCCCACCTGTGTCGGATCCTCCAAAAAAATGCCCTACTTTTGGAGTATCCGACACGCACCTGTCAACATTTTTGGAAGGGTCAAGAGTAACATAGCTTGACAACACTAGATTCTACAAATTTGTACTCTCTCAGATCGATGGTTCAATTCCCGGATAAGCTAGATCTTGTTATAATTCTCAAGAGATGCCATATAATCGACACATCTCACTGTCAAATTTTCTTCCTTTCTCGCTTCTTCCTATCTTCTTGCGGCTTTATGCTAACCAAATGACGCGAATCTCAGCAATTACTTGTTCTGATTCTACATATTGATCGCTTTGAACTAAAAGCCAACTTTTGGGTGGAATATTCACATTGTATTAGAGTGTATGACCATGGAAATACTTCAGACACAGTTCACCGGATTTATTAACGGCCTAATCGTATGGCATGTCCTCTCGGCATTTGGTTAAAAAGACCGTTACATTGATATCGATGCCATACATTTGATTCTAGTATTCTTAGGCATGACGATATTCTATTAGGTCATTGTGGTCGGACTCTATTATAGATTTCTGACCACATTCTCGACACCTGCCTCAATAAACAAATCTCAGAACTCAAGTAGGACTAAGATCTAAAACGGCAGCCCGGTGCACAAAGCATCCCCCACTCACACAGGTTCGGCTAAGGGCCGCATTCCAATGAGGTGTCATGTTGGTAGCCTACTCTGATGCCCATGACCTATAGGTCACACAATGACAACTTTACATGTAGGACTAAGGGCCGCTTTTGCTAAAGCCTCAATAAACAAATCTCAGAACTCAAGTAGGACTAAGAGCTAAAGCGGCAGCCCGGTGCACAAAGCATCCCCCACTCACACAGGTCCGGCTAAGGGCCGCATTACAATGAGGTGTCATGTCGGTAGCCTACTCTGACGCCCATGACCTATAGGTCATACAACGACAACTTTACGCGTACGACTAACGGCTAAGTGCTAAGAAAAAGGACAGCAGAAAACAGGCAAAATATTACAAATGATTGAACTTCCATTTGCACCTAACACTACTATTGTTAAACAAGTAAACAAAATCCTCAATGACATTCTCAACATATACAGCTGTTTACAGCAACAACATAATAATTTCACACAACATTTTTTTGTGATAGCTCCAAATTCAACATGAATCACATTGTGGCGGAGCCAGGATTTTCGTTGTAGGGGTTCAAAAGTAAACATACGAACTAGCCGAAGGGGGTTCAACATCAACTATATATACATAAAAAAAATATTTTTAACCATGGAAATATAGTATAATTTTCCGACGAAAGCGGTTAGGATGAACCCCTCAGATAAAAGGTGGCTCCGCTCAGGCGCTCACAACTCAGGAGCAACTGACTCTTCAAAAATGTCGACAGATGTGTGTCGAAGTACATTTTTGGAGGATTCGATCTTTGGAGAGTCCGAACAACATAACTTATTCACATATTGATTATTTTTAGTACTTTCAATTGCTAAATCCAAAAAGGTAAAAGAACCAAAAAATCTATATAGTTAATTTATTTTATTTTTTTGGACAGAAAAGTTGGTCTATTATGCTCAACCAACCTCAGACATATCAAATAAATAAGATCTGTATTAATCAATATTCATTGAAGTACAGATAGGCATATATTTTGGTAATCTGTCAAAGAATAAGTCCAAATATCATAACACCTACTTGTCAAGCAAAGTCAAATAACAATACAACACCAACACCAACATATCCAGCGTAGTCCCATAAGTGGGGTTTCGAAAGGCTACAGTGTACGCAGACCTTACCTATACCTCAGAGGTAGAGAGGCCGTTTCCGATAAACCCTCGACTAAGAATGACTTCTTTTCCTTTTTCATTCTTTTTATCAAAAAAATACGACATGCTCAACGTAGTCCCACAAAGTGAGGTTCGGGGAGGGTAGAGCGTACGGACAACTTACCCCTACCTCAGACATAGAGAGGTTGTTTCCGATAGACCTTAGAAACAACAATAGATCAAAGTTATATGCACACAAGCAAGTGAAAAGTTTCTCCAAATAAAACAGCCAATAAGAACAATTATGAACATAATTCAATACCAGAAAATAAAAATAAAAATTTTTAAAAACTCATTTTTTCCTCTTATTTTTCCTCAAAATTTCTCAAAAATACAACAACATACAAAATTTCATGAATTAGCGACGGATAAATTCTGTAACTACACAACAAAATCCATCTATAATCCTATTTAGCGACGGATTATCAAAAAAAACTATTAGCTACGAGCTATTTAGCAATAGATTAACAACAAAGTTCATACTAATTCTAATTTTTTTTTGTTGTTAAAGATTGTTAAGTAATCTTATAACATATGAACAAAACAATCTATAATCCTATTTAGGTACATATTAGCTACAAATTATCCAAAAAAAAAAAAAAACATTAGCTACGAGTTATTTAGCAACAGATTAACGCCGAAGTTCATATATAATTCTAATATTTTTTTTTGTTATTGTTGTTGTACATACTTAGTAATCTTATTACAACATATGAACAAAACAAAACAAAAACAAAGACAAAAAAAAAAATAAAACATAAAAGTACCTTTGTATGTTTAGCATTAAGCTCTTTTGAAACTCTTGACTTCTCATTCATGGTTGAAAATATCACAAAAACTATAAAACTCTCTTTATATTCTCTTTATTTTTTTATCAATTGCAAATTTACGTAATGATGACCTTCAGTGACTAATAACTATATACTGAAGTCAATGAATCTTTTAATATATAAATAATATATATAAATATAAACATTTGAATCAAAGTTACTGAATTTTGTGAATTAGTAACTGAGATTCTAACCTCTACAACATTTTTTTTTTGTGATGGTAGGAGAGATGTTATGAAAATTTGGAGTTGGAAGATATATAAAGGAAAGAAAGTTTGAAAGTGTTTGATGTAGAATACTCACCAATAAAGACTACTATTTAAATTATTATTATTACTACTACTATTATTTTTTTTATTTTTTTTTATAGGTGTTCGATGAGGCGGAGCCATGTAGGACCAAGGGTTTATCCATCCTAAAATGGTAAAAGTTTGTAATATTAATGTATTATTAAAATTATTTTTATGTATGATATAACAGACGTTGAATCTCCTACATCTATTTTTTGATATTTTATATCCTCTTATTAATAGAAGTTCTGACTATATTATTAGTGTTCGGTACATGCATGCATTGGATCCAATTAAATTTAGATTCATGCACTACAGAATATTCTTGCTCGAATTTTTTCATTCATAGAGTTTCAAATTTCAGAAAACGCATAGAGAGATATGTGCAGTCTGATGGACTAAAGTTTTCATTATGCCAAAATTCGTGGAAGAGTCGGACCACAAAAGTGTATGTTATGCAGTCTTAACTTGCGTTTTCTGAAGTTGTTTTCAAGATTTAAATCTGTGACCTCTTGGTTATATGGCAATAACTTTAACTGTTGTTTTTTATTTTTGTTTTTTTATTTATTTATTTATTTATTATTATTATTATTATTTATTTGTTTATGAATAAGAAAATCATATATTGCGGCTATTTTTGGAATCTTACGCGTGGAAGAGTAGTTATTCTTAGTTGGAGAATTTCCATGCATAAGCTAACATATTTATTTAATAATATTTTTTTCTTTTTTTATTAATTTATTATTGGTGGTGGGACCACAATAATTAAATCTTTTCATTATAAATTTTAATTTTTTTACTTTATTGACAAAAAAAGGTGTTAAATGAAATAAATACTATTCTAAAGTAAACGTAGACCGAATCGTTCACTCCTTTTTTTCATTCTTTTTCTATATAAGTAAAAAATCATTACAATTTAATTGATTAGAATAAATAATATATGTATGATAAGATGCATTCATAGCTAAGTCAAACGTATCCACACTATACATTTTCCATATATTTTATTTTCTTTTGTTTCAAATAATAATATTAATCATTTTGATCAATTGAATTTATTTCATTAGAGTTGGATGTTTTTTAAAAAGATAAAGAGTACTAATTAAATCAGTAATATCTTTAAGGGGAAGATAAAATAATACTACATAGTTTAGGTAAATACTTCAACAATTATTTTTTCGAATACTCCAAACCCCCACCCCACCCCACCCCCCAAAAAAAGGAAACAATTAAATTTATAAAGACTTGTTAATAATACACTAAAATAATCATCTTTTCTTAACAATGTATTTAAGAATAATTATTTGATACGTTGAGAAACTTTTCAAGATTATGAAAAGGTATCTAACTCCTTTTTATATGTACAAAAGAGTTTTGGAATGTTCATTTGAATATTAAGAATTTGAGTTAAATTTTTATCATATTTTTCAAATATTTTAGTAGTCAATTATTGTGATTTATAGTACTTTTTACGTAGTTTTTAAATATATAAATTTTATTTCAAAAATATACTAATAGATTTCATGTCCAAATTCATGATCAAACTTACCTTGTTTGATTCTCGAAAAGCCAAATATGTCACGTAAATTAAGCCGTAGAGAATATTTATACTAAAAGAAAAGAAATTGCATACATGACTCACTAACATGGCAAAATGCTTCACACTTCACACCATGATGAAGTGGAGAAAAGATTATTGGATGTGATGGGAAATCTTATATATATATATATATATATAAGAAAAATAAAATTATTTGTAATGTCTATGGTGTCAGTGATGAAGTCAGGATATTCATTGAGGGGATTCAAAAATAAATATACGAACTAGTCGAAGAGGGATCAACATCAACTATATATGCATAAAAAATATTTTTAATCATATAAAAATTGTATAATTTTTCGTCGATTGGGGTTCGGATGAACCCCTGGAGCACAAGTAGCCCTGCCCCTATGACGTCCCTGACAAATTAAGTAGGAATAACAGATTTCTACACCGGCAAACTTCTGAAGATGAAGTGTGTTTAAATGATATCTTACGCGAATTTCATATTGAAATGGAAAAGAAAGTGAAAAGTTTTATGAAATGTCGTTCAAGTTCAAACGGCACACGCGATTTGCAGCTCAACGTGACATAGCCCAATATATAAATCTACTTGACGAATAATACGTGCTATGAACTTGGACCGTAATTTTGTGATAATATCAAAGCAAATTCTAGGCAAAGGGATTAGGTTGAATTATTCTTAATTTAGGCTCCATAATTAATTAGGAGTTTCAACAATACAAATGCATAATGACACAATAATAATTTGAATTCCAAATCATGTTTCATATGATTAGAGAGTATTAAGAATAGGACAGAAAGAAAATTATAAAACATACCTAATCATGATTTTTTGAGATTAGAAATAGTGCTTTGACCATAGTATATCACAACTGACTTTTATTTTCTCCGTTCATTTTTACGTATCCAATTTTCTATTTTAAGATATCCAATAATATTTGTTCAGTTTATAAAAAAGAATCTGAAATTTATCTAACCTTTGGCGAAATTTATTGTAACACACCTTAAATTTGCTGGGAGCCTATGGCCCCATAGACCATTTATTACCGTATTTTTGTGGTATATATTTGTTTATTTAGACCCTCACGCGCTCAGTGTTTGTGGATTCGCGCAGTGGTTCAGCTAGCAAACATAAGTCATAGAAATACGGTAAAAAATAATCTTTGACCCTCGTAAAGTTGAAGCGTGTTACAATAAATTTTGCCAAAAGTTTAGGTATACTTCAAACCTTTTTCTCAAAACTAACGAATAATTTATCTATTTCTACTCATTTTTTACTTAGCATTAAATATGATTCATTATGTAATGCATTGGAAAATGCATTAAATTTATTAGGGTAATGACAAAATTATCCGTATCAGTTACTGCTTCTTAATCTCTATGCCAATTGAAAAGTGAACAAGCAAAGATGGAGGAAGAAAATAATATTTAAATTTAATGAATTTCTTAATAGAAAAATAAACGGTACAGAGCACAAAACATTTCACATTCACTTAGGATTCGAGAAAGGATTGCAACCCAAAATGAAATCAATTAATATGAAAATGTTTTAGATGGTAAAAGACAAAAGCTGGACAACAAAAACTTTGATAAGATTTTGGTGATTTATCTCCCAATAAATTTATTTCTTATAGTTTGGTATGATGAAAAAAATGGGAAATTGCAAAAATAGACTCTATTTAAAAAATAGCCACAATCATAATTTTTTCTAAAGATTAACTCGCTCAAAATAAAATATAGATTTGTGGAGTTGAAGTTAAAAACTGTCCAAAATTCTCTAAATGGGCCATTTTTTAAAGTCTAAATGGGCCAAATTAGTCATGTTATCTCTACAAGTGGTGATCACCTTTGTGTAAATGGGCCATTTTTGAAAGTCTAAATGGGTCAAATTAGTCATGTTATCTCTACAAGCGGTGATCACCTTTGTATAAATGGGCCATTTTTGTAAATCCTCTTCCTCATTACTTCTCATGGGCTATTTTTTGTAATGAAGAGTTCTCTTCCTTAATATTTCTTATTGGGCCATCCATTTCTATTGGCCCAATAAGTTCAAGAAATCAAATTCTTCTTCTCTATTGAAATGGGCTGATGGTTTATACTAAAGTGCCCTTTTATAGTGGATGACAAGAGGTGGCTACAATATGAATAATTCGTCAGAAAATTTTATTTAGACACCTTAATTAAATTTATGCTAACACACGAAAAATCGCATTTTTTTTCAATTTCTATTATTTCGCTCATATGTCTTAAAAAATCTTGGAAATGAATTTTTGCAGATCAAATTGAATTTTAATAATACACTTTAAAAATTAATTATCATATTTATATAATATTTTGTTCTTCGTTTTGAATTAGGAACTCGATTTTATAAAAGGAAAAATTATTTTCTCATGCACATATTTTTAGACAAAATATGCTAGAAGTGATATAAATATACATTCAAATAAATTATTGTCTAAGAGATAGAAGGGGTCTGGAAGTAGCATTAAAAGAGTTTAAACTTGAAAAAATGTTGGAGGAAAATGGGATAAAAAAATAAAAATAAGATAATAAAATTAAATAAAAATAGGCTAAAATAAGGCTGTCACGCATCAAAATGCGAGTGTAGAACACTCACTTTTCCATGTCAGTGAAAGGGACCAAAATGACACAGTTTGTAGCTGATTTAGATACATAAGATGAAAAAAATATACTATCAAATAAAATATTAATAATATATAAAAATTAATACATGCATTATTTTATTAATACACTCTATCAAATGACTTCTTCGAGGACGGAGTAAAAATAATATATCATATTATATAATATACCATCATATATATAAATTGAGAGAAAATAAATAATAATCTCATATATATACCAAACAAAAACTAGTAGGTGACATATATTAAATGCAAAAGTGACAGGGTTGAATGTTAGATGTTGAAACTTGATGGACCATGTTGTCACCTTTAATAAATGAAATCTTCATCATGAATCCTTTCCTAAATTAAAGTATAGTCTTGAACATTAAGTTATACTAATATTTGTTAAAAATTATAATATTTATCAAATATATTTAATCAAGTTTGTTGTTTTAAATTGTCTCGACTTGAAGTGAAATCAGTTCTATTTTCAAATAATTTTACGAATATCTAAGAGCCAGTCGATAGACGCTGATTAATGATATTATCCCTGACACTTTGATTTGCCTATCGACTGATAAAAGCTTTAAATGTTGAGTAACTTAAAAGGGATTAATTTTTTCCGAAAATAATAATATTTTTTATACTAAAACTCCTTTAACTTTAATTCTTTTTAATTTTATCCTTCATAACAATGTTTTCATGACCATACAAACATCGATCACTTATTTAAAATAATTAGTTCTAAGAATCAGTGGAGGACCCATGATTTACGCGTCGTGGGTGCTCAGAGGTTTTGATTACATGTATTGACACGCAAAATTTTAAGATTCCGCATGAAAACTAAAGTACCCAGCTATCTTTTTGATTTTGAGGGTGATTTTTTTCATCTTATATCAATTTTTATACATTTTTTGTATAATTTAATCTATTTTGCATCGAGCTTAATGGATGTTGGAGCACCACCAAATTAAACCTAAGTCCACCTTTGTTCTCAATTAAGGTCTTGAACTTGAGTCTTTCAAAATGAAAAAAAATCATATTGGAAGCACCATTTTCAAAAATAGATCCTACAATACGCGAATTCAAATTTAGTTCAATCTGAATACGAACATCGAACATCACATTAAAACGGAAAAAGAATCAGAAATATACCTAAATTTTGACGAAATTTGTTATAACACGCCTCAACTTTGCAGGGATCATAATGACCTCCCTCGATTATTTATTACTGTATTTCTGTGGCATATATTTGTCTAGCTGGATCACTTTAAACCCTTACGCGCCAGTGCGCATGTATTCAAGCAGTAGTTCAGCTGGATAAATATATGCCACAAAAATATGATAATAAATAATCAAGGAAGTCATAAGACTCCCGCAAAGCTAAAATGTGTTAGAACAAATTTCACCAAAATTTAGATACGTTTCGAACCTTTTTCCTAATTAAAAAACAATATATAAGTCATTATACAAAAGACAAAGCCATGAACTAAAATCATGATTGTTTTATGTCATGGACCAATCTTTGCATTGAAATGTCAATGTGTTATGAAGAAAATTCAGAAGCTCATTAATTGTAAAGATGTAATTGTACTCTATCATAATTAATTGAATGACCAAGCATAGACGAATTCAGAATTTGAAGTTTGATGATTTCAGCACACCAAAAATAAATAGATATGGATATATATACACACATTGTCGAACATCCATAAAAAAATTTCTTTGTATAAACACTTAAGATTTTTATATCGTGTCTCTAGCAGAACGAAGATTTAAAATTAATGAATTTGGAACAAAAATAGTACATAAATTGCAAAAAAAAAAAAAAAAAAGTAATATGATTTGAGCCATGTGAAGTTGCACATTTCTTTTAATTTTTAAAAACTTTCAAAATATTACTTATTAAAATATAATAATAACCTAATTTAGAGGTTTAATAGGATTAGATCAGATCTAATTATATACTCATTAGATTAATCCAAGTCAAAGTTTTTAATTTAAAGAATGGAGTTTTCTCTAACATAAGGAGAGGGATCTAATGTCAACAATCAAAATTTGCATACATGTAGCGCTCGATTAAATTTGAATTCACGCATTTTAAGATTTATTTTTGGGAGCGGTGCTTTTAATATGATTTTTTTTTTAACATTCCCACATGTTTGAACTTTCCATTGTTTACAAGAGATCTCATATTTGAGCTCGCGGGAATGGCAAAAAAATTTATTTCGAGCATCGCATTCAGAAATGAGCTACGCAATATGCGGATTTAAATTTAATCGGATTCCAACACAGATATCAAACGTGAAAAAGTAAAAAAATAAATAAAAACATATTCTCATCTATCATTAGTTGTTTTAATCTTCTTTCATTATATCAGTTTAACTAATTTCACATGTATTTGTTTCTTAAATCATGCATGTGATTAGTGGATGGATTACTATTAATCCAGCAGCAATAATCATAAATGTGACCATTACTAAACACTAATCATTTGGAATCTAAAGTTGCTTTGGGTAATGAGAAAAATATTTTTGAGAAATATTGATAGAAATATTTTCTTTAAGCTATAAGTTTCTTAAAAGCGAGAAAAATGAGCTTTCTAGTAAAAGTAGGAAAATTAAATTCTTCAAATAACATTCTGCGTTAATTGTATCCTCTCCATCATTTACCACACCTCATTTTCAGTCCCGGTCCCTACTTTACCCTACCTCTCGTAGGATGGTCGTGATCTGTCACCCTTAACTAGATGTCTTTTGTTCGAATTTCTAAAAATGGTAGCTCGGTGTTCTAAAGCTTCCGCTATGCGCAGTGTTCGGAAAAGGGCCCCACCACAAGAGTGTATTGTATGCAACTTTATCTTGCATTTCTGTCATAGGCTGTTTTCAAGACTTGGACTCGTGACCTCCTGGTTACATGACAACAACTTTATCAGAATATCTAAAAATGAAAAAAGTTATGTCGAGAAAGCTACCCCTAGAAAGACCTCTATAGTGCACGAATACAACTTTAGTCAAGTTCTGATATAGAAACCGAACATAAAATAAAATAAAATTGATAGAGGGTAGAGGATTGGGGTAGGTGGGGTTGGGGGTTGGTCCACGCCATTAATTATTTATTTATTTATTTATTTATTTACTTGATGTCACCACCAAGCAATTAATGAAAATCATATCAATCCTACCTGTCTATACATATTATATACACAAGATATAACAAATAGATACACTTGATTCACTTTTCATTCTCCTCCATTTCCCTCCATTCAATTCATCTTTGTAAGTTTCACTTCATTACTTCATCAATTCTTCCATAGTTTTGTTTTTTAATATTGCTACTACTTAACCATGACTCGAATATCCTAGTATCCATTTTATCGAATTTCGAATTTTTTCTTTCTTCATCAAACTTGTATATCCTCTATTTGTCACATCCAAAAAATGGGTTGTTTTCTTAGTTCAACTAAAAAAACACCACCAAATTCTAACACCAAATTAGAAACCACAACTATAAATAGATATCCACCAATAACACTTTCATTTCTTGAGGAACAAAAAGAAGAAGTCAAAGAAATTCTTTCAGAAACTCCAATTATTATTAATAATAATCCCATTATCCATCGTACTAATGAAAAAAATAATATTCCAAAAAAAGATTTATCTCCGGAGGAAAAACAATGCCAAAATAATATTCATGATAGTCATGTTTACAAAATAGCCAGAATTTTCAACCCGAGAGAGCTCGGGGTCATTCGGGCCGGGCCGGGCTCGGAAGAGCCCGTGAAGGAGCTGGACAGAAGCATTTGGGCTGGGCCCGGTCAAAATGAGACATCTAAAGAACTCAGCAGACATATTCGATCCGGGTCGGGCCGGATAGAGATGAAAGGGGAGCTTAGTAAGAGCATACGGGCCGGGTCAGACCCGAAAGAGAGAACCCGACAAAGGTCCCCCGCGAAGTACCGGAACACTTCTCCCGCTGGAAGGCCGGGTCAACTATCCGGGTCGGGACAGACCCGGAACGCTTCTCCAACAAGAAAGTCGGGTCAACTATCCGGGTCGGGTCAGGCCCGGATCATTTCTCCATCGAGAAAAGATAGTGGGGAGAATTCATGCAGGAGATCGAGATCACCAATAATGTGTGGAGATCAAATTAACGGAGGAACAAAGAGCAGTATAAGCAGATGTTCGTCTATGAGGAAATCCGGTAAGTCACTCGGAAGGGTGAGATCTGAACTGGGTGACTGGCGCCGGAGTACGGCGCCAGAACCCAGAAATGGTAGTAGGAGTAATAGGGAAAATAGAGAAAATAATAATTATAGGAAGCCTTTGCCAAGTGGAATTAATGATTCTATTGAAAATCCACTTGTATCCTTGGAATGTTTTATTTTTATTTAGAAAAAAAAAATATATATATATATATATATATATTTGGGTTAGAATTTGATAATTCTTGAGAAAAATGTATCATAATGTATTAATGTTAGATTTGGATATTTAATTAATCTATGATCTTTTTATTTTCAGTGTGTTATTTTTCTGCTTTATTTTAGAAGTTAAGTTAAAAAGAAAGTGATCGAAAATACATGGGACATTGAAATAACAAAGTTTATATTTTAGTATCGTAATATAGGACAAGTTATGATTCTTGCAGAACTTAATTATGTCGAGCGAGACAGAAGTTTAATTTCAAAATCCACAGGTTATACTTATGTCTTGCAAGGTATAACTATTCCTACAGAATTTATGTCGAGTGAGACGAAAGTTGTCTAACCATGACTGACTTTTTTGTCGCCGATAATGTGATCGTCTCCAAAAGATAGAAAATACAACAACATACACCAGTGTATTCTGACAAGGTGAGGTCTGAGAAGGGTACATTGTATGCGGTCCATACGACTACCTCAAATGAAGAAGAGAGGTTGTTTCCGATATAGTATAGAGGTAGAGAATAGGGGGTCTGGGGGTATAGTGTACGCCAGATGCCCATGTTGGTACTGTTGCATGATCTCAGCTGCAAAATTTTGGACTAGACCTTTTACTCGACCTCGAGGTATTAGGGTTTTTGTGCTGATTTTTTTTTTACCAAGTTTAATACATGAAGACAGATAAATCAGATGACAAAGAAAAACATACCAAAACATAATATTGTTGTGCATGACTTAACGAACAACTTACTCTATATAACGCGATATTCATTTATATAGAGGCCACCAATTGAGCTAGAAATTCAATGCCTGTAAAAGCTATGTACATATATTGAGCTAACTAGGATTGTGGATTTGAGTCGGAGTTCAAGAAACCGGGTAAGGAATTCTATTGATGAAGAGGCCATGGATCGCGTTCAGGAGGACATGGTACGGGAGCAGGATTGGCGAGGAAAGTAGGGACGTCTTCTCCTGGCATCAACACAGAAACTTCTCGTGCTCTCATCGACACCTGAAGCAATAGCCAAGTCGTAACATGTTATAACCGGTTAAATAAACTAACTGATTCGCAACATTGCATAAGCTCAAAAGTGCAAATGCAAACAGAAACGATGGCATATGGCTGAAGAGCGCATCTCGTGATGTGTGAGTTAGCGCACTAAAGCATGCTATATGAGTAGCGAAGCATACTCATCATAGTGTCACACGTACTGACTGGTGCATCTATAAGTCGACGTAGGACATGACCACTAGTCCTTAGATGCCACATTTTTGCGATACTCATCTTGTCGATATGAAACATGTAATTTAAGCTGGAAAAGAGATATACTCTAAACTAGAAAAACAAAGTTTTTCGACGAGGCTGGCATCCTATATCGACTGTCCAGCAGGACATCATTGTAGATAATCGGACTGTTCTTCCGTGGATCGCAATCTTGAGGGAAGTCACATGCAAGTAGTACATTAAAGCTTGTAGAATTTTGTTTTTACGATTCTTTTCTGCGATATTTGGTTAATGGAAGGTTGTGTAAGCTTCACAAATTGTGCTTCGAATTGGACAAGGAGCAAACGACACAATGTAGCAGTCACCATGAACGCTAAGGTACAGATTTTTGTCCGAAAAGCACAGAATAGTGCGTTAGAAATGTCCTTGTATTATAGATTTACCAATGCGAAAACTTGCAGTTTTATACGAATCCAGCTATTATCGAGAGGTAGGTGACTTACCTAACCAACGAGTATTGTGGTGGAGTGGTAAGTACTCCATCCTTGACGAAAGCCTAAAGGTGACTGGTTCAAGCCTTGGGTATAGAATCGTCTTTGCTATAGGACAAGCGGTTTACCACTCAATCTGGGACTTCCTGGCACAAGTTCGGAATGTGGGCGGATGAGAAACCAAAAACATAAATATAGGTGACTTACCTAGAGTTCCATGGAAATGTTTGCTATTCCAAAATCAAGCTAGATCTAAAGTAGTTTACACATTCCTATATGTGTGGTGTGTCGATCATGGCGTTCTCCCAGAGCAGAGCTTAAAACAAGAGTCAGAACATCAGGCGGGGGCTTCTATCGATAAAGCTAAAGCAGCCATTCATTAATCCACCCTTGACATACTAAGAAAAGCATTCCTATATACGAGAAAGGCTACTGACTTGGCTGGTTCAACGAGGGAAAATGGCATCCGTTCAAACGCTGGAGCCTTCCTCTCTATACATTCCTTTTCCATAATCGTAAAGGTTCCTAGATTGCTGCTTTACGATAAAGATATGGTACCAGAAGTGGATTTTGAATATGGCTAAAGGAAAGACAAAAACAAGCCCAAATAATGAAACTTGTTTATGCTGAATTCCTGCGCGATAGCAGCCGGTTCTTATTGCATTCACAACAAGATAGTGTGCAATGTTGAAACTTCTTAGGTGTTAGTAGTAAACTGCAGTTCTTTGTAATGTAGAGAGGTAGTTTCCGATAGACTGTAGGTTCAAGGAAAAGCAATTCAAAGCAGTTTGAGAAAAGGAGTGACGGAAGTGGAGAAATGATGGCAAAATACTATAGAGAGCATGACAAATCAGTATGAAAAAAGGATCAGCAGTAGTCGAAAGTACAAGAAACAACAGATAGTAATGGAAATCGAAGGACAAGAAACTCTAAAGAGTAATACTACAACAACTAACTAATTTCTACTTGTAGCTTTCTATATTTGTCTTTAAAAGTCGATTTAACGTATAAACAATTTTATTGAGAAATCAATAAGCTACATTTTCTAGAATCTGAAACTCATAAACTCAAAATCCTAGCTCCGTCTTTGAGCTAATTATGATTATTTACTTGTTGATTTAACAAACTTTTAGTAACCAAAAACACAGACACAAATGAATTACAAGGAACAAAAAGACAACATAGGTATCTTATTTACCCTCATAAAACAACAATAACAACATACCCAGTGTATTCCCACAAAGTGGGGGTCTCGGGAGCGTGAAGTGTACGCAGTCCAAACCACTACCTCAGATGAAGTAGAAAGGTTGTTTCGGATAGACCCTCAGCTCAGGACAGTTAACAATATAACAAACAAAACATATAAAAAGCAAACAACCACAAGGGATATCAACACCGCTAGATAGTAAAGGACAATAACGGAAACAAGACACGCACAAGGTAATACTATAAACTATCTATTCAAAAAACATAGATATCACCAATACACCACGAACAAAAACTACAGGCAAAAATTCCAAGGAAAGACACTTGCTTTGGGAGTTTGATCACCAAGTTTTCCATTGAAACTCATCTGAGACTCAATGTCACCAAGATTCACACCGCTAGATAGTAAAGGACAATAACGGAAACAAGATGCGCACAAGGTAATACTATAAAATATCTATTCGAAAAACGTAGATATCACCAATACACCACGAACAAGAAACTACAGGCAAAAATTCCAGGCAAAGACACTTACTTTGGGAGTTTGACCACCAAGTTTTCCATTGAAGCTCATCTGAGACTCAATGTCACTGAGATTCCGGCCACCGGAAGGCGAAAAAGCAGGTGAATTAGGTCTGAGAAACCTCTCAAAAATGGCCATGACAAGGAACATAGATATAAGAATGGCAGTAGCAACAAAACCAAAAGAAACAGCATTAACAGAATTGTCAAAATGAGTCCAATGATCATCTTTTGTTATGTACATTGGTGATCCACTTGGTGATTGTGCCCAACCCCACCCCTCTACTTCTCCCATTCTCCTTTTTTTTTTTTAAAACCAAAATCCCAAAACCCCAAAACCCAAAAAGGGTCAAAAACCAACTAACATATGGTATTATAATTACCAAACCAAGAACTAAAAATGTTCAAAAACCAACCAAGATCAAGTCTTGAAATTGGGATGAAGTTATGCTAGTTTTATGAGCATTTCAAGAATTTGACACCATATAATAACCAAGAACTAAAAATGTCAAAAAAAAAACAATTAAAATCAACATTTTGGCACATTATAAACAAAGAACTCAAAATGTCAAAAACCAACCACGATCATTTCTTTTTACTCTTTTTTCGAGTAACTTTACAATACTTAAAAGAAATTGGAAATTTTATGAGCTTTTCAAGATTTTGAAACCATTAAGAATTACCAAAAACAAGAACTAAAATGTTACTTTTTACTCTTTTTATCTTTTCAAGATTTTGACACCATTATAAACAAAGAACTCAAAATGTCAAAAAAACAACCAAGACCATCTCTTGTTACTCTTTATCTTTTCAAGATTTTGACACCATTACAAACAAAGAACTCAAAATGTCAAAACACCAACCAAGATTATGTCTTTTTACTTTTCAAGATTTTGACACCATTATAAACAAAGATCTCAAAATGTCAAAAAAACCAAACCAAGATCATGTTTTTTTGTTCTTCCTTTTCAAGATTTTGATACCATTATACACAAAGAACTAAAAGTGTCAAAAAAACAACCAAGATTATGTTTCTTTACTTATCAAGATTTTGACACCATTATAAACAAAGAACTCAAAATGTCAAAAAACCAATCAAGACTATGTTTTTTTTACTTATCAAGATTTTGACACCATTGTAGACAAAGAACTCAAAATGTCAACAAAAAAACAACAACCAAGAAGATGTTTTTTTAATTTTCTTTTTCAAGATTTTGACACCATTATAAACAAAGAACCAACCAAGATCATGTCTTTTTTACTCTTTTTTTTCTCAACAAACTTTCACAATACTTGAAAGAAACTGGGAAAACAGAAACAGTTGATGATAGTTTTATAAACTTTTCAAGATTTTGACACCATTATATAAAAGGAACCATGTACCACTAAACATGAATGAGAAAGTGGAAAAAACATGAGGGGTTGTTTTATGTTTCACTTTATTATAGATAGAAATGACATGAACTTTTTTTTTTTTTTTGAAACTGAATTTAGCACAAGCCTGTGAAGACTTGTGCAATGTACTTCAGCAGCAAGTCTCAAAGGTTGTCCTTGTCCTTGGCACTTTTTAAATACTAGTAGTATTACAAGTTGGAAATATCACCTGTATTTTGTAATGTTGAAATTGACATGTGTATCTGCTACCGAAAAGAGTCAGAGATATATCTAAACTTTGACGAAATTTACTGTAACACGCTTCTAACTTTGTAGGATTCTATGACCCTCCTCGACTATGTATTGCCGTATTTGTACAGAAATATGGTAATAAATAATCGAGGGGATCATACAACCCCGCAAATTTAAGACGCATTACAGCAAATTTCGTCAAAGTTTAGATATATTTCGAAACCTTTTTTCCCTATCTGCTGCTTTACACATAATAAAAGAGCCATTTTAGTATGATACACTTGACCAGGATTTATCGAAAATAGTTTTTCTTTATTTGAGGTAGGGGTGCGATTTGCATGAACCGAGCTAGGTGACGAAAGGTGGTTCGTCGGAAAAGTACACTGTATATCTAATGACATTTGTTTCTGCCAAGGAAAAGAGTAAAAAATATACCTAAATTTTGGTGAAATTCGTTATAACACGTTTTAACTTTCTGGGGATCCTATGATCTCCTCAACTATTTATTACTGTATTTTTGTGGCATATATTTGTCCAGTTGGACTACTGCGTGAATATGCGCACACTGAACGTGTAAGAATCTGAAGTGGTCCACCTTGGCAAATATATGCCACAGAAATAGGGTAATAAGTGGTCGAGGGGGTCATTGGATCCCCGCAAAGCTGAGACATATTACAACAAATTTCGTCAAAGTTTAGATATATTTCGAACCTTTTTCCCATTAAAAAAAACTTTTTATTATGATGCACTCGATCCAGGATCTATTGGAAACAATTTTTTTTTCTTTGAGGTAGAGGTGAGATTTTTGCATGCACTTTATAGGACTACATCAGATATAAGTAACCGAGCTAGGTGCATGACAAAAGGTGGTTCGTCGAGAAAGTACACTGTATATATAAGATCATTATGTGTATATATTTCATATCGAACCCCCTTGACACAACTTTAAAACCTATTTCGAACCATTTCGATGAAAATCTTGCCTCCTTTTCACCGAGTATGCTGTTGTATATTAGTAAAATAGGCGAAGCTAGAATTTAAACTCTACGTATTTTAGATTCTAAATACAACTTAAAGTATTAATTATTTAGTTTATATGCATATTTAATAGTTGTTTTTATCTTTAAGTCCTATTTAATTAGTACACTTTGTGATCTTAATTTATAACTTAAAGATATAATAATTAAGCAAAGGTGGATCTACAATAAAATAAAACCATGCGTTCACTTGAATTCATTATTTTTTTTTTCTTGTCTAGATCTTTTATATGTATTACGAAATTCACTTAATATGTATAAATATTTGTTTTTGAACTTTAGATATCATTATATATTAACTTAAGCCCGCTATAGGCACCCCTAAACTTGAAATCTTAGATCGAGCTCCATAAACTTGACCTGCTATTTTCTACACGATAACTGGACCTGTTATTGCAGGTTATTTAATTTTTATTTTTTTTATGTAAAAAGCTAAGTAACCTGCAATAGCAAGTCAAATTTATCTGATAGAATATTTTGTACACTGATAATATACAAAACTTGAACTCTTTGGGCCCTTTCAATTGGGCCTATTTGATTTGCTTTTTCAGATCAAAGTTCATCATACATGGCCCAGCCCAATAACTACTCTTGTGCTTTTGTCCAACTTTGAATAGCCCTCCTCTCCTTGTTCACTATTTTTGGCAAATTAATTTTAGGGCAAGCAACACAAATTCCGGCAGTTTAGAATTTAATTATAGAAAATTTTGATATCTAGCATAATTATTAAAATCTTAATTTTGGATCTGTCGAGATACATAATTAGCTCTTGATACATTTTTTCGATTTTGAGTCTGCCTTGATATATTTTTTCTTTTGTAAAGATACATAATTAGTTTCAGATATATTTTTTTTATTTTGGGACTATCGAGATACATAATTAGCTCTCGATACATTCAACGAAGATATATAATTAATTGAAATTTTTGTAATTACTTTATAAGGGTGGAAATTTGTACAAATATAGTTAAATTAAGGTGTATATTTATGTTATTTGCCCTAATTTTAAAGGAATTGAACTTTTCAAAATGAACAAATATATAACTCAAGAAACTTTTTTTTTTTTGACAATCTAGATCTATAATACATAAAATATATTTATTGATTTGATATAAATATCTGATTTATTGTGAAAATCTAAATGAGCTGTTTTTTCCTTTTTTTAAAAAATTATCCATAAACATTATTTTTAGAAGACATGTTAGTGGTCCCTTATTGTGACAAAAAGCTCAATTTTGGTCCCCTTTTGGTACACTTTTCAATAAACTCATGCTTAGAAATTAATTTTTATATATCAAATTATTTATCATGATTTTCTTTTAAATATTTCTTAAGATAATAGAAATTAAAAGGAACTTTTAATTAGTTTATTCTTATTTGATATATTTCTTAAGATATAATTCTGTTCATTAAATATTTATTCTATTAAGGTATTTATAATCTTTAAGAGCAATTATCACAATAACAATGATAGTAATAAATGCAGTGTAATCTCATCCCGCTAATGAGGTGAACAGATAAGATATACACAAAACTTATCCTTATCTTTATGAAATAAAGACGCTATTTCTGATACTTCTTTATAATTCATTCAGTTCAAGATTGGTTCTGAACGTCGCGTAACATCATCTTCAACCAACTTCCCCCCTATTGAAATAAAATGTTATCAAAGTAGAATGGAATTTTTTTTTTTTTTGAATTTTTAAAACGACAAATGACATTGAGATAATTATGTTAGAAATTATGACACATAATTTAATACGAAAAATAAATGTAGCACCAACAACTCTAATGAATGTAGCCCATCATTATAAAATAAAGTTCACATCCCTTTCGGTTAAAATTTCAGCTAAAAGGGTTTAATATTTGAAGAAAAATCAGTCGAAAAGGTTCAACACATACTGTCTATACATAAATAATAATTTTAATTTTGTATAAATAATATATATTTTTATCGTAGAAAATTTGGATGAATCTTCTGGCCAAAAGCTGACTCCGCCCGTCTCTCTCATTGGTCCCACTAGTCACTTTTATGGCACGTGTCAACAAATGTACTCCAGCTCATCATTATCCACGTGGCATAAGTTGCTCTTGTCTAGCTTAACATATTAGTATTACTTATTAGTCAGATTAATAAATATATATTACATGGTTTTTAAATAGTATTCATGTCGTTTGGTTGGGTTGCTAGGTTGCATTACTATAACCACGTTTATTATTATTATTTATTTATTTTCAATTCATATAACAAATTATTTAAAAAAGAGTTGAGACTTAAGAGACAATAAAGTTCGATTAATTTGAATTTGAATGAATCAAATGAAATTAGATGCTAAAAAAAAGATTTCTCTATCTAGTATGGACATGTGTCTACATTGGCGGAGTCAGTATTTTCATTGAGGTGGTTCAGAAGTATATATTCGAACTAATTAAAGGGGGTTCAACTATACTAAATATATATAAAAAATATTTTTAATCATATAAAAATAGTATAATTTTTCGTCGAACAAGGTCGAGTCCGCCACTGCGTGTATACACATGCACATAATAAGTATGTTTTAACTTATCTGCTTTAGTAGGTAATTAGTAAATGCGATAAATAACATTAAAGATAAAAGTTCAGGCATAGTAAACTTTGGCATAAATTAGATGGGTATCAATTTTTCTAAAATTTAAATCCAATCAAAATCAAAATAGAATCGATTTGGATCGATTTTTGATCAAATCGTGAACATCCCTATCCACAACCTTCGTTCTACTATCTGTTAAACTTCGAACTTTTGTGCTCCCCAATCTCCTATAATGACACGTCCTTGATAAATTAAAATTATATTCCATCATATATTATGTCTGCTATCTATTTTCAATATTTTTTCGACGCATCTCTATGAATAATTTGAGTGGGTGGGTGGGGTACCCAACATGTCTATCTAATTGTCTAATTTCCCATGTTTCCAACCAACAAAATAGGGACAACACAATCTCTAGGTACATGTCCTACATTGTCAAGGGCTACTATTACTTACAACACTTTTTAGGGTCGTTTGGTTGAAAAATTAACTATTTTGAGATTAATTATCTCGAAATCGGTTATTTCAAAATTAGTTATTTCATTATTAAAAAGGAATAAAAATAATATTATAATTCTGGAATAACTAATTGAAGAATGAATTATCTCATGCATTTTATCCCAATCAAACATAGGGTTAGCTCATCTTTAAATTAATTTCAAAATTAATTATCCCTTATCCTTCCTACCAAACGACTCCTTACCATATAATATCCACCGTAGATCATCTTGATACACCAGTCAATTCAACAACCAGTGACGGAGCTAGAAATTTTAGAAAGAGTGTTTAATAAAATAGAAACTCCTTTAAAAATATTAAAATGATTGCAATCGCTGGGAGTCGAACCCGTGTGGCGGACCCACTCTAGCGTTTACAACACACCTTTCACCACTAAGCTACATCCCTCATCTCGTATGTGTTAAAGTTGTTCAAACTTTTATAATTAACCAAATAGAATAACATTTCATCTGTATACACGATATAATTTTTCGGCTAAGGTTGTTCATCTGACCACCCTTGATACAAGGTGGCTCCGCCCCTGTCAACGACATAAATTGAGTCAAAAAAATTAAGAAAACAAAGGCCCATGCATGCAAATGAACAGTTCATAACTAAATTTCGTGTCTTCTATCATATTCTCGATAAGTTAAAATTATATCATATCATTTTTAATATTTTTTCGACCTACCTCTGCCGATAATTTTAGAGGGGTAGTATCATGTCATCTAATTGTCAAATTTTCCATTCTTTAACCAACAAAATCTCTAGGTATATGTCCTACATTGTCAACGGCTAGGATTACGTACAATACTTTTTTAGTACGATATGCACCGTTAGATCTTCTTGTCAATCCAACAGACAAGCATGCAAATGAACAGTTAATAACACACGTGAGATGGCGCGTATGAAATTTAGGGTTCGTTTGGTTATATTAGATGAAATCATAATTTAAAGTGAAAAATATTTTGTACTTTTCGAATTATGGTCAAAGTTGTTACGATATGCTTTAACTTTATCGAAATCCTATTATCCTCTGAACTCAATTTTAACATATTTTTATAACCTTGTGCGCTGACGTGACATCTTTATGACATAAAAATAAAGCTCATGTCAAAGGTGTCATGTCAGCTAAAAAGATTTATAAAAATACGCTAAAATTTAGTTTAGGAGGTAACAAAATTTCCGTAAAGTTAAAGTATGTCGTCACAAATTTAGTCATAGTTTAGGAATACTAGATGCTTTGCTCTGATTTTAAATCATGATAGAAAATTATAATTTGAAATATTTGGGTATTTGGACATACAATTTGAACTTTTAATATTGTATATTTTCTCATAAATATAAAAACTTCATAAGTTGTTAGAACTAGCAAAATTGCTCTAGTTCTTTATATAATCTTATCAAATAAGCAAAAGTTTATAACAAAAATATAATACACTATCACAAATCTATTTTATAAAATAAATTATTTATCAAATGATAAATTAGGCAGATAATAAATGATAAAGTAAGAGTTGATTTGAAGTAATAATAAATTGTTTAGGCGTTTGACTATGAAAACTAAAAGAAAAAATTAAAGTAGAAGTTAAAGTCGGAGCTGTGTTTGACCATATCTTTTTAGAGAGATTTTTTAAACTATAAATGTGACGTTGAAAGTAGAAAAAAATGAAAGCAAGTTAAAACTTATTTTCATTTTTTCAAATAGAATTTCAAGTTGTATTTGGAGTTTTTATGACTAATTATAAATTTTTTTACAAAAATTGTATATTTCTCATGACCAAACAGGGGCTATATGTTGGTGAGAGTACTAATGATTAATGAGATATAAATAATTTAAAGATTGATTAAAGTAATAATATGAACTATAAATTTTACGGAAAAGGCTCAAAAATATCCCTAAACTATCTGAAATAACTTAAAAATACCCCTCGTTAGATTTTTGGCTCAAAAATACCCCTCTGTTAAATATTTGGCTCAAAAATACCCTTTCCTTTAACGGAATTCGAAAAAGGGTCAAAAATACCCCTGAACTATCTGAAATAAATCAAAAATACCTCTCGTTAGTTTTTTGGCTAAAAAATACTCCTCCCCTTAACGAAATTTCACCAAGCATATCACCTAGATAAAAAGGAATGTCATATAATTAAAAAAATACTAACATTTTACATGTAGACGGTAATGTGGCATAGTCACGTGATTTTTTTTTTTTATCTAGGTGGCATGCTTGGTGGAATTTCGTTAAGGGAGGGGTATTTTTGAGCCAAAAAACTAACGAGGGGTATTTTTGATCTATTTCAGATAGTTCAAGGGTATTCTTGATTCTTTTCCGAATTCCGTTAAGGGGAGGGGTATTTTTGAGCTAAATATTTAACAGAGGGGTATTTTTTAGCCAAAAAACTAACGAGGGGGTATTTTTGATCCATTTCAGATAGTTCTGGGGTATTTTTGACCCTTTTCCATAAATTTTATTTACATTTGAGATAAATGATTGATAAATATAAATGGTGGAGTTCTTTTTACAAAATATAAACTTGTGGGTTAATTTTTTTACTTGAAAATTTTCAAATCATGATTTGAAATTTTCGAATCATGCTTTTTTTTGGAGAATTTGAAATTTCATGTCATGATATAAAATTTTGAGATGAAATCACATGACCAAACGTTAATTTCATCTCACGATTTCACACCACAACCATGAAATCGTATGTCCAAATGCCTACTTTGCAGATACGTTTATTATGTGTGCAGTAACGTAAATTTTGTTACAATGATATTATGCAGGTCTGAATATTATATTCATTTTTACTTGTTACATTTCACCTTATGAAAGTCAACTTGATTAAACCTCAAAGCTAAATTAAAATAGATTAATTCAATACTTTAATTTACTATTTGGATGCTGAAAAACTATACGAATATGTTATAAATTGCTATCCTTCTCATATTAATATGATTGAAAAATATTTTGTCACACCAAAAAATTAGGGTAAAATAAGATCTTAAGATTATATGTTTCTAAAAATACAAGAAATAGTATCAATTATCTTTTTATTTCAAAAAGTGTATGCATGTTACCTAAAATAAAAGAAGGAAGTGATTGCTACTCATTGATGTGAATTTTAAAATCCACTCTTTAATCAAGTACCTCTCTATAATATTTTGTTGTAGTTTTTTTTTTTTTTTTTTACTTTCGTCATTTTTTCTCGAACAACTTTAAATTATTTTTTCTTGAGCCAAGGATCTATCGAAAATAACCTCTCTACTTTCTGAAATAAAAATATAATTTGCGTACACAGGGGCGGACCTATGACCAATTCGTTAGTGCTTCGGCACCCGTTAAATTCGAGCATATTAGATATAACTATATAAAAATATATAAAGATTGCTATAAGGCTTAAAAAAACAGTCAGTAAATCAAGAAGATAGTCGAGTGCTTTAAGTTTCAAGCAGAACCTTAAAGCTTCGAGTATCAATATTATACGTGTTCGAGCCTCTCAAACACCCACAATCCCTAAATTTTGAATCCGCCACTGTACGTACACTCTATATCGTCTGTGAACTTCACTCATGATATGGTATTGAACTATTAATACCGTTGCTACTCACCAACATGGGTTGTGGTGCAGTGGATGAGGTTGTTCTACCCTTAACCAGAGGTCGGAGGTTTGACCCTGAGTATGGAGAAAACTCTGTTGGGAGCGCTGCCACCTTAATGGGACCTGCAACGCGTGATCCAGATTAGTCAGGGCTCCAATGTGGACATTGGACACCGAATGAGAAAAAAGAAAATAATGTTGTTACTCATGAGTTATCATTAGGTTGTCTTTTTTGCTTTGTCAATTAGTAATTGAAGGGTTCACGTGGTGGAGGCTAAGATGAAAGACCAAAAGTTTCTTATTGTAATGATCAAATTTTGGTGTGGTGAATTAAGTATATTATATTTTCTGATCAACAACAATAACACATCGATAGTAGCAGATTCAAAATTTTCATTAAAAAGATTCGAAAGTGGAAACACAAATTAAACTAGCTGAAGAGAGTTCATCATCTGCTATATATATAAAAAAAATAATTTTAATCATATATATTTAATGTAATCTTTCGCGAAGGGGAGCGTATGTTAGCTCCGCCCCTTCATATCGAGTATATTCTCATCAAGTGGGGCTGGAGAGGCTAAGTGTATGCAGTTCATACAACATTCTGAATAATACTGGTACTATACCCTAAACGAGACTAACCAAGTACCTCTGAGATATTCATACCACTATCTCAGAGGTGAAATAGATAGATTGTTTCCAATAGATCCTCGGCTCAAGATAAAACAATCTAGAAAAGGAATAGTAAAAGTACAAGATACAATTGAAATTTTCACACCCAATAATACCATAAACAAGACTCATCAAGCAATACAACAATCGATACAACAAGAAGTACCAACAATAATAATAACAAACTCAATATAATTTTATAAAGTAGATAGCGGATATAAGGAGGGTGAAATATAAGTAGATCTTATCTTTATCTTTGTGTGATCGTATTGGAAATGCTACCAACAATTTAAAAAAATGATCCTTTTTTGTGATGCTATCTTGGAGTCAGGGGTTCATCTGAATCGCTTCGGCAAGTTTGTGTGTTTTACTTTTGTTTATCTTGAGCCTTTTTAGTAAAAATCATGACTCCACTACTATTTGTATCTAGATTAAGACTCGAACCACAGACTTATAATTATGAATAAAAGAGTACTAATCACTTCGCCGCAATCTTTATTGGTGACAAAACTTATGTTCTTGTTAGGTCATCTTAGAGACATGAAATATAACAATTATTCTATAGGGTTTATCTATATACAATCATATTTTTTTCCTCTATTAGTTGGGCAAGATCCAAAGAATGAGGGACTTTGGCCTAAAAAAGGAAACAACAATTGAATTTCACAAGATTTATCAAATGAGTGAAAACAAAACTACAAGAACATAATCATAGTTTAAGGGCAATAATGAATGTCACCTAATATTCTATTCTAAAGCTTGGAAACTCCATAATAAAATAAAATAACATAAAATAAAATATATTATAAAGATCATGTGTTAGTAAAAGTTGGTCCCCACGCAGAGACTTTTGGTTAAGGGTGTTCATATTTTTTCTTAGGCAGAGAACTGTTTAAAAAAAGAAAGAAAATAAAGCACTGCAACACCTGCCAAGGTTTGAACCCAGATTGTTGATGCGGAAACGCACACTCTTGACCACTGGACTATACTTCTCTAACTTGTCAAGGGTGTGTAACAACATGTATATAATCATAAATATCTATATTTAACCTATATACTCGAAAAAAAATTTCGACGAAGGGTGTTCGCCTGACCACCCTTTGTCGGCTGTGGCTCCGCCACTGTCCCATGTAGGTCACAGATTTAAGTTGTAAAAGCGCGCGGTAGCTAATTTCAATATTTTTATGTTATCTTGGATAGGTAAAAAGACACAACAACATTATCATGTATATATGACCAATAAGGTTTCGTTCGAGTGGTAAGTATTCATTCATCATTAATTCAGGTCCATCTATACAGAGACACCTTTGTTAGAAAATAATTTATCTACAAGATGAAATTTTCGATGCAAATTTATATTTAAATGAGTACAAATATCGAACACAGAATAATAAAGTATTTAAAAATGTTTGTATGTTTACCTCTTAAGATAGAAGTAAATTCTGCATACACGCTTTTATTTTCAGTCGATCTCACACAATTATACGACTATATTAAATATGTTGTTACTGTTTTTATTGTCATTGTCTCAAAGGTGAACCAAGTATGGCATAGAGATACACATTCAGTACCCCTCGAACTGTGGTCAAAGTTGCTACGACACATTCCAACTTCACGGAAATTCCATTATCTCCTGAACTCAATTCTAGCATATTTTCGTCACCCTTTTGTGCTGACGTGACACCTTTATTATATAAAAATGGAGCTCACGCCAAAGGTGCCACGTCAGCTATAAAGGATGATAAAAATGCGCTAAAATTGAATTCGGAGGAGGGAGGGGGGAGGGGGGGGGGAATCGAACCCCTATGAAGTTGGAGTGTGTCGTAACAAATTTGATAATAGTTCAGAGGGGTACTAGATATTTTACTCTATGATAAATGTATCTTATCATTTAAAATACACTTTTTTATAATTTCCAGATGATCACAAGGAATTATACGACTACATTAAATATGTTGTTATTGTTGTTATTATCATTGTCTCAAAGGTGAACCAATGTATGACAAATGTATCTCATCATTTCAAAACGAAGAATTATTATATTACTCCATCATAATTCATATACCTATTAATTCTATTTCCCAACTTATTGGTTTTTGTCATTTAAATATCAAATGATTCTTTTAAATAAATATTTAAAAGGTGAAAGGAGCAAATCCAAATGAGATACTCTAAGATCTCACTAAAATTTCACGTGGGAATTTCACAAACATTATTCTCATCGAGCCAAGCATCAACTTCACCACTTTAGACTTACAATATTACTATATATTATATACATTTTGCAATTATCAAGAAAAATAACTACTTTATTCTTTCTTAATTAATTAAAGTACACATTTATGCACTCATAAAGCAAAGACAATGAAAAAAGTTTAATATATTCACCTAATATTTGAGAAAAAATAGTTATTTTATTTTTGATTATACACATCAATCTCATGCATGATGTACTAAGTTTTCGCAACTTTTCAGTTACATCAAAACTCCCCTATCCTATAGTACTATGTCTACATGCATTCAGGGGCGGAGCCACCTTTCATCTAGGGGTTCATCCGAACCTCATTCGATGAAAAATTATACTATTATTATAAAGTTAAAAATATTTCTGATGTATATATATATATAGTAGATGTTGAACCCTATTCGGCCAATTCGTAAGTTTACTTCTGAACTCTTCAATGAAAATCTCGACCCCATCACTATATACATTCCTCCAAAAACTTGTACTACTAAAAAGAATCTGAAATTACAAGAAAAGTATATTACTGCTACATAGAAAAACAACAAGAAGATACATCCAATTTGTGTAAGAAAATTTTCTTAGTGGGCTGAAAATTGACCCATTGGACCTATAATCCTTTTTTTATCTCAACAAAAAAGTGGGCTGGTTTTGAGTATATTCTCAAAGTTACACACATGAAAATGTGTGGGTTGGTCTATCAGAAATAACGTCTTTTATCTTCGTAAGGTAGGATTATCGAAAACAGACTCTCTGCTTCATCTGAAGTAGTGGTATGGACTGTGTACACTTTAATAATCTCTCCAGATCGCACTTTGTGAGAATATAACTGGGTACATTATTGTTGTTGTTGTTGTGCATTCGTAAGGTACGAGTAAGGCTGAGTACACATGATACTCTTTAGACTCCACTTATTTCAATGAAACTTTCTTAAACCCAGATAAAATATAAATAGTGGTCTCAAATCATCTTATTCGTGAATATCTCATGTTCTTGGACGTCTTTCTACAATGTGTACAACACCAGGGGCGAAGCTACAGTATTAGGTACTGACTCGGATAAACCAAAAAAACCCTTGTTTAGATCATGTATTTATATTAGGAAATGTTTTAAATGTGTAATGAATGTTTAATTGGGTATCCAATAACCAAAACGAGCTATAGATTCAGTGGCAAGTTTAGAATTCATAAACTTCAAATTCTGATTTTGCCTTTGTGTGTCACAAGTTTAGCTAATATCAAAGACAACATCATTAAATTTTACCTATAAAAAAACCATCGTCAGAGCGACTATTTTTCAGTTAAAACATCATTTTTTTTTCCTTTTAAATTTGGCATAATACATAAATAGACACGTAAACTTGCTCTCAGCTAGCAAGTAAACACTCAAAACTTTGAGAGTGCACATCTAAATACCTCAGCTCAGTCTTAACTGACAACTAAACACTCCAACTCGTCGTCACTGTGTCTCACGAACACCTAATGTTGACATGACACGTCAATTTTAGAGGTGTCTCGATAATCGTTTTGTAAGTTGAAGTATTCAACTAATACAGTGAAGACGAGTTAAAGTGTCTATATTTACATCTTCAAAATTGTAAGATCTATTGATGTATTGTGCCAAGATTTTAGCTAAAGTATATATGTAGATTACAAGTGATGCCAATATGAAAGACAAAAGTGGACTAATTTTACAGAGGCCCAAGAGATAGGATGGGCCAAAATGAAAAGGGAAAAAGGAATTTTGATGAGAATATAGAAAAAGTTAAAAGCAACTTTGTGTATGAAGACAAGAAGGAAAGCTACTAATAGAAAACCACAAATTAACATGAGTTACTGGTGTAGCGATGAGACTGTTCCACTTTGATCAGAGATTTTGAGTTTGATTCTTCAATATGGATAAAATCCTGTTGAAAATGTCACCCCCTAAATAGGTTCTGCAGTGCGCTACCCACATTAGTTGAGGCTCCAATGATGGTATCGAACACTAATTGAAAAACCAAAAAAGATAAAAGAAAAAGAAGAGATAAGCATCTAGTACCTCTTGAAATATGGCTAAAGTTGCTAGGACATACTCCAACTTCACCGGAGTTCTGTTACCCCTGAAATCAATTTTACCGTATTTTTGTCACCCTTTAATGCTAACGTGACACCTTTATTACGTAAAATGGGGGCCACGTCAAAGGTGCTACTCAGCTAAAAAGGTTGACAAAAGGTGTCACGTCAGCACAAAAGGGTAACAAAAATACGCTAAAATTGAGTTCATGATGGACAATAAAACCTCGCAAAATTGAAGTGCATAATAGCAAATTTGATCATAATTCCGGAATATCTAAAAAGAAAGCCACAAGTTCAACAATTAGTGTTGCAATTAGTTAGGGACATAACTCGTAACTCGAAAAGCCACAATATATATTGTTTATATAATTTTGGTTTTTCGATTTAATCAATTTAAAAAAAAAATCGAAAAGCGAACCGTTTAACCGAATTATAAAATTTTGAATCGAAATCGATCTGAAAAATCAAAAATTCGAAAACAAAACTAAATTTCGGTTGGATTTTTTGGCATTTTCATTTGAACTAAAATATTGCCAACCCTAGTTACTGGTGCAGTGATGGGGTTGTTTCACCCCTAATCAAAGATCTTGGATTCGATCCTTCGATATGGATAGAATCCTGTCGGACACCGATTGAAAAACAAAAAAAAAAGAAAAGGAAAACAACAAATCCATACCCTCTGCAATATAACCTTTTGGTGGAGACAATTGGAGTTATAACAAAAATAGGCCTTCTTTTGATTTGATGTATCAATGAGGGTCTTATCCTCCACTTATTCCATTGCAGGCTAATTTCCAAGAATTTACTCACAAGAGCCTTAGGTTCCTTTATTATTATTATTATTATTATTTTTGAATTAACATAAATAGTCACTCATTCAATCGCTTTAAAATAGTTAACGAATGTATAATATATGTATAATCATGTATAATTATGTGGAAGAATGATATTTTTGAGACATTTCTAATACGTCGGGAGGGATACTACCACAACATTTTACTAGCATAAATAGCGGTTCACTCAATCGCATGAACAAAAAATAGTTAATGAAGGTATAAGATATACATAATCATATGTAATCGGGTGAAAGAAGGGTATACGAGTCTTTCTAATATGTCAAGGGCATTTTTTATACGTACAATTAATTTGATAGCGATACTACCATGTAGTAAACTCTCTTCCTCCACAACCTAACATAAATAATAGCTCACTCAATCGTTTAAACTAAAACCAATCGACGAATATATAATATAAAGTATAATTAGGTGAAAGAAGAGCATTTTCAAATCATTTTTAATACGTTAAGAGCATTTTTAACCATTTTTATACAACTAATTTGATAGTGACACTACCATGTAGTGGGCTCTCTTTCCCACAACCTCACACCCCCCACCCCCACTCCCACACCTTACCCACCTCCACATACCCCCACCCCCACCCTGAGTTCTAATATTTCAGGGACATTTTTTATCCTTTTCCGTATGACTAATTCGATAGCGATACTACCATGTAGTAAACTCTCTTCCTCCGCAACCTAACATAAATAGTAGCTCACTCAATCGTTTAAACTAAAACCAGTCGATGAATATATAATATAAGTATAATTAGGTGAAAGAAGCGCATTTTTTAATCATTTTTAATACGTTAAGAGCATTTTTAACCATTTTTATACAACAAATTTGATAGTGACACTACCATATAGTGGGCCCTCTTTCCCACAGCCTTACCCCCACCCCCACCCCACCCTCACTCCACCCCCACCCCCACCCTCACCCCACACCCCACACACAAAAGAATCCTTCTTTTCTCTCTATGGATCATGGAATTTGAGTCTCCCAATGCAAGAAAAAGTGTTCAACCCTATGAAGATACTGCAACAGGTAAGGGCACAGCTTCTTTAAAAGACCCAAAAATTTTACATTTTCATGTTTCTTTACTGTTTCCATTTGCTTTTCATTCAATACAACCAAACCCCACAAAAAGAAAAAAGAAAAAAAAAAATACTACTATCTCCGTCACATTATATGTGGCATCATTTGACTTGATACTATATTTAAGCAAAAAAAAAAAAGAGAACGACTTTTAAAACTTGTGGTCTAAAACAATCTTTAGATATTTATGTGGTTGCAAATTATTAATTAAGGGATCGTTTGGTAGGAGGGATAAGGATAACTAATTCTGTGATTAATTTAGAAGAAGAGTTTATCCCGTGTTTGGTTGCGAAAAAATGCATGAGATAACTCATCCTAGTATTATTAGTTATCCCGAAATTATAGTATTTTTCTTATCCCTCCTTGAGGGTGGAAAAATTAATCCCGAGATAACTTGTTTTCCAACCAAACGACCTCTAAGAGTAAAACGAAATTTTAAAGTTAAATTTTTTTCAATTAAAGTAAGATGAACGGACAATTAAAAGGGAGGAAGTACATTATTATAAGGTTCTTTTATGATATAAAGGTCCTCCACATACCATTTTTATCACACACAAGCCAAATTTTGCTTTCTTTGGTCTTTTTTCATGTCCAAGATTGCCATTTTCAAACACCCTTTTAGGCCCTTATTTTGCTATATACAATGTGAGAACTTGAAGTAAACACACACAAAAAAAAACCGAATCTTGTAAGTTAATTTTGCTTCTTCATTAACTTTTCATGTCCAACATTGCCATATTCAAACACCCTTTTGGCCTTTCTCTTTGTTTATGATAGAGATTTTGCTACATGCAAATTTGAGTACTTGAACTAAACACAAAAAAAGATTAAAACTTGCAAAGCCAAATTTACCTTTTCATGTCCAAGATTGTCAATTTTCAAACACCCTTTTGGCCTTTTTTTCTTTGTTCTTGATACATATTGCTATATATGCAAATGTAACAACTTGAGCTAAAACACAAAAAAGGTCAAATCTTGGTTTCTTCATTCCCTTTTCATGTCCAACATTGCCATTCTTAAACATCCTTTTGCCCTTTCTCTTTCTTGATAGATTTTGTTTGTACCTTGTATTTGCTGCACTTGAGTCGATGGTCTTTTGAAAACAACCTTTCTACCTCCCTCCCTGCAGTAGTAGAAGTAAAGTTTGGTTACACTTTATCCTCACCAGACCTCACTTGTGGGATTTCACTGGGTATGGTGTTGTTGACAACTTGAACTATAACACAAAAAGTTCAAATCTTGGAAGTTGATTTTGGCTATAGGGATTAACTTGGCTCATTCGGAAACAGTCTCTCTACCTCCGTACAGTAGTAGTAAAGTTTGGTCTCACTTTACCTTTCCCAGACCTCACTTGTGGAGTTTCACTCGATATGGTGTTGTTGACAGCTTGAACTACAACACAAAAAGATCAAATCTTGAAGGAATTTTCTTGAATTTATGATCATGGGTGGATTTGTAAGAAGCTTTTTATGGCTAAACAATTATAGCAAGAAGCAATGCAAGTGTTTATTTGGAAGAATGAGAACAGCAATGAAGAAACTAGCAATTGGTGAGAACAAAAGACAAGTTAAATTCCAATATGATCCTTCAAGTTATGCTCTCAACTTTGATGATGGAAGTTTTGGTTTGGGAGATAGAGAAAGGGTATTTAGGACATTTCACCAACAAACTTCTAAAGTTCAAAGTTGTTGTAAAACTAGTACTACTACTACTACATTGGTTTATGTACTATGGGTGGAGACTTAGAAATTCTTGCCATTTCATATGGTCACTTTTGTTTCACTTGTTACCTCATTTCATTTGAATAGTTTGAGTTTTTGGTAAGATACATTAATGTAATCATTCCTTTTTTATTTTCTTATGATGATGGTGCCGAGCCAGTTTGTGCATGCCTCAACTATTCTGCCAAGTGTAGTCACATGTATGAAGGCAAGGAGTTCATCTGAATCTCTTTCATTGAAAAATCATACCTAGTAAATAGTACATGATTTTTTAAAGAAACTATATACTAACTATTAAATCTCCTTGATGTAAGAAGAGATTCAAGGTATTATTTTAGTGGAGAGGGGGGGAGGGGGGTAGATTTTTGTTTTCTGTCATAGGCAGTTAAGTAGGTACTTAAAGCTATCGTAAATTTGAACAAGTAGA